>NW_022987646.1:282500-657500 GCF_902827165.1 Trematomus bernacchii
ACTTGACAGCTGGACAGAGAAGATAATGATCTCTCTTTTTTTTGCATGTGCCTACTTCCGTGGGTCTTTGTGTTTGTGTGTGTGTGTGTGTGTTTGTGTGTGTGTGTGTGTGTGTGTTTCCCCCCCAGGGACTTGGAGGACTGTATCAATGTGACCATCCTGCGGCACATGACAGTGAGTACAAAGAAGACATTGATGACCTTACGTCAACACGAACACACAAAACCATTCAAAATGGGTCATCACACTATCCTTCATTAAAACATAAGCTCTTCGTGTTCCCAAACATGTGACTTTAAACCCATGTACTGCCTGCACTCTATATTAAGATTGTAATGTGCTAATCTTAATAAGTGTGTGAGGACCGCTTGCGTCTTATTTGAAATATATAAGTGTGTGTTACTTGGTCTGTGGTCCCATATAATGGGGTTGTTGCGTGGTTACGTGTTGCAGAATCCCAAGTCATCCATCATGTCGGCAGAGAAGAGAGCTCGTCTGAGGAGTAATCCAGTCAAAGTGCGCTTTGCAGAAGAGGTGGTGGTCAACGGGCACACTCAGGTGAAAAAACCTTACATGACACGGCATCAAGGATTCTATATCGTTTTAATCAGCCATTACACAGACTTGTTTTCTAATATGCCATGCTTCATTTTTGTATTTTACGTTTGATATTGATTCCTGTCTAACCACAATGATTTCTCCCACTTCTCTCCATCAGGGGAACTCTCTTCTCTTCCTGCCCAATGTCCTAAAAGTCTATTTAGAGAACGGGCAGACCAAGGCCTTCAAGTTTGACAACAGCACTACTGTCAAGGTGTGTATTAAACAGACTGTAGATATTGAAATCAACCCAATTTGACCCACAACCATAACTCAATATTGGGATGTTTCGCAAAGGGTCTAAACTAAAACAGATCTACATTTAACTCATTTAAAGGCCAAAACTGCTACGAACTGGCTCACCTTACATGAATATGAAATGGCAAGGGTAATTAGATGATGCATCTCACTATTGGCAGTCTCCTGACGAAGCAGCATCATTCTTGGGCGGCTGACGTGTTTGTCAATACCAGTGCACCTGCTGAAAGCCAATGAAAAGACACTTTTGATGTGTTCATTAGTAGGACTAAACCTATACCAAGCTGAATATACCTACTTACTTACTGTAACAAAAGCAACAATAAGACCCAAAATTGAAATGAAAGAGTATAGATAGATTAATCGTGTTCTGTGCTGCCTACGTTAGTGTTTTAATCATTGGCCCCCTCAGTTTTACATAATGATTATGAGACCAAACTAGTGATTCTAGTTGGGAAAGACTAGAAACTAGTGGGTGTGTATCGTAATTAAGCACACCACACGTTTTACAGTTATTGCCCCGAAGGTGTTGAAGTGTGGGTAGGTTTGACATGTAGGAGTTAAAATACAAAACAAAATGATATTGCTTCTGGAGGAGGACGTTATGAAACATATAAAGAGAGGGGAAGAGTGTGTCGTGAGCCAGAGCGCATGTGTTTGTTAGGAGGGCAGAACAGTAGTTTGGGGGAACAGTATACAATCATCATCATTTGATAAGAGATCAATTAGTCACTAACTAAACCCCAGTGTCTGATTTCGTTTTCACAAGCACATTATTATGAGTATTCTTATTCTTATTATTAAAGCCTGTTTTCTATAACAATTTGTATTCCTAGCCAGAGGGAATTGAGAGGGGGGGAATCAGATTTGACCATCTGCCATCAGCAGGCTGTGATATACCATGTTTGTCTAAGGGGGTCTGAACTGTTGTTTTTTCACCGTTCCAGGACATTGTGCTGACTCTGAAGGATAAACTGTCCATCCGGGCCATCGAGTATTTTGCCCTGATACTAGAGCAACAGTACAGCATCACCAAACTACTGCTGCTGCACGAAGACGAGCTCATACAGAAGGTGGGGGTACACGAATCCACACAAACACACACAGTAGTTTAAGATGGTGGTTCATAATAAGTTTAATTTACCTCTATTTTTTTTTCCCTCCCCAGGTGGTGCAGAAAAAAGACTCCCATGACTACAGATGTCTGTTCAGAGTGAGTTTTATCCCCAAGGACCCCATGGAGCTGCTGCAGGATGACCCCTCTACTTTTGAGTACCTCTTTTTACAGGTAGGCTCATTTCCATCTGTCTCACAGAATCCTTTTGTCAATCTTACAGACTTTGTGTCGTTCCTTCAGAGGACCCCTTTCTCTTTCAAATCCATATGGAAACCAGGTTGAAATGTTTAGTTAAAAAAACTCCCATATGCAAATTGTAATCCTTTAATTTGTATTAAATAAATCTGGCAATTTGCCCAAAATCTGCTCCAAAAACCACACAAAAATAGAGCGGGAATCAAAGTTATGAAGATGTTTGGAGTTAACATGCAGTTGCTCCTTTTGTCTTGATCATATTAGTTAAAACCTGTGGTAATCTAATATGTGTGTATATGCTGTGATAAAGCACAGCTTCAGGATTTAATTTAAACCCTGGATTAAAATCTTTAAAGCCACAGTTTGTCTAAAGCCTTGGGAGTGCCACTTAAGTCAAGTTGATTTATTGTTCTATGAGGAGTCTTTGTCTTCTGCTGTGTTTGTTTGTGCTGTATGAGTGGCACTTTGGATGTCCCAGTGTTGGTTTACTTTTAATGATTCTCACAAGCTGTGTATTTTGCAATCTCTGTGCTGTTATGTCAAAAGAGTAAATATAAAAATAAGGTGTTATATTAAGTTGTGCATGTGTTCATTATGCTGGGACTGTGTGTGTTTCTAGAGTGTCGGTGACGTGCTGCGGGAGCGTTTTGCAGTAGAGATGAAATGCAACACTGCACTCCGGCTGGCCGCCCTGCACATGCACGAGAGGCTGGACAGCTGTGGACAGACCAGGGCCTCCATCAAGAGTATTACGTGAGTCATGTGCATTTGTTTTTGCTTGTCTTGTAAGGGTCACACTGGAGGGAATCCTAATTTGTGACAGGTTAAGGTCTACTCTGAAAGCCAAATCTATTAATGTGACTGGATTCTTGTGGGGACCAAACGTTTCTCTTTGGGTGTTCCAAGTTTCCTTCTTTCTGTCTTTTTTTTCACATTTTAAAAGCTATAACTTCACAAACACAAGGCAACACAAATCCATTTCCCACGGACGTACTGACCCGAAAGAAAAGGAAAACAATAACTACAGATATTACATGCTGTAAGGTCTGCTAACTGATTACCTCTGAGATCAGACCTCAGACTGTATATTCTCAACAATATAGTGTGTGTGTGTGTGTGTGTGTGTGTGTGTGTGTGTGTGTGTGTGTGTGTGTGTGTGTGTGTGTGTGTGTGTGTGTGTGTGTGTGTGTGTGTGTGTGTGTGTGTGTGTGTGTGTGTGTGTATATACACATTACTGAATGTTACATTGCTGACACAACATTGGGGCTAGCTATACAAAAATAACTTATTTTATTAAGGCTTAGGTGCAAAGTCAAGCTATAGGTGAGGGTTTTCTACATATGGACCCGGGGAAACATACAATGAACCGTGGGAAATTGCTTTTACATTTCTTTTTAATCTGTGTCGTATTATAAGGTTGTTGGGCTGGGGAAATAGAAACCAAAGATACTCTCTGTGATGCTAAAATGTATCAAAACACATAAGCCAGCTATATTATGAGGCCTTTAGCTATGTCATACTGCGTGTTTCTTACATATCCTACAGTTCTACATTTGCTTTAGCTTTTTATGAGTCCCAGCCTCCCTCCACTTCACATGTTGCACCAATATTAAGTGGTTTTGGGTCAAATAAAGCAAGTGCATATAGGTACTGTAATTCAATTTCATGTCAAATTCCAGGAGGCTACAGAGTTCTTCATTATAGGTGTGTTTTATATTCCTGTGTGTGTGCTGGTGACAGGAGGGAGTTTGGCATGGACAGCTTCATCTCTCCCACACTGCTGAGCAACATGAGGGAGAAGGACCTGAGGAAAGCCATCAGCTATCACCTCAAAAAGATCCAGTCCCTGCTCGAGCCGCGTCAGAAGGTACATACAGACTCATGTGTGGTGGGCTGTGGTGGTAAGGTGACTACAGGTTAGGTTAGACCTTGGCTAGGAGGGTGAACACGAATATTAGATCTAAGGCCTGGGTAATGTTTATGCGGAAATAAGTGGAGCATATTCCCTGTGAAGGAAATAGTTTTGGTCAGCGAGTCTTCCATAACAGCCCCCCATGGTTTTCGTTTCCTTGCTCTCTGCCTCACTGTCATTCCTCTTTCTTCTTCTTTGCTCACTGCTGTGTTTTAGGTCATTTCTGCGAGTCAGGCTCGGTTGGCCTACCTCACTCAGCTGGGAGAGCTCATTTCATATGGGGGACGGTCCTACACAGCTACGATGATGGTAAGAGAATATCAGCTGGTGGTCTGTTTGTAAAGGGATATATTTACACCTTGATTCAGTCTTGGATCTATATTGCAAATTTGATACTATGTTATCTTTCATATATTTGCATCTCTTCATTTTTCCTCCATATTCTACCGCTTCCTTTTTTGTTTCTCCGTCGTGTCTCATTATATAACATACTCACTGTCATCCACCCTCAGCTTCAGGACAGGGAGGTGTTGGTCAGCCTGCTGGTGGGAGCCAAGTATGGGATGAGTCAGGTAATCAACCACAAGCTCAACATGATCTCTACGCTGGTGGAGTTCAGCAGCATCAGCCGAGTGGAGCTGCTGTCGGAGTCGGACAAAGTCAGCCTACTGCGCATCTCACTGCACGACATGAAGGTGAGGAAGACACTGCAGATACTAGACTCTATTATTCATAAACATGTAGGAATTCACACACTGACACAGATACACAAAAAGGACTCATCACACACAATATAGGTCAAGCATTTCTCCTTCAATACACCAACAGAATACCTAAGTGCTAGCTTTATAAAGTGAATTCATTGGACTCAAAGGTGTCTCTCTCTCCCTCTTTCTCCCCCTTCCATTCCCTTTTGTTCCTTACCCTCTTAATCACTTTACCTTATCTTCTGCAATGCCCTCCCCCTTGCAGCCATTTGCCTTATTGATGGACTCTCTGGCAGCCAAAGACTTAGGGTGTCTGCTAGGAGGCTACTGCAAACTCCTTGTGGATCCCAGTGTCAATGTCTTCCGTCTGGGGCGCCCAAAAGTGAGGGTGCACCGAATTCCTGCTGAAGAAGGTGTGTGTGGGAGGTTCGCCGAAATACAGGGCGTGTGCTATGAGTCCCTAACAAGTGAGCACAAACTGTTTCACTTTTAAAAAAAATCTAGTTTTGGGCTTGGCCATTTCATAGATAATTCTCACATCACATACTGATGTCACCAGCCAGTACGGGTACCGTTAAAAAAGCCTGCCACGTAATATAATATCATAATATTTTAAAACGTATTATTCTCTTACTAACATGTATTTTTCTGGTTTTATTAGGTTATGTGTCTCGGTGCTGCAGTGACTCAGATGACTCGACAGATGAGGACGACCCAATGGATTCTCAGAATTACAAACGGCCAGACCCAGCAAGTCAGGACTGGGAAGAGAGGAGGCGAGAGGAGGAAGAGAAGAGGAGAGAGGAAGAAAGAAAAGAGAGAGAGGACCACAAAGGCAAACAGGAAGTGAAGATAATAGTGACTACAGAAAGTATGGAAAATGAGGGTGAAGAGGAAGAAGGAGCAACAGGAAGCGGTCTGCGTACATTTAGTATTATGGATGAAGAAATGAACGTGGAGACCAACTGGTACCACACGGACCCCCGGGTCACCAGCAGCTTCTCCAGCTTGTCCAGTGGCTCCATCAGTGCTGCGCTGGAGGAGAGCAGCGCCTCAGCCAAAGCCCCGTCTCGTCTGGATGCACAACGGGGAACACGCACAAGCGAAGATCTACCCAGCTTGGACGTCCACCATCCCTACCTCCTGGAGCCAAAACGCCATCAAGGGCCCTTGCGACCCACCAACCTCAATTACCGTGGCAATGACAACTCCTGCCTTTGCTTCGCTGAGCTCTCCAAGGCAGATTTCCTCCCCAGCCCACCTGAGGCGACTAGTGAGGATAATGATGATGACGATGATGATGATGAGGAGGAGGAGGAGGAAGAGCTAGGATTGGGAGGATTAAGACGCATTTCTAAGATTCCTAGTTCAAGAGATTTAAGAATGATTGACAGCATACCCTTTGACAGATCACCCATTAAAAGAAAGAAGAAGACCCCTCCCAAAGTCCCAATAAGGACAAGTTCGATTCCTTCGGACAAAGAAAGAGAGGCTGAGCACCGCCTCTCCAAAGACGAAGAAGGTCTATTCCTGACGCCTTCACCCAATCCCAAACCAGCTCTTTTGGGCAAAGAGGCTGTCTCAGAGTCTGAAGATGAGTTTTTTGATGCACAGGAGAGATTTACTCCTCCAGTTCCTGATATATCAGGTGAGTTCACAGCATGTTTGTATGACTTTGCAGATGAATGAAACAGTCTGTCTTTGCAACGTTTTGTGAAGTTACTTTGTCTAAAAGGGTATGTTAGGGCAGTGGTTCTCAAACTTCTTTCAATAATGTACCCCCTTTGAAAAAGAAATTCAGCCTAGTACCCCCTGATCAGCGCAGAAACAATGTGTTAGGGAATAAAAGCCTATATAAAGAGGGAGAGTACAGAGCTGCACCATCAGTGTCTGAGTCATTAAAACAACAACCTTGTAACTGAGAAACACTTAAATGCTACATTTCAAATGTTTACAATCCATCACTAAATTCATGGCAAACCAATTTCAACATCATGCAATAACACTAAGATGACATTGAACTGATCTTTTTAATAAGTTGTACTTACAATTTAGTGAGAAACATAGGCTTGTGCTTCCCTGAGGATCATGAGGCAAACTACAGTTATTACACTTCGCGTTTTGAAATATGTGTAACTCCCACACTGCTCAAACTTCATTACTTTTCCTAAAATTGGTATATTTATTTATTTTGAGGCGTGGGGAATGAAGAGAAACAAATATATGAGAATTTTATGAGCATGGGATTTTGACCCCTCATATAAACATATGCATAATAGAGTGCCACAGTGACGCGTCCTAAAACCCGGAAGTAAGCTGCGCATGGGTTCCTTCGACAAAAAAGCAACGGGATTTCTCCATAGAATTTTGGAAAATAGCTGGAAATAAGGTCTGTGGTTGACACACATTTAAGAGACGGATCACGTTTTGTTCAGTCGGATAATCTCCACATGTCTACCCTACGTTTATAATTTTCGAATCATAAATGTAATCGATAGATAGATTTATGATCGATAGATTTATGATTGTGGCACTCTATGCTGCGCTATACTTTGCGGCCACACGCCGTTGCCAAGCAACGCTTATTGTTTAGGTCCTTTGATAAGCAGGCAGTCATATCATTAACTAGAACTAGCAAGATCTGATAGATTTGGACATAAACGCGAGTGAAGTATAACCGGACGCGAGAGAAAGATCAGAGATCAGAGATCAGATCAGCTGCTGCTGACGGAAAACACACAGCTCTTCCGGATCACAGCTCCCCCGCTGTGACGGACTGGTGAGCGGAGCAAAATACACTAAGAGTTACACCTAACACACTTAGCTAGTTTATCTACTCTGGAACTAGCTAAACTAGTTATACATTTATTTATTCTTTACTGTCGGCTCGGCTTATTACAGGTTCAGCGAGCTGCACGAGACTGACGGGCTGTCAGGAGAGAGAGAGGAAAAGAGAGCACCCCGTTTATTTTTCCCATTTTATTATCCAGAATTACTGCAAACTTTTGAATGAAGTAGTTAATCTACTATTAGTAGTTTGTTTAAATGCATTACTTATGTTTTTTTTTCTTCATTAACATAAAATAAATCTCACGTACCCCCTGCAGTACTCCAACGTACCCCTAGGGGTCCACGTACCCCCATTTGAGAACCACTGTGTTAGGGTATTTTATGTGAAGGCAACATGAGACATTAATGTAATTAAAGGAGGTATAAATTCACTGATGCCCTTCTCTTACCGTCCTGTCCTTTTGATTTGTTTCTCTCTCACAGACGCTGAACTGGCTGACCGGCGAAATGCTAATCGGTTGAGTGGAGGCTGGAATGGTCCTCTAGCTGTCCCGGGGAAAGAGCCATCCTCCCCCATTGCAAATAAAGGAAAATCCTCTCAAATCAAACGAGAAGTGGAGACACCTAAAGGCCCTGCAAATGCACTTACTAACCAACAGCCCAGTCCCCCAAAGCCATCTCAAAAACCTGAAGTTAAGGTCAAACCACTATTGGCACCTAAGCCCCAGCTGCCTCCCAAACCTCAGATCATTCCTCCCAAATCCCCCCAGCATGGGAGATCATATGCCCACTGCAATGGGGATTCCTCTGGACGTTTGTCATCTGAACTTTTGGAAATGGAGCCAGACACCATGGAGTTCAAGTCTGTTACATCCGGTGCAGGTGGACTGCCTCTCACATCAGCCCTGATTACAGCAGTGCGTTGCAGCAGGCAACCACTACCCATTACAGCACTGCAAACTGAGGAAAACACAAAGAGGCAAGAAAACGGCCCAAAAAAGAATAAAGATCTCACGCAGGAGACTGGAGCGCATGTTGTTTCCAATGACAAAACATTCATGTCTGATGAAAAAGAAACTAAAGTTGAAGGGAAGATAAATGGGACTGCTGTACCCATGAAAAAGCCACCAAACCTTCCCCTGATCCCTCGCTCTAATTCAGGTACAAAGCCATCCATTCCCCCTCCAGTGCCCCCCCAAACCCACTACTCCCACCAATCTTCACCCCTTATCATTACCGGCTAGCTCTCCAGTCTCCCCAACTGATCCATCCAAAGGGATCTTTAAGGACAGCGTTAGTCCGCAAAATGGGATCCACCCTTGGAGCAGCCGCAATGGCAGCGTCCAGTCGGGATCCAAGAGGGTCTCTCTGAGTCATGAAAGCTTGTCACCTAAAAACACAGATACACCTCCCCCCCTTACCACCTCGCTCACTTCCACCAACTCCACAGGTGTTGGGGGCCTTGAAAGCAGAGAGCCTGGCAGATCTGGATCAGGATCAGACCTGAGGACCAGCTCCTCCAGCCTGGGAGGCAGACTGCCAGCTTCTGCCCTGAGGGGGAAGATCCAGGCTCTACCTTGGTACATGACCCGTTCCCAGGAGATTTTGGGGTACTCTTGACTATCCCTCTACCAGCTCCATCAATGGAGATACATCTGGATTTGGTTCTGGCTTGTCTGTAGCCAGCGGTTTATCAGACTTAAACAGGACCCCAGTCAAGGAAAAAGAAGCAGTGAGCTCAAAGCTAGAAGCACGAAGGAACATTTTGGAGGACGGAGCTGAGGTTGTCATAGCCACCATCAAAGAGGCCCAGGATGTGACCTCACACATGAAAAAGGCCAACGGGACAAACGGCTCCCACCCTAACCTGACCCTCAAAGGGAATAGTTTGCACAGTGGCAGTGTATCATCGGAGCAGCCTCAGTCACGGTCCCACTCAGCAGTCGGGTTAGGAGGTGTGTCCAGCATGCAAATTGGAGGGGACTCGCCAACATCCTCACAAGCTGACACCACACCCCCACAGCAGCACCGCGAGGCTTGTGGCTGCCGAACCGTTTACGCCAACTGTTTCAGTGGAGAAACTGAGGATAGTATAAGCTTTGACGAGGAGCTAACCGTTTACGAGTTCTCCCGCCGCACACGCCCTAAACCTGCCCGACCCCCAACGGTCTCTCCTCCAACACCACCCTCTCCAAAGCCCAATATTCTGTCGCTGCTGAGGGACAACCCACGCCCGCTCTCTACTTTCTCTACTGCCTCCTCTGAAATCAGTCCCCTAGTTTCACGACCGGTTTCCCCCACAAACTCATTTAGTGGACCTCTTCATACACTTACCAACAAAAACTATGGTGGGCTCAAGGGAGGTTTTGCCTCCTTACGTCAAGATATAGACCAACTCCTTCTAGTCTTAGAGAGGGGAGAACTGGAACAACCCGAACAAACTGTTCTAGACTCAAAGCAGGATATAACAGGCCTAAATGTAGGGCCGGACCTTAATCACAATGGTACTGAAGGCAGAACTACCCCAGTACCGGACCCAAATTGTACTGGGTCAAGCACAGCCGCCATGACAGAGGCCGAGAGGAATCTACTCCAGGCGGAGGCTCGGCGATTGGCATCTGGCTGTCAGCGGGCCACACGTGTTGGCTGGGCTCCTGATGAAGCCCTACGTTCCTTATCTAACAGTTTCAGCGCCCTGGTTCAGTTGTCAGCAGCCTGCCTGCGAACAAACCCTTGCCCTGGTTGTGAGCTCTGCCATAACGCCAGCCTGGGCCACGGGGATGAGGATGATGACAGCCAGGAGGCCATGGACAAGCTGAAAGAGATAGTGGGTCTATATAGAGAGTTTGTTGGGGCTGTTGAGACAGCTGGAACTGGGTCTGGGGTTGGGGGTAAGAGTGGGGGCCACAATGGATCTGGACAGGGTCAGGGGGAGAGTGACGGGGTGAGGCTACTAGCCAAACGCTGCACTGTTCTCATCTCGTCCGTTTTTGCACTCACACAGCTCTTCCGGACACGCACACCAGACACAGCGGACACGCCTGGACACGTACCTCTCAATTTTTGACCTGTGAACTTGTACCCACTAATAACCCACTAACTCTATAGGTGAGCCAAGAGGAAACAGCACAGAGCGATGTGGTGTGTAACCCCTATGTTCTTGTACAGTAAGTGCCATGCACACCACAGCACACAATCTCTAACCTACAATACACAAACTCACATGGACAACACACATCAAACAAAACTGTAAACAAAGAGAGAAAACGTTGTTGCTTGGCCTCTTCTTGGACGCATATGGACTATGCATTTGTACATTATGAATTTTATAATTATCTTATAATTCTCTTATTTTATGATACGATATGTGTATGTATGTAAGGATGGATTACCCATGTATGTATTTATGTATTTATTTTTACAATATTTGCACCATGGTCTGTGATGTTCAGGTCTCCGGTGGAAAAAGAAACTATGGATGTCACTGGAATTTTGAATTGTCCTTCTCTTTGAGACAGTATTATGTTATCTTTTGCTGCTTTAAAGGTTTCTCCACTCCACAAGGTGTAATCTGTAAATTGTCATTTTTCAAGTTTAGTATAGCAGTACGTTTTACTGACAAACAAAACATATATACTTATCACACTTGCAAAATACAGGTATTAACTGATTTGTTTTGTATGTGCACCTTTTTAACAATTTAGTTTTTCAAAACTACAGTTACATATGAATGGGATACAAAACTATACCATTACAAAGCAGGGAGAGCACTTTTGACTGTTACAGATTGCACCTTTTTATGAGACACATACCCTTGTGTAAAGTGTTTTTTCTACCCTTTCCCTGGCCCTGGCTGACTCTGAGTGAATGGATCTTGGACATACTCCCATTACCCCAACATATGCAGTAATATAACATTAATCTAGTTTTCATCCAAAGGACATGACATATATATTTTCTGGGAATGTGTGGATGAGCCTAGGAAGCAAAACAGGGGACCTTATTTATGTAGTTGAAAAAAAGTTTTCACTAGGCACAAGGGTGACTGTTAAACTATGTCCAGATGTAGCAAAGATCCAAAGTCTTAAAACAGTGAGCCACTACTGTTCCCCACTACGGTTTCCTCTATGGGTGCACCACCACACTAATAACATGCTGACTGACAGATGCTGTATGCTGGGGTCAGAACTGTAGATATACATGTATATCTCTGTGTCCTATTCCGTCTCTACCTTAGTTTATGGCTATGCAAACATAAACCCCCCCACCCCCCACATACTGCATCCTTGTTTCTTTGTGCTAACTTAAAAACAACAATAGCTGCATTATGTTTGTCTGAATATAATGGATGCATTTTATGTTTGCAATGTTGGCTTTGTCGTGTTTCAGGAAATCCTACTGCATTATGGATTGCAACATGGTGCAAAGTTGCATGGAATTAGCATTTGTTAATATAAAGACTCCTGTCTATACTGATGTCTGTGAATTGTCAGTAAATGGATTACATTGCTCGATCAGTTTGCTGATGTACAGTGTCCACTAAAATGTCACATGATGCCAACTCATTAGATGATTTGTCCAATTTATTGGAGCCAACTAAGACAACAAGAGGGTTCTTAAGCAGTTGCTTATACAAATATGATAAGGGGATTAGCCAAATAAAAGACTGCGTAAATGTTCAGAGACAGCTGGTGAGGAGATAGTCGGTATATTTAATATCCAAATAGGTGACTGAGAGACTTTTTGTAAACGTGGCTATGCTTGAAAATAAGAAGGCAGGTCTTTTGTGTGAGATGTCAGCGCTTCCACTCGCCACAGAGGTTCAGCACCAGTGTCCATCACAGCACTAATATCAAAAGCATCTGTAGTTGTCCATCAAGCAGGCCCGAACAGTAAAGAGTGCCTGTGTCACCTACTTGTTTTGTTTCTGTATGGTAAAACTGTCTAACGCGTTTCATTTTAAAAGAGGACATTGTGTTTCTACATGAGCAGTCACTTTTCCGTACCCACGTACAATAAAGTCTATGTACCAAGAAATGTATTGTTTGGGAATAAATTACACATTGACTTTAATGAAGTTAAATGTCTGGGTTTTTGTCTATACAACAGTTATCAACTCATGTCATGTTACAACTTTCAGTTCTTCAAAGCTCCCTCCCTAAATATTAAACTTGAAATCAGGTCATAAGACATCCAATTCACCACCCTGGAAAAACACCTCTCGGTCTAAACAGCCGTTGTATTTATACCATCACTGGACTACTAATACTGCTAATGAGGATTACTGACGGATTTCTTTTCAACCATTGAGTTATACTTCCGAGAAAGGCAGTGTTTTTCAATGTATGGGGGCGCCTAGGCCTACTTTCTCTCTTTTGGTACTGGGAATGTCTCTTAAATTATTCAGAGCTAGAGTGCAACATTTTCACTTCTATTTTTAAAATACTTTCTTAAATATGAATGAATTTTGAGTGGAAAACGGTAAGATTTCATTTAAGATCATAGTCTGACAGACATTTGTTAAAAGGAAAGGCAACATCCAAAGAGCTGAGCGGTTTTCTAACAGCTCAACCCTCTCTGATCCAAAGTCCCCATGTCAGATTGCCCTTAATCTGATCACTATCCGCAGTCTGATTTCTTGACACAGTAATCTAGAAAAGTCGCATGTAAAAAAGAAAACACGGTCTGGAAGTGTAGACCTGCTGTGAGAGCTATTTCTATAGTCAAGAAAGTGACAGAAATGACAGATAGGGGTGTTGAACTAAAGAGTGTACTGGAGTGTTTGCCTCATCCTTCATTTTGATCCAGTGTCAGGTCTGTTCAGCTTGACTACCAAACTCTATTGTACCGGTAATGCCGTTTGTATGATTGATTATGAAGAAGGGATTTAGTACACACGGTATGAGTCACTTTGAGGATGGCACAGTGCACATAAAGCACAAAGAAGCCGTTCAGTGTCAAAAGGTGCCTCTATTACACGAGTAAACCATATGATTTTTAGCATATTCTCTTGAGAAAACATGTCATGTATCTCAGTACACACCCACATAACAGACGTGTTCACTGTCAACATGTTTAATAGATTGTTTAAACATTTCATTTGGTTGCAATTAGTCATTTGATGTTTTCATAGTGATTTGGTGACTCGTGCTACAGAAAAGTTAGTAATTATAAACAGCGTTATTTAACATTAATGAAGGTGTCCCACTATCAGAAGATAATTCAATACTATTGGAGAGAAAGCCTTGGAAAATCCCGGAAAGATGCTCAGGTAACAGCACACTGTGGACAGTTCAGAATGAAAAGGATTGGAGAAATAGGCCAAGTGATCCATTTACATGGCAGCTTGAGCTTTTTGTGCCACTGAACATGACCCTCTGCCTCAGTCTTCTCTCAGCACCATTACTCAGTTCAGTCTCTCTCTCACTCAATGTCCAGGCAGCATGCCTTTCCTCTTCGGGCTGTCGTACCCAGCGAGAGCTGCGGCATGGTGACAGCGTCTACTCAAGCTTGAAATCTGAGCCCATTATGTCAACAGATGTTACAGACAGAGAGGAGAGCAAGCGTGAGAGAAGAAAGATTTAAAAAGAGGGGAAAGAGGGAGGTTACATGTATAAAAAGGTGATATTTGAAGTTTATTAAACTGGAAAAAAACATTTAGGAGCACTACTTTCAAAAATCAATGAACAAAATAAATGCCCACACATTTCAAAAGGTATTCTTCTGGAACTGCAAAGGTTTTGTAAAATTAAAATAAAAACAAAAATGTTCTGTGGTGTAAAGATTGAACACATTTTTCCTTTGTAATTATACAAACAAGACAAGATCTGGGTGTAACTGTGTTTTACTGACATCAACGGGCACTTCTCAAAACTCAAACAACACATGCCAGGAGCACTTTATGAATCAAACAAAGACTAATTGTGCCTGAAAGAACATTACATTTTGAATCGGCAAACAAAACTAAAATCATGTGTAAAAGGAGGAACTGTTTAAAAAAGCCTGACAGTATTTCCAAGAACATACATCACTCACACTTATTTCAACAATTTCTGAAATGATAGATTTTTGATCATATCCTAATTATATAGGCTGAATAGTTTGATGGAGCACAAATAGAAATAATACAGCCAACTCTATATGTTATTACACTCTTCTTGCCAGAACATCTTGGGGTATTTCCATTGTCAAAAGTACAAAAGTGATTGAGTTAAGGGGCAGAAAGCAGCCCGACAGAGGAAATACTCTTGGTCAAACAAACAGACGCATGTTGTCCACAAAGCAGCACAGCACATACGACGAAACAGTTAATCTATTGAACTAACTTTTGCTTGAAACTGTGGGAAAAAAGCGCTAAAATGTTGTTTGCTCAACAACATGTTTGAACAGAGAGCAAACAAGGGCATTTTAATTGGACCCTGGCACAAGTTTGTATAGGCTAAAGCTCGTGTCTTGTTTTAAATACTGACAACAGTAAATAGTCATGGCATGTGGCAGGTGGGTTATCTTACACTGACTGTTGGCCCCTGTTAGAAGTGCAACTATGTTGCAGTCTTTCAGTCTGTGTGCCCCCAAAAAATGTGCCAGACCGCAAGTACATCGGCTTTACTTGACGGTTTCCTTTCTTCTCAACAAATGACTCTCAAACTTTACACAGGATTTTCCCTTTAAATGCTTTCTCTGGCTCTCTATATCTCTATTATGACAGCTCCTTCAGCAGCAGCTCATAGGTGGCATTAATGATCCCCCAGGAGAGCAGTGAACGGTGGTAGTTGAGAGTGGCCCCTCTGAAGAGCATGGCAACACTGCCGCCCCTTTCTCTCCACACTGTTAGCAGCACCTGCCTGCAAGGCTGGAAGGCTCCACCCACCTGAGACTGGGCCCGGGACTTGACCACATTTAAGGGATAGAACATAATGCCAAGGGCTGCCCCCAACAACCCTCCACATACAAAATCACTTGCCATGTGACCTGCCCGGCTATTGACTTCTGGGAGCTGCTCCTTGATGGGCCCACGGAGCCCGAAGAAGAGCACATTGCTGGGGCCGTTACGAATAAGTATAGGCACCAGGCCACGGTAGCACTCTCTGACACCATGCTCAGTCACTAGTGTACGGAAGGTGTGGACTGTGTTTTTGAAGCGCCCGTGGTGACGATGGTCTTGTAAAAGAGTCTGCACACGCTCAAACGGCGTCAGGACGGCCTCTGCGGTTCCTGCCAACGCTGCAGCAAAGCTCCGGGTTGCCAGCTCCGGTATACCGCTGCCAGCGGCCCGGTCTAGTAAGACTCTAGAGAAGTCCTCGTACAGGCCAAACATGATGGCCACTGTAGTGCTCTTCTGGAGCAGCGGGGGCAGCAGACCCCGATACAGATTCCTCAGCCCATCCCTCTGCAGCTGCTGCACCGCCTCAGTGGCCAACACACCGTGTAACTGTTGGCGGAACAGCACCTTCTGGATGGGGAAAGTCACCACGATGTTGGTAAAAGCTGCAACCGAGCCGCAAAAATAGTGTTTCCCTTGGGTGCCCAGCCTGGCACCCAGAGCTTGAGCGGACAGCAGGGAGTAGCCCCCTTTTGTCAGGGCGGGCGCAGGCTGAGGGGTCCTGGACGACTCCGAGTCCATGGTGCTGACAGCCATGGGAGGCTCAGAGCTCCACAGCCTGGTCCTCCATCTTCACATCAGCAACACACTCTTCTGTAAAATATACACCCTGTGAAAGAGGAAAAATATCAGATATTCATATTAATATAAAATACACTCCTGATTATTATTCATTTGATAGTGTGACAGTTAAGGGATCCCCATACACATAATTCACACAATATATTTCCTTCCATATTTTATTATCACATGGCCAAAATCACTGGAAAATTCCAACAAAAAAAGCGATTGATTAAATATCAAATAAACACACAACTGCAATCTCGTAAATATGAAAATAGCTCCATTTAGATATCTTCCAACAACATGTATAGTGATACAATATATTTGTGAAGATTCTCTCTCTAATATGATATATACTGTTGGGTTGTACATTAAATGGCCTGTACAAGCTACATGTTGCCTCAAAACTGTTTAACACCTTCAGCCATCTGCTTTCCACTTCTAAAGCCATGTATTTGCCCTACCTGGCAACTGATAAGAGTATTAACACGTTTACAATAGTTAGGGATTGATAAGCTTTGTAGGACGACAGTATAGAACTATAGGCAGCAGAAACACTAGGTTTAACATACTACATTACAAAGCACCATATATTCAACCTTAACATTTAAAGTATTTAAGAGGCTAGTGGCCCACCCTGCCATATGCAATAGAAACAACAAATCTTCTCAAATGAAAGCAACCTCCTATCTACATTTAAAATAAAAGTATAAATACATTCAGTGCTTAAAGAAAGTTGTGTGGGAGTTGTCTAATTATAGACCAAGGAGGCCATATAGACCATATAGTAGTGGCAAAAGCTTTGAGGTCACGAGAGGTCATAGCATGTTAACCAAAATATCTCTCCAGAAATCCTTACACACATTTGCAGTCAGTATGACAAACCTGCCACATGGCAACTGACCCGTGAGAACCAGTTTTGTAATGTCCCCAGGTTTAAAGTATGAGACATTTGTTCAAAACATGGAAGCTTTGAAGTGTCATTTCAGCACACCAGCAACCACATGAAGGTGTTTCACCACTAACCAGTAAATTATACATATAATATGATAAGTATAACAGCCAACACTATTCATTCAGAGTTTATATAATTTCGGATAGTGGAGTTATGTTATGTTTCTGAGATTATATTTTCCTGTGTCACGTTTGAAAGGCAGCAAGCAAATATTAGTCAACACATTTTAAAATGTAAAAGTCAACCAGGTTATAATAATAATTTAACCTAATCAACAGATTTGAGCAGATGACAGTTTCCCATTCACGTAATCTGTTGTTCTTCCATTACTGCATCTTACGCCCTCTCCTTGTTTTTGATACTTCCTGTATATTAGCTTGCCGTGACATGCCTGTTTTCCTAGCATGATCTCTGACAGTCACATAGACTATATAGATAGATATAACTCACACATACATTAAAGCCTAATATCATCAAATGTTTAAATTACAGTAAGGGTACGAAACAATATTAGTTACTGTTAAAATCCACAAATCAAAGGGCTAGCATGCTTAGCTCAAAAGCTAACTCACACACCCTAGGCTGCTCAGCCAACATGGCTAATAGACAGTTAGCTTGACGGTGTTAATGACAGGGTCTACTCGGCTGTGTAGGGAATACACTATCACATTTGGGATTAAGTTAGAAAGATGACACGACAACAGAGTCAGATATAAAGGTTGTATGCTAACACAAAATATATGTCAGCCTAGCATGCTAAGTGACTAGCATTACAGAGTCAACACGGACAAACGCTACGTGTTGATGATTGGTTGGGACTTCTTTGACAGCGACTGGGTAGAAACAAGCATTTCTAGTTTTGATCGGGCTCATAAATAAGTATTTACCTGGAGGGCAGTTTTCTGCAGGGTACTTGGGTCACAACAGCTGTAGGTCGTGTCTGTCTGGGCTGCAGCAGCAGGTGACCGCGAAGACGCGCATGCGCAGTTATGCAGATCTGAAGTTATCTGCACACGTAAAAAAGAAATACCATATTCAATTAAACAACATTTATTTAGGCATATATTACTCCTCTGTGAGTTTCCAACACCTTATCCTCATTTTTTTCTTAGTAACCCTTCAAAATATTTTCCTTTCTAGCTACTCTCAGCCAATGATGATGTGTTCAATACATGTTCAGTATTTTCACCTAAATAACAATGCGAATCCGGAAAAAAAAGATTGAAAAGAAGGTAAACGGGTAGCTTCGTTTTAAATATGTTTCTTTCTCAAAACTGTAAACATAAAAGCGACTACAATTGTTTTTTTCCCGTCTGTTTCGCTCTTTACACCTTTTAAGTGGCCAAAGGACCTTTGGAGCGAGGCGGAACTCTCGGAAGTGATTTCAAAACAAAAGCCCTCGTCTGGTAAAAAACACTTAATCTCTCGCTCTCCCTCTCAGAGACTGTATTGATAAAACTAGTATTATAGAGGGCGGGATGACTTTCACAGTTCGGTAAAGTTAGAAAGATAATGACGGATTCAAACTCGATGGATCAATAATTAACCCTTTATCTATCGTTAAGTGTCTTTTAGCTAGAGGGCCTTTGTTTTGAAATTACTTCCGAGAGTCCCGCACCGCCCCTCTCTCCAAAGACCCCTGTGGCCCCGAAGTAAAGAGCAAAACCAAAAAAAGTCGCCTTTCTGTTTACTGGTTTAAGAAAGAAGAACAAATAAGAGGAAGATACACGGATTGAGTGGACTTGAAGTATGAGCAGTTGACAGTGTTGTTTGAAATAAGGTTGCAAACGGTTCAAACGGTCAGAATTGACTCGCGTCGTTTTTTTCGTAAAGCAGGATGTAGCGACAGTTTTACGACTGTGTCGCGACGTCATTATTGTAACGTTAAGAGATCTGCTGGTAAATAAAGGATTAGGTTTGCCTGGTAAATTTAAAAACGGCCTATAATTGCTCTCTTTTCTCTTCATATTCATGGTTGTTACATTTCTATGAGATATTCCATAACATTAGCACGATCTGGTAAACAGTTGGAGCAAAGATGACAGCTGCAAGTCAGCTAGCTTCGTGTTGCTAACTATATAATATAGCTGTATTTAGACAGTTCTGTTTAGCGTAACGTTGGCTAACTGTTACATACTGCAACCGAAATATATCCACCGAGACGTGTCCGTATGTAGGACAACCGCCTACATTAGCTAGCAGTGTGTCTCCTTCGGTATACAAAACTAGCTGCATGTAAAAATGTCAGCTCAAAAAGACTGCGAGTTTTTGGTGAAGAGAGCCCGGGATCTGGTCTCTGATGATCCCTGTGCGGCCAAAGCCTGGCTCATCACTGCCAGGACCCTGTACCCTGCAGATTTCAACATACAGGTAACATTAGGCTGCTTATTGTCTAACCACTGCATGCATTTCGTACGTGTTTGGATCCTCTGTTGTGTTTCCAATGTTAAATTGTGTTTGACATGTTTTCACAGTATGAAATGTACATCATCGAGCGCAATGCCGAGAGGACAGCCTCTGCAGGGAGACTGCTCTATGACATGTGAGTTACAGTGTACTAGCTCTGTACAAGTGTTCATGTCCAATGTCCTTGGCTGAGTCTGAGCTAACAGTTACACATTTCCCCCCCAATCTTTAGGTTTATAAACTTCCCAGATCAGCCCATTGTTTGGAGAGAAATCAGTGTCATCACAGCTGCACTGCGCAGTGACTCCCAGGACAAACATGCCCTGTTTCTACGAGGTGAGAGACGTTTGATTCACTGTCAGGAGAGTGATAATTAAGTGTGGGAAACATTGATGGTTTTGGAAATCTGAACTATCTTTTGACACGTGTATATTTGTCTTCCCCAGGGCTTTTTGAGACGCTGCCTGGCCGTGTGCAGTGTGAGATGCTACTGAAAGCCACAGAGCAGTGTTTCAACACTTTGGAGAAGGCAGAGATGCTGCTCCTTCTTCTTAAGCGCTTTCCAGAGTCTGTGGTCCAGCACGGGGTATGTAATAAACGCATACCTTCTGTGTGTTGACAGTTTAACACTAAAACAGTCGGTGCTAAGTACATTCTGCTGTGATTTTAGGTCAGTCTAGGAGAAACCTTGTTAGAGGCGGAGGCATCAGAGAATGTGGAGACTCCCGTCAACTGCTTCAGGAAACTTTTTGGTGATTGAAACACTCACATTAAAACATGCTTTTTTATCCAAATCAATATTCTGTACATGCAATAACTTCCTATCGAATTTGTTGTTATTACTACAGTGTGCGATGTCCTTCCTTTGGTTATGAACAACATGGACATGCGGTTGCCAGCCAGCTTGATGCAGAAGTACATGCTAAAAGCAGCTGAATTTTACATCGGCTACGTGACCCGTGGACCCGCAGCTGATGTACAGATACAAGGTGAAGCTGCAAGTGGTTGATGTTGCTCTTTCCTTTTCCTTATCTCAGTGTGATACATCAAAGATTTCTTGTCCTCTATATTGTTTCTCTCTACTGCCGGCCTGATGTTTTTTTCTGCTCCTTGTGTTCTTTGTTTCAGGCTCTCAAGATGGTGGGTCTCTGAAGTCCCCCACTGTGTCCCGTGGCTCCCAGCGTTATGTGATAGACGGCCTGTCAGAAAAGTCGTCAGTGGTGGCAGAACCTTGGGAGAGGCTGTTGGATATTGTCGCTGTCGTTGGAGCACGCTGCGAGTGGCAGGGAGACAAGGGACAGAGGTAGTGTATCTGTCTGCATGTCAATCAGCCATTACTGTGTTTCATGGTTGTTTTGTATTCAGGTTGCTCTTTTGATAAACAACAAGTTATTAGTTACACCTAGCTTAAATGAATGCATTCTTTAACAACAGCTCTGCAATACATCTTACATTCATGGCCATAATATTCTGTTATTCAAAGTATCTTAGATCATTTAGATTTGTGGTCATTTTGAAGGCTGTGGTTTGAGCCTGGTGATGCTTTTAAATTTGACTTTATACTGAGAGGTGTTTCTAATATTAAGTCTACTGTAACTGATCTAAATGGATGTATTGCTGTCATCATGTAAGAAATGGAGAGGCCCACAGTTGTCAGAATAGATCTGAATAAAATGTAGTAACAAATCATTGCATATGTTTTGAACACACTCAAAAAAGAGTCAATTACACAGATCTTGATGTACACAAATGGTTTTATTTTAGAGAAGTGTTGAGTCATGGTCATTTTGAAGGCTGTGGTATTTCACTGTGTTATACTGAGAGCTGTTTATTATATTTATTCTACCAGTACTCATATAAATGGATGTATTGCTGTCATATAAGAGATGGTGCTGATGTACTCAAATGGTTTTAATTATTATTTGTTTGTGTACATTTATTCTAGGAGTTATGTGGACATGCTGCTGAGAGTGAAGGAGCTGTGTCGCTACCTGCCCAGTCTGGAAGGAGACACGAGGTCCCGATGCTGCAGTCAAGTGGTGATCTGTGCTGCTCTCGTCCTCTTCCGCAGCGCCTTCATCTATCTCTCCTCTGTACAGCCTGCACTGTTCCAGGGTCAGCCTCTCTCTTTGTTTGTTTATTTCACTCTCTCAGGAAATGCATCACTATTGTCTTATCAATGAAAGTTCTAAGGATCAAAATGATGGGTCTATCTCTGGCAGGTTTGAATGCGCTGAGCTCGGGGCCGTGGATCCTTGTAGAGGATTTCAGCTCGGTGTATAACGATCTGGAGTCAGAAAGAGGAGCTGGCAAACATGCACATAAGAAACGCAAATTGGCAGATGGGAGAGAGAAGACGATGGTGAGTACAGATCAGAAATAATGTAATCGTTTCAAGACCAGAAATACTGTTAATGTAATGTAATGTCGTATGTGACTATAGTGTGGCTGTTGTTCCTGCCTTTTTTTACTAGTTAATGTTGGACCACGTCTGTGTTTGTTTTTCATTTCAGAGCTCAGATGATGAGGAGGGGTTGGGAAAAGGTCGCGGTCGACACATTCTGGTAAACAAGACTGAGATGCCCAGCTGGTCAGAGACTCTTGAGAGTTTCCGCACAGCGAGGGAGAGCTGGGACCTTCTTCACTCCCACGACGGCCTGGAAACTGGTAAACACCTCCTCTGTTCATATGTGTTGTTGTTTCACCCACACAGACAATCAGTTCAGTTCGATCAGTTGGACACAATATCATGAATTAAAAAAACACAATTACTGCAGATGAAAACTTTTTGCTTGTTTATTTCATCGACCTGCACCATATGGTGTCAATAACCCGGATGGTTACATGATCAAACATAACAGACAGTTACACCATTTCAAAAGGAGAACATTTCATAAACAAAGTCTTGATTTTTTGTTTTTGTAACCAGAGTTCAAGAAGATCTGTGCCTCTTGGAAAACAGACAGCTGGCTGTGGTTCAGAATATTCCTCACCGACACGATCATATACCAGGCAAGAAACGGTTATGATGTATTTGCTTTCTGTTTGTGACATGACCCTTCCTGCCCTTTTGTCTGTTGTTTATATACCGTTTTTTACAATAAAGTATTTTATCAGTTTTTAATTTACTACATTTAACTTGATTTATTTGTGATAAATATTTGGAGGAGCAGCAATAAACAGTATCTATCAATACATACTGTATACCTTATTATATACAATATTTTGAAGAATGAGGCGAAAAGAGGTTATAAAACATACTGTAACACAACTGATAACGGCCAGTGACTTAAAACAGTATGTCTAAATATTAAAATGATAGCTTTTCATGTGTCTCTATGAATCGTCGTGACCCTATGATGATCATATCTGTGTGTGTGTCTCCAGGGACAGTACCGTAAAGCCCTCTCCAGTCTGCACCAGATGGCCGCAGTGCAGCAGCCTCAGCCAGGGCAGCAGAGCCCTTCAGGGCAGGGCAGTCTGGAGCACCACAGGGCTCTGATTCAGCAGGCGTCCTGCCACTACGCACTGGGAGAATACAGGGTACACACACACAAACAATTACAATATTGTATTGAGCAGTCTTTGTTGTACCTTTTGCATCATATGAAATGCATTTACAGTATGTTGTAGATTATTTTATTTTTAATATATTCTTAACATATGTTTAGAGCTATACAAAAAACATAACGCTTTAATAATCTTAACACCTATTGGCCTGCAGGTGGCGTTATACTAAAGGTCAATTGAAGAGGCTCACAGTTGCAGCAGAGCAGAGTTCAACTGTCAGATACTTTGAGATACACATGCATATATACTTTTCCATTCTGACTAACTGATATGTGATAATTTTGCCCCAAGGCTTCTACATTTGTCTCGCATGACTTTTACATGTACATTTTAAAGCTGCAAAGCTTCATTTTCAGCTGAATATGCTCACCAATAATAATTAATAAACGATTTTGCCCTTGCAAAAAGTTACATAACACAAAAACATGTCATTACAACAGGATTTTGAGGACAAATGACCTAATAAATGCAGGCAATGTATGCATTATTTAACATTAAACCCCTGCCGTGTTTAGACATGTGATGCATGTACTGTACTGTATGTGTGAATCAGCTGGCCTGTGAGAAGCTGCTTGATGTAGTTTGCGGGCTGACGCCCCCGACCCAAGAACCCACAAAGAGCCCAGAGGACTGGAGTCGAGGCAAAACCAAAACAAGAAAAGGTAAATACCTCTTGCTTTTAGTAGAGCATGTCTCAGTTAATGATTTTAACGTTTGAATGGCTTTTTGACCCTTTGTAATAAGCAAAAAAGGTGCTATTGTGTCTGCCTGTATGTTGTGACATATAGTTTTAACATGTAACTTAATATTAATACTATAAGGAAGTTATCATCGCTGCAACTTACATATTGATTTGACAAAACAGACTGTTAAAAATGTCACTTGATACTGAACTCACAGGAATAACAATATTTGTCATGTGATACAGAAATATGTTGCTATGATACATCAGAACATTGTGAGTGACTGACTTATTTTTGCGATGTCTAGGTAATGACCTGAGATTGCTTCCCTGCACCGGCAAGGCTGTGTTACCTTTCTGTTTCCAGCTGATGTTTGCCTGCTTTAAGGTATTTATCAAATAATTAAAATAATTAATGAAATGTATTTTGGTCCCCATTGTTTTTGATGGTTTCACTGGGACTGTTTGTGGCGATGTATTTCTAGACTATTAAGGCATTAAATCTTGTACAACCCATTTTCTCTTGTTTTTTATGTTGTGTATTTAGCTGCGTACCTTCACAGACAGTCGTGACGACCTGTCGCTCGGCCATGTGGTGGTGCTCCTGCAGCACGACTGGCCACAGGGAGAGATGCTGTTTTTAAAGGCAGTGGATAAGATCTGTCAGCAAGGCAGTTTCCAGTATGAGAATTTCTTCAACTACGTCACCAGTATCCTTTTTACTTGTAACTGCTCACCCAAGCCTCAGCCTGATATGAATGGATTCGCTTATAAAGACCAATTACTTTGTTTTTGTTCCCTTGTCTTGAATTGTAATTTCCATGAGCTCATGATTTCTGTCAGACATTGACATGCTGGAGGAGTTTGCTTACCTGCGTACTCCAGAAGGGGGGAGGATCCAACTCGAGCTGCTGCCCAATCAGGGAATGCTGATCAAGTAAGCACTTCTCTTTTTTTAAACGTGTCAGTTTGCATCGTGACTCTGCACACTCCCGTTCTGTTGCTGTTTAAAAGTGATATTGATTAATAATCTTGGTAGACATTGCCTGTGGGGAAAAATGTGCTTTGAACTGAAAATGCTTTAAATGGAGCGGACATTAGAAAGAGAAGGGGTTTATGATTTAAATAACCTTCTATCTAACTCCTTCATTCATTGCTGTAGAAGTTAAGACTCTTGAATGCACCCTCACTGACTAAGAGTTGTTGAATGTTGCTGTCCCTTAGGAACCCTAGTCCCGCCTTGGGGGTGGAGTTAAATACCCTCCTGCTACAAGGGGTGCAGACGATGGAAAGGTACCCCAGGCCCCATCCCCCCCCCACACCAGTCACCCTTCCTTCATTCCCAACTTCAAGGCTTGTCATCCCACAGTTTTGATTTGGGCCTGTCATTTTACATCAAGAGTTTGATTTCCTGTCCGCGTTTCTTTTATTTGAGCCATTGCTCGTCTTTCTGTGGTCATCGTTGTTGTTTTTGTTGTTTTTGTTGTTTTTGTTGTTGTTATTTGAGAATGATGTTGGTCTTGTTGTGAAATCAATTTAGTTTTTTTACCTTTTCATAACACTTGATCTCATTTCATTTGTGAACCTGTTTTATATGTTGTTTCTTTATGATGATGAATTTGTTGTGTAATCTTGATTGGCTGTATGATGTTTGTATGAAAAGGTTTTTTCATGATTTTGTCTTTACGGCATAGATCTCGGCCTCAAATCATCTCATAATAGTACATCTCTTGACCATATGTATGTTTGTGATTATTGTTTTACCCTTTTTTCTGCAGACACCACACAGTGACTCGTGGAATCACCAAAGGAGTGAAGGAAGATTTCCGTCTGGCTATGGAGAGGCAGGTGTCGCGATGTGGAGAAAACCTGTTCAGTGTGCTTCATCGTTTCTGCATCAATGAGAAAATCATGATCATTCAGTCTCTTCCTTGAAACCTCGCCTGTGACTTTTCTCACCTTTTCATACTTTTGATCCCAGGACCAGTGTTAATGCAGCTGGACTGATTTTCTGTCCCTCTTTTCATTATCGTCCATCACTGAACTGAATAAGGCCTCCTTGCCTTAAAAATGGATCTCTCTTTTCAGAGAGTTGGAGATAATGTTGTTTTTCTGAATATACATCGCTCATGCAGATTTAGTAAGACTGTAGTTGTTTCTCAACATGTGCTCAACCACATTCGAAATTGGTTAAATCCTATTGTAACATTTTGTGGGAGTTGAAATTGACAAAAGAATGAAGTTCATTTTTGATATTCTTGTGTAAAGTTTATTGTTTTTGTTACAAACTTGAAGTGTTAGTTTATATAAACATTTTCATTAAATGTCCACTAAAGCAGTTGCCTTTATGATTTATTCAATGCAAGCTTACAAGATGTTAGTTTATCTTTAGTCTATTGTACAAGGTTAAAAATGAGAACCTCTGGAAAATAATGCTAATGCAGAAAAGAAAGAAGAATAGGAAGTATACACACTCCAGAGTGCCCACATTTGTTTTAATCTTACTATGTTCCCTTTATTCAATTGTCCCGTATGTCCCATTTGAACTTCCTCTTACCACTTCCTTTTACTCTTCCTCATGAGTCACTGGTGCATTTGGCAGGTCTGCCTGTAGGGCAGCTCTGAGATTAGCCCAGAACAGCCTGTGCTTGGCCCTCTCCTGGGGCCACTCCAGGTATGTGTGCCGGCCCATCATGGACTTCAGCTGGTTGTACTTGGATGGTATCAGGTATTGAGGTAGAGGCTCCAGCAGCACCAGCACAACGCTATCCGGTCCCCAAGCAAGGCGTTGGTGGCTGGCAAAGTACAGCTCATAGTGGCACCACTCACTTTTGACGAAGTTAGCAGAGAGCACAAAAACGGAGCGTCGGCTTTTCTCCAAACATGCGATGATGTTCTCAATAATTGTCTTTCCGGGTACAAAGGATTTTTCATGATGGCAGATCTGGAGACCACCTGCTGGGCCTTCAAGGTTGGGGAGAAGGGAGTTCTGAACCCAGTCTGCGTCGTGCTGGCTGTAAGACACAAAAGCATGAAACTCAACACCCAACAGATCTTCAGGGCGAACCTGACGCATTCTGGCACGATGTTTGGCTCTGGTCCACTGCCAGATCATACCCATATACCAGGGAACATCCAAATGATGGCACAGGGTCACAATTGCAATCATCACAATAACTGCTGGGCCCAAGATGGCTGCAGCTAGAAGGCCCACATTACAGGAGACTTCTGGGATTGAGATGTCTTTCAAGGAGAAGCCTCTAACGGCCTCTGGGTAGGTGCAGTAATATCCTTTAGGCCAGCTCAACAATTGAATTCCTGTGTGACTTCTCCTTTTAGACTTGATGCCAAGACTTATGAAACTTCTCAGTGCGCAGGTGCAGGTGAAGGGGTTGTGACCGACGTCCAGGGTTTTCAGTTCGGGGCAGCTTTCCAGCTTGTTCACAGATGGTGCATGGAGGGAATTAGACTTGAGCAGAAGCTCACTCAGTAGGGGGAATCCCGTGCATACTGGCAGGTCCCGCAGCCTATTTGAATTTAGATTCAGAGATGAAAGGTTTCCCAGTTTCAAGATGGATGATGGTATCACAGAAACCTGGTTGTTTTGAAGGTCCAGGTTCTCTGTTGCTTTTGGTAGACATTTAAAAACGGAACCGGTCAGACCATTGGAAGACAGAGTCATATTTGTGATGTTGGGTGGCCAGAAGCATTCTAGGAGGCCGTCATAAACCAAAGAGTTGAGGCTGAGGTCCAGATGTTGCAAAGACTTCATATATTGCACACGTTTGCTGAGCATCTGAAGGCTCCTGAGATTGTTGCCAACCAGATTCAACTTCCTCACGTTATCCAGTTTCTCACATTCAAGAATTTCTTCACCCTCCACTCTGGAGAAGATGGAGTTGGATAGAGCACAATTGGAGAAGTCCAACTGGCGGATAGGACTGTGCGACTTTGGGCACGTCATGTGTATGATTGGCATCTCAACCATTGCTAAACTCTCCACCGGCATGTTGATAAAGAAGTTGTACACAGCCTCCTGAGAAAAGAAGAAGCCTTTCACCACTGCCTCTCTGGCTGTAAAGGACTTCATCTTTGACGTCTGGGTTACATTTGTCTCTTCAGAAGGCATTTTGTACATGGTCACATCAGAGATCCTCAAGTGGGTAATAGATGTATGCAGAAGGATATTCACACTGTCAGTGAAGTCTTCCCAGCTGATATATATGTTGGTGAGATACAGGTGAGATGTGAGGGTTTCTACTCTCTTGATCAGCTGCTCACTCAGGTCTTTCATGCCACTTCTCAAATTCATCAACTCCACTTCAGCGAAGAGTGACAGAGCATCAGCAACCAGATCATGGTCTAATATTCGAGAACCAGTGAGGGCTATCTGAAGCCTTTGAGCCTGAACATCGATCAGACTGCCTGCTGTATAACTCCAGGGTTTATTCTCCAGGGATAGAGTGAGTGTACGCAGTTTCACTTTAGCAATATTCTTGAAATCACCCATACTGATGTTTTGGGGTCCAAGTGCCAATGTCTCCAGTTTGACCAATGAACTGAACTCACTCCCAAGGGTCATTGTAAGAAACTTGTTGAAGGCCAGATTGAGTGCCAGAAGGTTCTCTGTGTGGAGCAGGTACTGCTGGCCCGACAGGTTCCTCAGCCCGTTGTGTGACAGGTCCAGATCCTTCAGGAGTGGCGTGTCGAGGAACGTCTCTTCATCGATGTCCTTCAAACTATTCCAGGAAACGTTGAGGAATCTGAGGAGAGGGGTGTTTTTGAAGTCTCCTCCGTGAAGTAGCTGTATGTGGTTGCATGAGAGGTCTATAGACTCAGCTTTCCGTGGCAGGTCTCTTGGGACAGAGGAGAGGTTTTTGGATGAGAGGTCTACGCTGCTGTCAGGGAATGAAGAACTCCCCTGGAGTCCCATCAACATGGCTGCCGCCCAGAGAGCAGCAGTCACAGGTGTCATTGTTTGTCTGGATGAAAGAAAGGGGAAACAAAGTAAGTAGGACACTTTGTTGACAATTGATTAGGTACACCTGTCTAATAAAAAAGTTCTGCTATAAAAATGATGACGGTGATTTTGTTGTTGAAACAGCTCAAGAAAAAGTTGATTAATCTTCATAATCCTTGTATAGAAAGTTGTTTTCTATTGCTGTTAAACTGTATTGCAATATACAGGTAGGATTTGTTTTATTTGGCCTATCCTCATAGATATGAATGGGGTGAACTAAATAATAGGAACAAATAGTAAAGGAATAAATAGTGGATGTCATTCTGTAACTTTCATGAGGATGTAATTTAACTGCATTTGACATCAAAATGGGAAGTAGTTGTTTGAAAATATATTACCTTCAATCATGCACAACACATTTAAATACAAATAGCAATTTCTTTAAATCTCTAGTCATCATTTAAATACTGAATTGAACAAATCCATTAGAGTTCAATAGATAGATCTAATGATTATGTTTCTCGAGCTTTGTTTTATACTTTTAGAAGCTCTCCATTGCTTCTGTATATGTGTTGACTTGTGTAACCTAATTATTATTTTCGGCAAAAGTGGCATTTTAATCCAAACAGACCCTGTTTATTAATCCATTTGTTAAATAGGCTAACACCATACAACAACATCCAACAACGTCAGAGTACATTGATAAGAGTGCACTAACCTGTACTGAGATCAGATGGATTGTTTCAGCAGAAGCACCGCAGCTTAATGTGATGATGAGTTGACTTTTAATTGCTTGATAAGCAGTGCATCATAATTGAACACATTGCCAGTTGACAATCTGATCAAACAGCTGAAGATTTCTGTCCTTAGTCTATAAATCTATAAAAAAATATCTCGTTGCAGAGTTAAAATGGAAGCTGCTTCTGATTTCTCATTTTTATTTGACACAACCTGCTCGTGTTGCAGTAAATAATGACTGAGAGGTATCAGACATGGAAATGAAAGCAACTGTCAGACCAATTATGTGTTTTCTCTCATCTACATCCTCTTTTCACTTCCCTTTTTATTTACTGTAAAGAGCTTTATACGTTGGGAAACCACTTTATATGTAACAAATCAGACATGCTGGGATATTATGTCAATATGGGAAGTGAAATTATTTTAGTCCTTTATTCTGATTTAGTAATGATTAACTTTCTTTTTCTTATACAATCTTATAAAAGCCATTTGGTTTTGCTCCTTTACAGATAAAACACGGGCTCTGACACTCAACGTTGTTAATGTAGCACCAACATGCAGCCCATTGTAGAAAGATTAAAACAAAACGGACAGAAAATAGTAGAATTTTGCAAGATTGAGAATTACAATAGTAAAACAATTTATTTGGAAAAATAAATAATTCAGCCAACACAGATAACATTTTTTGAAAGAGCAATAATTAAAAAACGACTTTAACATTACTTCAATTTAAAATGTTAAAAAGCAGGCCTCTTATTTCCTCTTAAATTAAAGAGACAGCTTACCACAATCATACTATACTTCAAACTATTAACAATTGTCTTTAATGTGTATATCTGTAATATGTCCTGCTGTGAATGGTTGTTGCATGACTTTGAAATTCCCCTCAGTGTTCTTGGGCGTCTTTTCTTTAGTATCGCAGCGAGCACACTGAGGTCAGCCGTGGTAAATGACCATTTCAACTCAATTAACTTTTCCCACTAATGCCTTGAAGCAACGTGTATCCTGGGCAACTACACTGTTTACTCTGCACACATTACCTTTAATGAAGAAGGATGAGGAAGGGGCTTTTCGTGTTATTGTGATTTGGAGGCTTTATTAAGGACACACCTGTGTACAGACAGATGGGACAGTCACACAAACACACACTTCCCAGCAGTGTTTGTACTCTGGCAGCGGTGTTGTTTCCTTTGGTCAGTGACTGTTGCTCATACAGCAAGTGGAGCTAAATTGAATAAGGCCATATGAGCTGATGCCACTGTTCTCCTCTGGCATAGCTTGATCAAATCTTGGAAGTTCAATATGGGGGTGCTTAGCAGCTTCTGGCCATAAGCCGAAAGACAACGGCTGGTTTGTTTGTTTTCAGTTCCAGGCTGCATCATCCTTCCTGTTTCTTTGATAAATGTCACTGATTGAAATCCATTAACTCAAATGGGAAATGTGTTTCAGCACTCAAAGCCTTAGTTAAAGAGGTCAAAACAATCTGTATGCTTACTGGAAACATGAGACTGCAATGTGAACTGCTTCTTAGTTATGGAGCTAGGATCAGAGTGCAAGCTAATTATTGACATTTGTTTTCTTACAGCAATCAACAGCGTGTTAAGAGCTGTGTGTGTAGATGTGTGCCCTCAGGAAAAACTCAGTCTTGTGTTGGAAGTGTTAGGTCTCTCTTTTTAAATGCATTTTCTGTATTCGATGTGTACCGTTTTTGGGATTAGAAGTGAAAAGACTTCACCGTTAGTTAACACGAGCATGTGTGTGGATATGAGTCAACCTTTGATTATTGTGTGGACATGATGTGGTAGGGAGGGGCTGAGTGGGAGCACAAGTACACCGAGGGAGAGATAAGGAAGTCTGAGCAGGTTGTCAGATGGATAATGCCGCACCACGAAGTTTCAGATGTTACTCTCTCCTGGCTGTGATCAGTCTCCTCGCTCCTCCACCATTATGGCTCTCTTGTCTTTCTCAAGAGGATTTATGATACTGAACAGAGTCATTTTTCTGACTGAGAGCAGCACCTTCCTTCAAGGGGATTTCTGAGTCCTTCAATATGCTGAACCATCCTTCTCCTCCCACACGACAGTGCCTCTTACTCTCCCTTCTGTTGCTAGTGTGTGCCTGCAACAAGGCCACCTGTTTTCTTGGGGAGGGCAAGGAGATTTGGAAGCAGCCCAACCCGGACCACTTCATCAAAAATCAGTCTTTCCTTTATGACACCTTCCCTTCAGGATTCCTCTGGGGTTCGGGGACGTCTGCCTTCCAGACAGAAGGAGCCTGGGATCAGGAGGGGAAAGGCCCATCCATCTGGGATCATTACACCCACTCCACTGTCAGAAATAAGGTGTCAACAGAGACCGCCGATGTGGCTAGTGACAGCTACGCTCGCTGGGAAGAAGATGTAGAGGCGCTGGAGTATTTAGGTGTCAGATCATACTCCTTCTCTCTCTCCTGGCCCAGACTCTTTCCTGATGGGAATGCCACAGGTCGGCCCAACCGAGCTGCTGTGGAGCACTACAGCCGTCTCATAGAGAGGCTTCTGGAGAAGAAAATTGAGCCCATCATCACCCTTTACCACTGGGACCTGCCACAAGTCCTGCAGGAGCTCTATGGGGGCTGGAAAAATGACACCATGGTGGGACTGTTTGAGCAGTATGCTGCCTTTTGTTTCCATGCATTTGGGAGCCGCGTCAGGTACTGGCTCACAATGCATAACCCATACCTGGTGGCTGTGCAGGGGTACGGAACAGGCGTGCACGCTCCTGGAGAAACAGGCGGACCTGCTGGATCTCTCATGGTGGCCCACAATCTGATCAGGGTAAGTCAGACAGGGTTAATTGACCTATTGTGAGCTTGTATATGAATATACTCTGTACTCATTCCCATGATATCAACTGATATACACTTTGAGCCTCTGCAGCAGCTTTATCAGTTTATGATGGTCAAGGAATGTTTGCATCCTGAACAAACAAGATTGTGACGCTGTCTTTGTGCTCTTTTGTTTAAACAAATTCAACAATTTATAACTGAATGATGTGGGATTTATTGCACATAACATATAACTGGTGGAGCAAAGTGCAAAGCCATGATAATCACTTTTTTAAGGTATCCAATTCTGGCCAAAATCCCTGGATTGGATATCAGGGCTAAAAATAAATGTATAATTCGATAAGATTCATAGCATAACTATCTTTCAAAAGATTGAAAAGGTTTAATGTCATTTAATAAACACAACAACGTTGAAGTTATGTAATGATATGACCAGTTATATTTAATGTTGACAGGTTTGGTTTAAAATAAATTGAAGTCAAAGTCCATCACATCACATCAGCACTTCTGAGCTGTAGCGAAACACTGTGTGACAGGAAGTCATGGAGATATGCTTCATTAATAATCACTCACGCTTATGCAGACTAGCACAGATGGTGGGGGAACAGTGAGAAACACGCAGATAGCATGAGCAAATCCCTTTTAGTTGTTGCTTATTTTTCTCTTAGTTAACACGACATCTCAAGAAACTATATAACACCTAGAAATGTACCTGAAATTAGCCCAAACCAAGCCAGAGTAACAAGGCATTATTTTCTGATCAACTACTACTACATTTATAGTGTTGAATTAATAAGATGTATTTTTATTAAAATGTTCTCTCAATGAAATAACAAATTCAGGTGTGAGGTTAGCTGCTCTGTGAGTGTTTGCAGTGTTTTAATAGCTAGTCAGCAAACTGAAGCTCAATAAAGTCAGTCCTCAATAATCATTTGTGCTTGTGTTTTTTGTGTTGTAGAATAGGAACATGTTTTCTGTGGAAAAAGGCTTATTGTGACTATGTTGACTACGTCACAGTATAGATAACAATAACAACGTGACTGCTGTGTTTTGCAGGCACACGCAAAAGCATGGCACACCTACAACACCCACTTCCGTCCGGCTCAGAAGGGTAAGGTATCCATCGTTTTGGGATCCCACTGGGTGGAGCCTCAAAGAGGCGCAGCCACAGCTGCCAATGTTGAGCTCTGCCAACAGTCAATGGAGGCTGTACTCGGCTGGTTTGCCAACCCCATCTTCAGCGATGGGGACTACCCACTCTCTTTAAAAATCAAGTATGGGGCCCTCTTGCCCACATTCTCCCCTGAGGAGAAGCTCTGGGTGCAGGGAACAGCCGACTTCTTTGCTCTGTCCTTCGGGCCAAACAACCTCCGTCTGGGCCGGAGCCTGGTCCAGTACGGGCAAACTGTGACCCCGGACCTGAAGCGCATTCTGGGCTGGATACAGCTGGAGTATGGGGACCCGGCAGTGCTGGTGACAGAGGGAGGCTGGTTCACTGAAGCCAGTGTGGGAAAGGAGGACACAGTGGCCATTTACCTGACCAAGAGGTTTATCAACCAGGTCCTGCAGGGTAAGAGAAGAAAAGAAGGACATAATAAAAAACAATGTAATGAAGCTGATGATCATGAACTAACCAACATATTATTAATAAACAACATGCTTTCAGATTTACAGAATTGGTGGACATAAAGTAAAACATTATTGCTTTTAACAAAAATAAAACTTGGGTATGAACACTAGTGTGTATATCAATGTTTGTGTTAGTTATTTTGGCTAAAATAGTAATTAAATGTTTTTTTCAAATCATTTTTTAAATGTGTATTTGAGTTGTAAAGGTTGACAAAATATACATTCAACTTAACTAAGTCAGCAAAACAAATTATCTTTCTTTTGCAGCCATCAAGTTTGATGCTGTGCAGGTGATTGGCTACTCCGCCTGGTCGCTGGTGGATGGATTTGAGTGGAATTATGGCTTCAGTGTTAGGCGAGGTCTTTTCTACATCGACTTCAGCCAATCAAACCGACCCAGGACTCCCAAGACCTCGGCTCAGTACTACAGGCGTGTCATCGCTGACAATGGTTTCCCCATTGAAGAAACCTCCAGCGATATCAAAGGCCGTTTCCCCTGCGAATTCCACTGGGGTATTGCTGACTCCACTTTACAGGTAAGAAGAGAGAGAATCTGAACAGACAATACAGTGTTTTTTCTGCAAATGAAATGCTTATAAAATGCTACATTTACCCGTCATTCTTTTCTGTCGTTACTGTTTCTGTAGGTCCTCTCCTACCCTTTCTCACCACAGTTCACCGACCCCCAATTGTACACCTGGAACGTGACAGGGGACGGATCCCTGCGTCCTGTCCCGGGGATAAAGATGCCCACCAGGCGGGCCCAGTGCACTGACTACTTGGCTATTCGGGGTCATCTCCGCCTGTTTGCATCCACCGGGGCATCTCACTACCGCTTTGCTCTAAACTGGTCTCTGCTCTTACCCCAGGGAGACCTCTCTAATGTGAACCCTCAAGCTCTGAGGTAGAAACACAAATATGGGCAGTTTTCCAAAATACAGCAACACAAGGCATTTCAGTTAAAAATTGTACAGCATAGATTTTAGCCAGATTCAGATACATGTTAAGATGACATTTGACATTTCTTTCTACGCACAGTAACAGCTGATTCTATAATCCTGTTCTTCATCTTCAAGGTACTACCGCTGTGTCTTGACCGAGCTCAAGAAGCTGAACCTGAAGCCTGTCGTGATTCTCTACTACCCCACACACAGAGCTCCAAACCTGGGTATTCCTGGGCCGCTGCATGCCTCTGGTGGTTGGTTAAACTACAGCACAGTGGAGGCCTTTGAAAAATACGCAGGACTGTGCTACCAGCAGCTAGGGCCCTGGGTTACCTACTGGATCACCATCAACGAGCCAAACAGACTGGTAGATTTTTATTTCAGTGAGAAAGAGAAGCATCAGGCAGCTCATAACCTTCTTCTGGCTCATGCAAAAGCTTGGCGGCTGTATGAGAGGGAACACTTTAGTCAACATGGAGCTCTGGTATCACTTGCATTGCACGCCGACTGGGCCAAACCTGCGAACCCCTTCCTGGACTCACACACAGCCGCAGCTCAGAGATTCCTTTTGTTTGAACTTGGTCGCTTTTTAGACCCGTTGCTTGGGACTAGCCATGAGGAGAAGCATAGCAAGGGGGACTACCCACAAGAAATGAAGGAATACCTGGAGGAGAGAGCTCGAGTAATGGGCCTCCCCAGATCCTCTCTTCCAAGCTTTACTGAGGCTGAGAAGGAGGAGCTGAGAGGGTCATTGAGTTTTATCGCACTGAACCATTTTACCACCCGTTTGGTTTCTCCATATCCCCACACACAAGGCAAGTCTCAGCAGAAAGAACCCCCTGATCATGGCTGTCTCACCCTAACTGATCCCACCTGGCCGTCCTCCAGTCTGGGGCAGGCTGTTGTACCCTGGGGTCTGCGGAAGCTCCTGAACTGGGTGAGCCAGAGATATGGAGGGGCTCTGCCCATCATCGTCACAGCCACAGGGGTCGATGACCAGGCTCCTGTGGAGGACAGACTCAGGCAACACTTTCTCAGGAGTTACCTGCAGGAGGCCTTAAAAGGTGGGGCATGCATTTAAGATCTTCCATCAGTAGTGTTCCTCTTTGATCCAGAATGTTTAGCGTAAACAAAATTGACCTCCGGTGAATTCAGGATGTTGCGATAGAGGCAAATATCCACAGGCAATATAGATTTTATGACCACATTGCTCCCTACTATAAAAGCAGGATTAATGAGAAAACATGAAGATCATAAAAAGAGGGAGGAGGGGAGAGAAACACATTATAGGCGACAGTGTTGATCAGTGTTGTGTTCGCACTGTGCCCTTTATGGCCTTTTATGGCTGACATGTTTTGCACACAGAGGTGGACGAAATACTCAGATCTTTTAAAGTTCACCGTGTGGAAATACTGAGTTACAAGTTAAGCATTACAAATGTACTCTAAGCTGAAGTACAAAAGTATTATCATCAAATCATCCTGCACATACAGTAGGCCCATTTCAGAAAAATATATCTAATCTTTCTTTATCATAATCATCTTAGGCTTTCAGTTGTTTATTACGGTAGGTTCTGAATTTCACCATAGGGTCAAATCATATAATAACACATGATCATTTATTTGTTGTTATTAATCTGAATCTTCTACGTAAGTAAAGTTTTAATAAAAGTGCCTTTACGTTGTACTAATGTCAAGCACCTAAGTGGTTGTATTAAGTAACACTAAAATAAAGTAATTTGGGTTATTATATATAGCTCCAAGAGGAAGAACAGTTGGACATTTGATGAGGGTTTCTAATCTACCTTTTCTCTGTTATTATTTGTCTCCAGCTCGCCAATTAGACAAAGTCAATCTTCAGGGCTTCTACGTTTGGAAACTGCAAGATGGACATGCCCCACAGTTTGGCCTCTTTACCTCAACCCACCACAAATCCAAGGCCAAAGCCTCCATCGCTGTGTACAACAACATCATCACTCGTGGCGGTTTCCCTGAGGATGACACCATGAAGACCTGCAGGCTAAGCGAGCTGCATGAACCTTGCTCAGTTTGTGGATGGATGTTCAAGAACAAAGCGATATTGGTCTTTGGAGGTTGCATCTCAATAACAGCTGTAATGTTGGCAACACTGGTCATCTTTGTAATCTACACTAAAAGAAACCAGACACAAGGCAGGAGGAGAGGGGTGAAAAGGAGGAGAAAAATAGAAGGAGTCCCTGTATGCTTGTGTCCACCACTGAAGTGCTAACTGTAGACACATTGGTTCTCTAATGTGTAGCAGACGAAATGTGTGCGGCTCATTGACAGAGAAGAAAAATGATAATGTATCAATTATTTATGTGTTTGTGACAAATGTGTGATCAGTTTACCGACAAATACTGTCAAATACAGGGTTAACATGGAGGAAAATTGGGAAAAGCTTGATTTGTTTTGTATGTTAAATTAGTTAAATGTAATCAATGCAAAAGACTCTTCAGAAATCAGAAACAGGTTTATTGCCAAGTATGTTAACACATACGAGGAATTTGTCTTGGTGGGTACATTGTGCGTACATAAACACAGTTAAAGAATATCAAAATAATAAAATAAAAACAATTGAAACTATTATATGCTAAGATATAGAACATTATTTAAAGGAAATCTGGATATACAAAAAAAAACGACTGCAAAGTAAACAACTCTTATTGGCTCACATCTTTTATGGTTATCTTTAAAGGGGAAGCACATGCTTTACCTAATAAATGACCTTACATATGGGACCTCCATTATGTAAAAAACATATTTGAATGACATGATTCAAGTATTGTTTTGGAGTCAGTGATGATTATATTGTGTAGATCAAACTAGAATGGGCTCGAACCATTTATACATTACATAGGTTTAGCAAAATGAATTGTGGATTGTACAAATCTTTGTAGGACCAAGTTTTAAAAAAGATTTACAAGTGGTATCCACTTTATTCAAACACCACGCATGATGTTTACTGTGTGAAGCAGACTGTGTAACTCTCCACAGGACAATGAGGCCCCCTAGTGTCACAGTTTGTAGCGCTGACTGAAACATAGGTCTGTCCTGTGTTAAATATGGGTAAAATAAAAAAAGGTCAGGAGTATTTTCATGGATTTTTTTCCAACAAAACGGATCTAGTGGTGACTATGCACCAGTGGATCAGTCTACATTAAAGTAGGAGGCAGCTACACATGTAAGAACCTACAGTACATCTCAATTAACTTGAACCAGTAGCCTTAATCTTTTTTCCTCAATTTTTGACTAAACGTTAATGAACACAGTATAATAATTGAATGCAATCTGTGAGTCATTATGTTAAACCTTCTTTACCGGTTTGTTCTTTTATTTCGCATTGAAAGGTGATCTTAAATGTCATTGTTTTTCCGAAATATATCATCCCTATAATCATCTATGGTTTTAAATATTTAAATAATTATAGTTTTGAAATGTTAGCTGTAATAATTTACAAGCAATCAGCACCATCCTTTTAATTAATAAATAAGAGGGACACACTTTTTCATATGTTTCAGATTCTTCAGATGTAACAATGGCAAACAGTTATCATTTTATCTACTAACATGAAATTAATGTGTTACAAATGTAAGAGAATCAAGATAACATTCAATTTAAATGAAGACTTAGGGTTCAGTTTTATGTAGGATAAGATTACATAAGATTTACTCCAATTTGGGAAATGTTTTCGTCACAGCAGCATGTACACAAGGCATTGCACATCATGTGAAAATGAAAAAGAGCGGAAAATAAACAAACATAAACATCTAAAAAAATAAAAAATAAAACTGAACTAAACAGTTAAAAATATACAAATTGACAGTGATATATAGCTGTAGACTATTTGTCAAATATACATGATCAAGGGCCAAATTACACATTTAGATATATGGATATGAAATTATTATGAAGGCTTAAAAGCGTGACGTTACATAAACTATCTGTTACATAAACTATTATTATTTGTACCTTAAAAACCAATTGCATATGTTGTTTTACACAACGCATCATTGTCATAAGCATTCCAAAGTCTAATACAGTGAAGTCAAGCATAAAAGACATGAATCTAAATAATAAAAACAACAATATTATTAATGGTAAATTATTCATCATCAACCAGATCGACCAATAGGAGAAGGCGTTCAGGATGGCAATACAGATCACATGACCCCCTCTCCTCCAGACTGCATGCAGTTTGGTATTAAAATGTTTTCAGTACAACCAGCCATTGTGTTGTTATACATTTGAGAGATGCTGGATACATGTTGAGCTATTTAAACGAATTAAAGCAGCACATTGATAACCGGGACTAACATCGCATCAGCAGCTGTTATTTTCGAGGTGGTATCTGAAGAGGAGCTGCTGTAGGAGAACCAGCGGACAGCTAACGGCGGCGAGGCCCCAACCGGACGGGAACACGGGGAACCATGGCCAACATCGCAGTTCAGAGGATAAAACGTGAATTCAAGGAGGTGCTCAAAAGCGAAGAGGTAGGTTGCCACACTCCTCAGTTAATGTTACCGCTTTATTTGTGTATTTCTCTGACTGGGTGTATGTTTGTTAGTGACGCGTCGCTGGCTGACAGCTCTATGATCACGGAGCTGCTAGCCCGAGCTAACTGTACCAAACACGGCAGACGCTACTAGTACTAGCTGTTAATATGCCACTGTGGGGAAGTTAACGCCAGGGACGCCACTGTTGATAGCAAGCATGTTATAGGGTTATGGACGCATTAATAATTCAGTTTTAAGTTAATATTGCTAACTGGCTAGCTTCTCCTGCCTCCCATGGTAACGAAGCTAGCTGTGTTAGCAACGATGGGTTTCTTGATCCGCGTGTAGGGCTCAACTCTCATATATGTCCTCTTAGATCTACTTATACTCATCTCCACGTAGGTGAGAGGTCGTATTATCTCTGTAGATCCGTAAGATGTGTGCAACAAGTTGAGGTCAACTTTGGCTAATGCTGCGGGGGGTGTCAACTTCTGCTGCATAGGCAGGTTTGAGTTTGACAGCCAGCTAGCTGAACACTCTGCAGTCTGCATCTCTGTCTGCTCAAGTTGTAATACTAATTTTGTGTGCCTTTTTAACTCTTTCAGACGAGCAAAAACCAGATAAAGGTGGACCTGGTGGATGAGAACTTCACAGAACTTAAAGGGGAGATAGCAGGGCCCCCTGACACACCATATGAAGGTGAGGGGCTCATTCAGACTCATTTCTAACCTGTGGCACAAGGTTGTCCATCACTTTCCTTTAAGAGGGCCTCGCTAACTAACTATTACATGTGGCTTTTCTCCTTAATGATGTTAAACTAAAGCAATTTGCTTTTCAAGCGTTCCCTTAAACGAATGCTTGAACTAGTCTTGATTGTTGAATGATTGATTGTCATTTCTTCCAGGGGGTAGATATCAACTAGAAATTAAAATTCCAGAGACATATCCATTCAATCCGCCCAAGGTATGGACTTTTTACTATTAATGTTTCTGATAACAACCCTTTTTCATTGAGAACATTGGCTTCCAACGTTTTCTACTAACCTGGCTTATTCACAAAGTATTTTCCTCGTCCCGTTTCCATTTAATCTCTCAGGTGCGGTTTATCACAAAGATCTGGCATCCCAACATCAGCTCAGTCACAGGTGCAATATGTCTGGACATTCTCAAAGACCAGTGGTGAGTGAATGTCCACCAGCATTCCTAACGTTCTTCATCACACATCCGTCATGATGGGCTTTTTTAGTTTTGTAACATTGTTTCCCTAACAAAGTCATAACAATATCTAAGTTACTGTTCTAATGTGCAGCTGGTTAAGTTGTTGTTGGATGCCAACACAATTATCGTCCTAATTATTTCACCTTTAAAACTATACAAAGCCCCAATAGGCAGTGAATGGGAATAATGATGTGGAAATAATTAGTTGTTAATCCCATAAGGTTTTTTAGGCACACGTGGTTCAAATGTATTTTTGGATTAAATGTTAATGTGTCTTTGGTCAGAAACCTACTTACCAAAAGTCAGTTTAGCTCCTATACAATCTTTTTTCAGTAAATTCATCTGGACTTGTGCTTAGATCCTCTTTTGTCACGCTACTAAACGTCTGTTTCCAGAATCATTTAATGCTCACTTGCTCTTTGGCTCAATAACTTTCTGCTTTACCTGCCAACTCTTTTTTTGCGAGAGCTCGATCGGTACTGCACATTACATGTACAAATATAAACAGTAATGAGAAGGAAACTCATTCTTTGTCTACTTTCATCATCAGCTCTGTAAACAAAAGGTGTGTTTAATTATTTGTGTACCACTATCCTGAATAAGCAAGTGATAGGCTTATTGTGGCAAACCTTGTTTTCAAACCCTGTATATAAACTAGCTTGTCCACTTTCATGATTAGTATGGAAAAATAGTCCTACAGCATCCCATGCAGTAACGGAAACACATCCGTCTGTTGCCTTGAGGAAAGTTGTCCTTAATTTGCACTAAACAGTCTCCTGTATGTTGTTCCAGGGCAGCAGCTATGACACTGAGGACGGTCCTCCTGTCACTACAAGCCTTATTGGCAGCCGCAGAACCAGATGATCCACAGGACGCAGTGGTAGCCAATCAGGTGGGTGTGCATGTGTGTTTGATTTTAGTTTGACAGATTTGCTGTGGATTTGATCGTTATCATTTTTTAAGCTGACATATTTTCTGAGATTTGGTTACTATAGTACTTCGATATAGCTCAATCTTTTTCTTTAATTACAGTTGGCTGATCATTTTTGTTCTTAACTGATAACAACAAGATTACTCAGCATATTACGACAGTGTTGATGTGTTCGTCATGACTCATGTTTCATGACCTTACAGAGCTGTCTGGTAATATCATTCTGGCAGTGTCAGGGACTTCTGTTTTGGACTTAGCTAAATGTAAAAAATGTTTAAAGTTTGTCCAGAGCAGTTTTATTCTAAGATGTTGTTTATGATATTCACCTCACACATCTGCCAGTGTGGACAGTTTTCCATAAGTAAGGAACAGTTGCTTAATTTTTATGGTGTTATGTGTCTTGAAATGTATACCCTTTTTCTTATTTTTCTTTAAATAACTGTCACACAGAACCCAATATTTAGTTGGCACACAGTAACTAAACATGTACTGAATATAATGCATCTCAAGTCTTTATCTATGCATATAAATATGATGGCCCTGGGACTCACCATAGAATATGGGTGTGCCTTGAATCCATTGTGTTTAGTTACTTAGACCTCCAGCCCCTCTCATGTTGACAGGACAAGTGATGCACTACCAACATGTTGACTAAAAGGAAACATTGGTCATGATTGCACTCTGATGTTAGTTAGGAGTAGGTTCATTTGTTCATATATTTCTTTAGTGTTCTCTTCTGTAGGATCCTGGATTGTTAACTCAAATCACCTTGCTGTAAATAAGTGGATGCATTCTTCTTCTTTCTGTGCTGCCCACTGATTAAGTGTTACAGGTTAAAGAATATGCAGTGCAGTACAGTGAAATATAATGTGTAGGCAGTCAGCTGTTAGCACCCCCCCTGATTTTCTTATTCTATCGAACACCTACAAACGATCACTAATCCTTGTTGTGTAGTAACAGTCATCTATTGCTAATCTGCCCACATCCCAATGAAACACACAAAGGAGTGAAATAAGGTTAGATAAGATAGATCTTATAGCAGCAGCCCCAACACTATTTTTCAAATTGTTTTACTGCTTAATAACCCCTTTTTGAATTGAAAGAGCCCAGTTTTATATTGTAATAGTTTATGATAATGATAATCTACACCGGCATTACATTTTAAACATGCATGGAAACGTCTGTCTGGCAGATCTACTTCCTCTGGCTCTGAATGTCTCAGCAGCCTCAAAATAATTTTATTGGCAATCTGCAATCTGAGACAGGCATACAAAATAGTAAAGATGGATCATAAGTGCACTACTTTTCCCGTATGTGCATTTGTGCTGGGAGATTTATACTGAGTAGAAAAAGCCCGATGATGATGATATGCTGAGCCCCTTTAAAAAAAACAACGTTCAACCTTTCTTACATTTGTTTCATCATGCAGTACAAGCAGAACCCAGAGATGTTCAAACAGACAGCGAGGCTCTGGTCTCATGTCTATGCAGGCGCTCCCGTCTCAAGTCCGGAGTACACACGCAAAATAGACAAACTCTGTGCCATGGGCTTTGAAAAAGTAAGTATCTCTCGAACTTGGTTCCCCCCCCACTGTGCGCTGCACGGCTGAACTCTGCTGCAGAATAAAACTGTGTTTCTGAATGGTTTCTGTCTTTTCTTCCCAGAATGCAGTAATAGTGGCGTTGTCGTCGAAGTCCTGGGACGTGGAGACAGCGACAGAGCTCCTGCTCAGTAACTGAATCTTGACAACCCTCTTCATCTTCCTCTTTATCACTGTCCCCCCTCCTCACACATGTACCCCCTCTCTCCTCCAAATTCCCGCTGTCTGAAGGCGTCTTTTTCCCCGTTGCCCTCTTCTTTTCACGTGGACTCCTCACCTCCACAGATTCCCTCCCCCCCCCCCCCCCCCCCCCCCCCCCCCTCCATGCTCATCAATTCTGCCGTACCTCACTCCAATCAGTCGCTCTGGTTTCTTTAAGTTCAATTCGACATTCCGCTACATTCAGAGAACTTCAGACACATCTTCGCCCCCTTTTGAAGCGAGATGCCAGACTTGAGACCCCGCCCACGCCTGCCACTCCCCCGGCTTGTCTGGCTGTGTCCAAGAAGCGGCTGTCAGCGGCTTAGCCTTGCCTATGCAGTGCATTTAATTTCACGCGTGTAAACATTTCTAGGAGCAAATTAAGCCATTCAAGGAGGCTCTTTTCCACCCGCTGGGGATTTTTTTACACACTTATAGTTTGTTTTTCTAAGCGGGGAATGGGCGGAGTCCTACTACTTAACATCTTTAAATTGATAGCAATTTTGAAATGTGTTTGCGATGTGTCTAACATCACTTCCTTCACTTGTGGGAAAGTAAGTAAAGTGCACCAGGTAGCAAACAAGAAGTTATACAGACACACTGTAGGACGAGGCTTATTCCCAGTATTACAACAGCTCATGAAGTGTCACTGAGGTGTTCACACACACAGTAGCCATACTTGTTTTCACGCCTCAATTTCTCCCACTTCAGCTGTTTGAATAACCCGAAGCTCCTGCAGCAAACCCCAGCTTCCATCCCCACACCTATTTCTTGACCTGGCTTATTCCACCTGTCCCTTTTCCCCTACATTTTTTTAAAATTTTTATTTGGTTTTGGCCTCCTGCAGGAATACATTTGAATTCTTGTTTTTAAACTGAAAGAAAACAAAAGAAACAGCAGTAACACAACCTGTCACAATCTGTATGGAAATAGTTCAAAATGAATCTGAAATATTGCATCATCTTAACTACGCCAACAGATAAATATGTCAAAAATGATTCATCTGTAAATAAAGATATTAAAGTCTGTGTAAATTAATCCACACTCTGTCCTTTCTGTCACATGTCTTTGCTGAGCTCTGTGATATTTATCAAATGGAATAATTCCCCTTCCCCCAGGGAATTTTAACAAATCAAGCAGCAACAAGAAACTACCTGGACAATGTTATGTTCATACAGCATAAGACAATCAGTTTCTTATTAGTTTAACCTCAGTCACAATATTGATAAATAGAAAATAAATGATAAAACGTTATAGTTGTTGGTGTTTATGATCCAACGTGTGTTAATGAGTTTGTTAGACTGTGCATATATTTGAATAAAAACTAGGCTGAGGCACTATATTTACAAGACCAACAGAAATTGAACCCACAGGGAATTACATTGCCAGTGAAAAAGGAGCAAGAAGGCCAATTTAGATGAATGTGCATGCAGAAGAACTGATGAATGTATTATGTGTATTTGCCTTTCTGTACAGTAGTATTGCCTTGCTGTTGCATACGTTTCCTCGTTTAAATAAGCATATTTCTTGTTTGTTTGGAGCGTCAACAAGGAAGTGATATAGGCACTTATCAAAATGCTCAGATCACCTGGCTTGTAGTGAGGCATGCTGGGAATGAGCACACTAACAGATGGCCTGCCTGGTGGCATGTTGTGTCTCCAAGAATCCCTGGCAATAATTTGAACACAGATTTCCAGCCTGCACACTCGCTCTTAACAGGAGGAAATCTGCCATTGATGTGTTTGTCAACTAATCAGCAGCTTGTAGTGTCGATCCTTTAAAACCTTAGTGACTATTTAACAATGGATTTAGTTGCAGCAATACACCTCAGGCATCCGGAGTGACAAAAGCTCATTTTGTACCCTCCCACTGGATGCTGTCGTATCTCCTAGCATCTGGAAGTCCTCCAGGCATCCCAGAGCAGAGAGAAGTGTTCCACACACGGAGGAATATATCAGACCGGAAAAAGGAGCATGCTTCCTGGCTCATCTAATGCCGCTATAATAACCGCTCTGTGCTTTTAAAATGCACGCCAAATAAATTAAGTTGCATTATTTAGTGTTTTGAAGTTTCCTTAAGACTCTCTTCAACAGAGCATACCTTCATATACTTTGTTACAGCCATGCTAGATTAAACTAATTTAGATGTTTGGAGATGTTAGAAAACAAACAGCCACAGTATTGCCGCTGGGAAATATATAGTGCCTGTGATGTAACAGAGGGTATATCTGTTACTTTAAAGTTTGTATTAGATGTACCATCTCTTTTTCAGGGAGTCCTAAATGACAATAATACAATATGGGCGCGGTTACACAAAACATTCAACAGAATAAATAAATAACAATATAATAAGTTAGTACAAATGTGACAGAAAATAACCAAAATCAAATAAGACAAAAAATGTAGGTTAAACTTCAAGAAGGGCATGACAATTGATCAATCTTTCACATATAATAGAAAATATGTATTTTCTTTGTCGTTTTTTGGTGAATTTGTTTAAACAACTTCACTTCCTGGTGTTTAACTTCAACCAAAAGAAAAGAAAATGTAGATTAGTTGTTATATAAAAAATATGATTTGCAACGTTTAATGTAAAAAGACAACTTGCAGAAAGTGCATCAAGTGATGAAAATATGTCCTTTTATTGTCACTTTACAATTAAGAAACATGACTAATGTAATTGTTTATTTGTTTCAACATGCAAAGAACTAGTCATGATATTATTCTAGCCCAACCTGATAATTTTTTGTATGTTTGAGTGATTGAGTTCCCCTTCTCATTTCCTTCATATCTTCCTAAAGTCGGCGGGGTGGTGTTGGAGCAGGTCAGCAACTCACCTGGCTGCAGGCGTTTGATTGACAGCTGAAAGACCCAGTGTGTTTGGTGAGGCGATGACTCGTAGGCATCCTGTTTCTGCTGCTATGTGATAGCAGGAGTTTTGTTCCGTGTCTCGGCAGAGATGCTGGCTCCCCTGCCAAGCAGTAAGAGGCAGTCTGACCACGAGGACGCTCTCATGAAACGAGGCCCTGCTATCTGCAATTTAGTTCAACTGGGGTCGAACGGGCGGCATGTAGGCCTGTCAGGGGATGATTATTGCTGTTGCACTCACCTTTTATTACTCTTTGGAGGCGTTACTACATGATCAAGATGATACCAATAATCTGTCTGGTGATGCTGCTCCCTGAAGGTGAGTCAGACTTGCAGGAAAAGGATCTGGGTGCTATTGTGAATTATTTGTTCAAGAAATGGTGGTGTTTCTAACTTGTACACACACATTTATCAATGTTAATTGCATTGTTTTTCTGAATAAAAAATATTTAGTCATCATACATCTATATTAAATGGTTAAGATTAAATAAAATGCATAATTAGGACAACGTTAAGGTGCTGTTTCAATCAATGTGACTTAATCTCCATATTGGTAACGGTTCCACAGCAGCCTCATCTCTATTTCATTGTTGGTACAAAATAAATAAAGAATCTCTAGAGATGTTTTGTTGAACTTGAAATGTACCTATCACAATGTCTCTTCTCTCCAGTGGCCCACTCGGCTCAGGGTCATTATGCTCACAAGCTCCTGAATGATCTGATGGAGAATTATTCCAGCGCTCTGCGGCCTGTAGAGGACACGGACAGAGCCCTCAACGTCACCTTACAGATCACCCTCTCTCAGATCAAAGACATGGTGGGTACCAGCTCTTAGGCAAGATCTGAAACTCATCATCGCTCATTACAGTGCTTAGTAAATATTATGGTAAGATTTTAATGGTCAAATAAACCATATTTCTCTAAACCAGAGAACAGGCTGGCAAAACAACTTTATAAAGTGAAAGAATGTAGCGCTATATTAAATCACAACTGCAGAGGTATAATACTCATAAGAAGATACGTTTTTTAAATATTATTTTGATGCCTTTTATCTGACTTTGAAACCTCATTATTCATCATAGCACTCTAAAAAAATCACAAGTCAACAAAACATTTCTTGGACGATCAGTTTGTCACATTGCAAACCTGGTTACCCATTTAAAGGGGACCTATCATGCAAAATGCACTTTTGTACGTCTTTTATACATGAATATGTGTCCCCGGTGTTCCAGGGAACTCACCAAGTGTCAGAAAACACAACCCTCTCTATTTTCCTCCATACCCAAATCTCTAAAAAAGGGGCTGCAACGGATCTGATAAAAACTGATCCAGATTTGAACACTGTCCTGACGTCAGGACGGTGGCACTACGGCTATTGGGCCAACTCCACCAATCAGGAGGAGACAGCCACGGCCATTGCCGTTCGAAAGCGCTGGAGACGCTGTAGTACATATGCCAGGCCTGTAGGTGGTGCTGTTCTGCCCTTATCTGCCCTTACAAACACAGAGCTAAAAAATGTGAAATTGAGCAAAATGAGGCATGGCTAAAATGCATGATCTGTTTGGTATTTTGCAAAAAAAAAAGTATAAATATGCCTTATATAGGTATGGTCCTACACTATATTATTCAAATATAGCATGATAGGTCCACTTTAAACTAACAAGTTGTAATCCCTGATGATTTTACTACTAACACCATGCTCTGAACAAGGACTGAAAACACAAATATATTGAGTTTGGAACTATTTTTCTAACATCACTATAACAGTGGTTTCCATAGGATGAGTGTGTTAATGTAGATGTGTGTGACTGACAGACAGACCTCCTACTGTACAGGCCCGGCTTACTGTTACTCAGCTGGCTCATGTTTCTGTTCAGGTTCACTGCCGTGTCAGCCCACAGTGAATTAGCACTTGTGTTGTGTGTGTGAGTGTCTGTTTGTGTTAGTGTGTTTGTGTGTGTTTTCAGAATAGAGAAGAGGGCTCTCTTACTAAACGTGATGTCACTGTGGTGCCTGATGTTAGTTTGTCATGATTTAGAAGAGGGGCCAGAAACAGTTAAGTGTGTGTGTGTTGGAGTTTCTTATTACACAAAGTGTTAACGTTTCCATTGATCGCTTAACGATACCAAAACTACCCCCATCCACTCCTTCAGGAAGAGACTCTGCTCATCCACCTGATATTGATAGACAGGTCTTGATTTCAGCTGTTGTGATAATCTGAACCCCTCAAATCTCACACAGAGTTAATGAACAACAGAGGATTAGGAGACCAAGAAAAGCTCTCTTTAAACTGCTGTTAGTATGTGTGTGTGGTGTGTGTGTCTGTTCTCAATTGTTTGACCTGTGTGTGTATAGGATGAGAGGAACCAGGTGCTGATTGCTTACCTGTGGATCAGGCAGACGTGGCATGATACTTACCTGCAGTGGGATAAAGAGGACTATGACGGACTGGATGTGATCCACATCCCCAGCAGCCTTGTGTGGAGGCCCGACGTCGTGCTCTATAACAAGTACGCCGTGCGTCACACAAGCATGCACAACCCCCACACACACGTTATTAAAGCAAATCCTCATTTGAATTGGTTAAGGACACTGTGCTAAAAGACTAATTGCCGTCAGAGGCAAGATTACGCACATTCACCCTTCAGAGCGCATCACTTTCACAGCCTTACTAACAATATTCAAGGGCGCAAAGGATTTAAATGAAAGGAAATCAGAATCTATTGTAAAGATGCAGTATATGTACAAAAATGTTTTTTTATGAAGTCCATCACATACAAAAATTACATCATGCTTTACTCAGACTACATATTGTGTTAGGAAGTTAAGTACATCAGTTGTGCATATTATGTCATAGGATATGTAGTGTACGTATTATATTGTAATGTCTTTATTAAAGTGGCCATAATCATGTCCTATATACAATGCACTCAATGTTGATATATATACTGAGTTAACAGATGCTTAGCAGGCTAGTAAGAAATGTATGTATCAGTGATCATAGAGTGTGGAATCAACTATATTGTCATTTTTGAGGCACCAATCTGAATATCCTATTCTAATAAGTGAATGTTTTATTGTAGGACTGTTGAATTGGCGTAGTATAAAGATGTAGTTAATACACAGTTAACTCAGCCTCTAAAGCATACATTGATTAAACCAACTAACACGTGATTCAGTAAGTCTTTCTTCCTCCTCCAGAGCCGATGATGACTCCTCAGGGCCGATGGACACCAATGTGAAATTGCGTTACAATGGAGAGATAACCTGGGATGCTCCTGCCATAACCAAGAGCTCCTGTGTGGTGGATGTCTCCTACTTTCCCTTTGACAGCCAGGAATGTAACCTGACTTTTGGTTCCTGGACCTACAATGGCAATCAGGTTTGTAAATGATCACTAAATAAAGCTAGCAAGCACATTTTCAGACTGATAAATAGAGCCATTATTTATGTGGTCATACACAAGTGTGTGTTTGTGTGTGGGTGGAGCTGAGCCTCATGTAGTCTCAATCACTCATTACTCTCATTCCAGGTAGACATCATTATGGGCATGGACAGCGGTGACCTGTCAGACTTTGTGGAGAATGTGGAGTGGGAGTGCCACGGGATGCCAGCCACAAAGAACGTGATCATGTACGGCTGTTGCTCTGACCCGTATCCAGACATCACCTACACAGTGCTCCTGCAGCGCCGCTCCTCCTTCTACATCTTCAACCTCCTCCTCCCCTGCTTCCTCATCTCCTTCCTGGCTCCTCTGGGTTTCTACCTGCCTGCAGACTCTGGGGAGAAGGTTTCCCTGGGAGTGACCGTTCTGCTGGCTCTCACTGTGTTCCAGCTGATGGTGGCTGAGAGCATGCCTCCATCCGAGAGTGTGCCCCTAATAGGTAAGAGATTAGCATTCTGTTCAAACTAAACAAAATAATGCATGCACAATTACTTCATGCAACAAAGGTGTACAAATTGCTATGAATATGTTTCATTTCTACTTGGAACTTGGTCAGGTCACAATTTTTTTTAAAGTAGAAGCCATATCCCTATACATCATGCACAGCGAAAGGAAACACGCTCTGCTTTGGAGCTGTGGTTTATCCAAAGCACCAAGAGTGATTAAACATACACAAACAATAAACAATTCAATAATATTTTTAGAAAACATACATGTCATTATTATAGAAGAAAGAAGAAGAGTTGAATACATGTACAGAAATCTGGATCTAAAAAAAGATGTTCTAGATAAAATTGCAATAAGGAAAAAAAGAACAGGATTTTTTAAAAGCCAATATGTATAGCAGATTTAGAAGGTGACTTGCAATCATGCATCAAAACATGGCTTTATATTTGAGAGAAATCTCCACAGAAAAATACCAAAGTTAAATAACGATGACAACATTTAACGAAATATTGTTCTTCTTACTGTAGTTCTTAGAGCAACCTTCACCCCTGTCTGTTTTGCTTTTATCTGTTGCCTGCAGGGAAGTACTACATTGCCACTATGACCATGGTCACAGCCTCCACATCTCTCACCATCTTCATCATGAACATCCACTTCTGTGGTGCGGAGGCCAAACCTGTCCCCCAGTGGGCTAAAGTCCTCATCATTGACTATATGTCCAAGATTTGTTTTGTTTATGAGGTGGGCGAGAACTGCGCCTCTTCCTCCTCCTCTTCTTCCTCTTCCCACTTCCCCCAGGAGGACATCCGCAATCAGCACCTTAACTCTCATATTCATGCTAACGGTAAACCAGGAAGCCACAGTACTGAACAGGATTGTCAGGGTAGCAAATACCCCAGACCTCAGACTCCCAAGCTGCAGCACCCCCCCCGAGTGAAGGCCCAGCCCCACATCACCAGAGACGAGGGGACTCACTTCTCAAGCTTCACACCGGGGAAATATGAGGGCTCTAATGGGGAAATCCCCACAGGTGACTGCTTTAAAGAAGACCAGAAGGTCCCCTGCTACCCTGAAGACCAAAAGCTGCCCTGCTGTCCCGAAGACAAAAAGCCCCCACCTCAAAGCCCCTGCGTTACTTTCGGCCCTTGCATTTTCTGCAGCCATGGCAGTGGCTTCCCTGGTGCGGACACCAAGCTGGTGCGCAATGTAGAATATATTGCTAAATGTTTTCGAGAGCAGAGGGCAACATGTGCCAAAGGGGCTGAGTGGAAGAAGATCGCCAAGGTGATGGACAGATTCTTCATGTGGATCTTCTTCATCATGGTCTTCCTCATGAGCATCCTCATCATTGGCAAGGCACCGTGATGTTGCACTTCTATTTGACTTAGTTAGGTCAAATAAAAAAGTATAAGGGACTATTGTAATCTTTTTATAAAAACTTATGTTGAAAAGTGTGACGACTTAATAATAACAGTACAGATTAAAGTGATGTGAAAATAAACACATTTTCTCTTTCTTCACTGTTTTTCATACATCATTTGCTGTATTCTTAAACATTAGCAATAATGTTAAAAGCTATGATTTCTTACAAACATAATTATGTAATGTCCTATACATAGCAATGTAACATTATTTGGTATTTATCTAAAACAAAAGTAAATGGGCCAGACAATGCCAATATACTTTATCACGGTGGTGAACATAATTTATAATGAAAGGGAATCAGGGGATTAGAAACAACAATAATGTTTGTTATTAAGTAATTGCTTCTGCTCCCATATTGGATATTTTTGACCTCTTCCCTACTGATAGAATCTTGTAAATATACAGCTTTTTACCATCCCCTCAAGCCTGGCTTTGATATGCAGGTACCTTACCAACTAACCATTGATTACATGTAAGGGGATATTCTGTTAAGGTAAAATATTACCAATGGAGACAGTATGACTTATTCACCACTATGAAATCAGACGCCTGGGGCTGAGCGTCAGCGCACGCTCTGGATCTGCAGAAACATTTCTCTGTTCGAAATAATCCAGTGAATAGTTAATGAGCAAGCATTGTTTATAGCGCAACCAGGGAAGTGAGGATGTAAGGTAATATGGAGCATTAATTATGTAAGACACCTAGCACACTCGAAAAACCCACCCCCTAAAATAACCCATCTTGAACTTGGAAAGTCAAGTGTGTGTTTCAACTTTACAGTAGGTGAGAAGAATAGGAGGGGACACATGTAAAACCAATATTGTATTACATCTGTAAGGTACCATTACTTCACTTAAATATTTCCATTTGATGCAAGTTTATACATCTACTCATCTAGATTTTAAATAGAAATATTGTACTTGTTCATAGACTGATGTATTCCTATGTCCTCCCTTGTTCCTATAACTCTTTATGAGTCACAATAGTAGATAAGGAATGCAATAAATAGAAGACTCAGAAGGGTATCAACTGAAACCAATGATCTCTCTCAGATTTCCCCCCATAATTCACTTATCCAACAGTAGAGGGCGCTCATTTCCCACATACCATTGGGATGGTGGATGCCCCAAAGCTTACTGTTTGAAGCTCAGTGTGGCAACATGAGTGCATAAGATCTGCACCTCAGAACTGTTCCCTCCTTTTCATCATCTACTCACAAAACTTCACCACTGAGGGGTGAAAAATGAATAGACTATTTATTACACCTCCAGGTTATCGTGTGGCAAGAGACTATACATCACTGAATTTCCATAATTAAATATGAAGGCTATAAATGAAAGTTAGTAAAAAAAAATGCTGTGGCAGCAGTTAGTACGCCTGTTGATTATTCTGTTGAGTCCCAGAAATCAAATGAGCAGAGGAGTCAATGTTTTGTATCCTTTTGTCCAAAGGGATTGTCATGATGCATGTGATGGGCTATATTTGAGACAATCTTACATTTCCTGTCTAAGAGAAGCTACTGCATTGCTTCCCATTAGAGCTCAGCGAGGTGCAGGGGCCACGGCAGGCTGTAATCACCATGGGAGACCAAGCAAAGTGTGAACCATGTAATTTGGACAGGCAGAGCAGCTCAGGCACCAAAGGAGAAACTGCTGCTGTGGAAATTGACAAGTGCTTTACAACATTTCACATAAAGAGGCATTAGCCATCACCTCTCAGATTTAGAAACGGAATGGGAAAATCACTGTGACCATGTATTCACAAATGCCATGGTGGACTAGAACTAAGTACTTTCATTCAATTGTCGTTCTGAAGTACAATTTTGAGGCTCCTAGAAAATTGTTTCCATGTAATGCTATTTTACACTTTTATAGTACACTGAATTTTGTACTGCACCATCTGTCAGCTGCTGTTTCTAGTTTCTTTGCACAAATACTGACTAAAAGCATCTAAAGCTTAGTTACAAAACCAGCCACAACATTAATAGATGCTGACGTGTTAATTCATTCATCAAAATAATATAATAATATAATAGTGTGTATACAAAAGTAAAATATGACAAGAATGGCAATTTTTCCCTTTGAATAAGTTTACCTTTAATACATCACTTTTGTTCACCATTGTGACTAGTAACATTATACTTAAATTGCACGTTATTCTTTATTTTATTAGAACCATTAGACATACGTTTTTTATTAATGTTACTCTTAATTGGATGCATTTTTAGGAAAAAATGATTTAATTTAACTTTTCGTTTTAAATAAGCTTTGGTAAAAATATACAAAACTGCAAGCAAATGAAACATCATATACAATATACAAAATGATGTGACACAAGTGTTATTGAGAGTCATATTGAAGACATTTGACTGGACAGATTCAAAGTAGTGCTGGTCAAAGCATAATAGCATGGCACAAAGGAGGTCTGATCGGTGTTTAGCCATCTTGATTGAGGAATATCTTATAGTACATTATCATGAATTAAAAAAAGATTCTGAAAAACAATTTATTTTAGGCTAAGTGTGCAGACCACATTTGTACACTGCAGTTATTGTTTGCCTTGCACCTGGATATTTTGCACACTTAGTCCCGCTTCAAAATTATAATTATAACCATGCTGGCTGATTTCAATTGAAATATGTGTCTCACTACATTGACGCAATATAAGTTAAGCTACAGCAACATTGCAGACCTAGTTTAACATTTTACACTGAACCAAATTCGTTCCTAAATTATGGAAGCCTGTTTGCGCCACAGGAAAAAAAAAAAAAAAATCCTGGCAGGAATGACTTACTATCTCATTATAATGACTTACTATCTCATTATAATGACTTACTATCTCATTATAATGACTTAGCTATCTCATTATAATGACTTACTATCTCATTATAATGACTTACTATCTCATTATAATGACTTAGCTATCTCATTATAATGACTTACTATCTCATTATAATGACTTACTATCTCATTATAATGACTTAAAGGTAGGGTAGGTAAGTTTGAGAAACCGGCTCGAGATCGCTAGAATTTGAAAATACACAACCGGAGAAAATCTGCCACTTCCTTACAGAGCCCCTCCTCCAACACACACGAACGCGCACATGACCAATGAGGGCACGAGATAAGTTTGTGCACAGATGGAAGGCTGACAGGCAGGTAGGCCATCCAGTTATTTTAGCCGGGCCGGCTAAAATGAGTGGTCGTACTTTTTACAGTATTACGGCTTCCACAGATGACATTTTTTTATGGATTTTTTGTCAAAGCACTTAAGATATTCATTGCTATCGGGATGTTAAGAGCATTCTATGGAATATAACAAAAAGTGTATCTCGAGCCGGTTTCTCAAACTTACCTACCCCACCTTTAATATCTCATTATATTGACTTAGTTATCTCATTATATTGACTGAGTTATCTCATTATATTGACTTATATTGACTTAGTTATCTCATTATATTGACTTAGTTATCTCATTATATTGACTTAGCTATCTCATTATAATGACTTACTATCTCATTATAATGACTTACTTTCATATAAGAGCAATTTTTAAATTAGCTTTCATCCCTTTACACCAAAGCAACAATAGCAAGTGTGTGGGACACACTTAGCTGAACTAATGGATACTATAATTGAAGACTACTTTAGACGCGGATTCACAAATAAGGACATTTTAGTGGTTTTGGAGGAATCACACAATATTAAACTAAGCCTACGGACACTACAGAGGAAGCTACAAAAGAACAAGCTTTGGCGGAGAAAAAATAAGACAAATCGTTGTGATGAGGATGTGTTTCACCTTTGAACTAATGTCTGAGCACAGCCTGGCAAAGTCAGAGGATGTTTATGAAATTACGGACCTCTATGTAAAACTTTGACGAATGATTATTGATGAGCTGGGGGAATAGAGTATGGTTTTGTTCTTTGCGAAAAATCGCCACCTTAATAGGCCTACCAGTATACCAATATGCTCTGAAATATTCATTGTATCAGAAATGTAGGCCTGCAGGTACAGTAGATACACTTTGCAAAGTTTGCAGGCTCCTTCGAAGTTGCTCTTGTTACCAGTCCTCTGTCCAAGGGCTTGATTGTGACAGTGACTGCATGCATCAGTCAAAGTGTGCATGGTAACTCTATAGTCTGTGGTGCTGAATAGTACATTAATAGGTAATCTTCAACAAGGTGTTTTAGAAGATCATGCAATGTAGTGAGTATCAGTTTAATAATGTCCATATTATTCCCAATATGTAAATAATGTTATTTAATGTACTCTTTTGTATCAATGTATGCACCTTTTTTGGCACACAGCACACAGCTAAGTCATTATAATGAGATAGTAAGTCAATATAATGAGATAGCTAAGTCAATATAATGAGATAACTAAGTCAATATGATGAGATATTAAGTCAATATAATGAGATAACTAAGTCAATATAATGAGATAACTAAGTCAATATAATGAGATACTCAGTCAATATACTGAGATATTAAGTCAATATAATGAGATAGTAAGTCAATATAATGAGATAGTAAGTCATTATAATGAGATAGCTAAGTCATTATAATGACTTACAGGATTTAAAAAAAAAATGTCCTGTGGCGCAAACAGGCTTCCATACTAAATGCTATCAATATGAAAAATACATCATACCATATAAAATATGTAATAATACAAATAATACAATTGATAATACAACATTGTAATGTATATTATAGGCTTTAAGTGTCACAATTAATATTGATATAGGCCTACATGGCCAACCTTGCACCCAACTACCATAGCAATAATCTCATTTTTATCTCAATTTCCTTCATGGTCCATGTGTTTTGAAACAGCAGCTGCATGCCATCTGCAACTGATTTAGTTTGATGTATTATTACTGTCCACCATTTATTGTCTTTAGCTCTGGTTTGACACAATGCTCTGTAAACAGATAGACACAGAGGACATCCTGTGTTTTGAGAGAGATTCATTTTTGGATCCGTGAAGAACAGGACCTTAAAATTAACATGTTGTTGCCATGGTGACGGAAACACGCTAATCCAAAATCTTCCACAATGTTTACGGACATTTAGAAACGTTGGGTTTAAGTGGAAACACTACGCTCTTTAACTAAAGACTTAAAACACTTTCCTTTACCAGAAACACATTCAAATAAAGATAGGAGCGGTGGGGATCGGTCACATCGGTGGAGACGCCCATCGCCTCCTAACGGATCTGATTTATAACTAGTGGGGATTTATTGGCAGTTAAAACTCTGCGTTGAGTCAAGGTTAACAGAAGGACCAACAGTAGAACTAACGGTTCATACTTCAATATGAAGAGCCCAGGATACCTGGAATATATCTACTGGGGGGAAAAGAGGATCCTCTTCTCATAAGGTAAACGGATTGACACGGGAATATTGCCTTGGTCGCCACTGCTATCGTCAGCCTGGTTACCTTTAAGCAATGCCGTGGTTAGTTAGCTACTTAAGCTAAGTTTAACTAACCATTCCGAGTTAGCTAACGGAACCACAGTTATATTTAGTTCCTAAAAGTTCAGCCAGGTGTATATTTAATAACTAACTAACCCATGTCACAACATTTACTTAGGTGTTTGACGTTAACTTACTTACCTAGTCAAAATGTCATGCAACCTTGTTAACCAACAGGACATCCTTGCTAAAATAAACAAAGTAAATAACTGAAAATAGACTGTTATTGATGATAAACAGTGTTGAAGAAGTACTCATATCCCTTAGGTAAAGTGCAAATACTATGGTCTTAAAAGACTCCACTATAAGTAAAAGGTGTGATTTTAAAATGATTAAAGTACAAATGTATTAACATCAAAATGTACTAAAAGAACCAAAAGTAAAAATACTAATTATGCACAAAGACACGTTTCAGAATAATATAAAGTACAGAAGTATTAGCAGCTAAATACACTTCAAGTATCAAAAGTAAAAATAGTCGTTATGCAGAATGGATATTTTCACAGTATTTTATTATAATAGTTATAATATTATCCTGTTTTTCATGCATGCAAAAGCATTTTAGTGTTGTAGTTAGAAATGATGGTGATTAGTAGTACAGTATTGCATTATATCATATCAGCATATCATGTGTTGTTGTATGTGTACAATTAGAAGTATAATGCATAATGTTAAATACTTAAGTAGAGTACAACTATGTCAAAAAAGTACTTAAGTGCAATCCTTGAGTAAATGTATTTAGTTACTTTGTGATCAATCAAAAATGTATACCAAGGTTATAAATGTTAGCGTTGAGTGTAGACTATTTATCTGGATGCATAATTTTTTTTCGTTTCTTGATTTCTTGGTGTATTTTCAGGTGGAAGGGAGAAAAAAGTATAGGAGAAGATGGTGAGAAATAAACATATTGGAGGGCGGCTCAATCGCTCTTCCACGGGCAAGAACCAAAAGGCTGGCTCCCAGATTTCAAGCAGCAAGGACCTGACACCTCCAGATAAACCAGCCGAAGGTGACATCCCAGCTAATTCTCCCGAGCTCCAGACCACCAGCCAAGGTCAGCTGGGTTTTCCGGACAGAGTCTACCTGCTTGCATCATTCATCTTTCAGAATCACCACCTGGAGAAGCCCCCTGCCCAACGGTTGGTGAGTTATGGCAAAGGAAGAGGACTCTCCCTACCCAGAGTCAAAGATGAGGAGATGCGTACAGCCTACGAGCTGGCCTTCAATACACTGAAATGTGAGTTTGTAGATGACTGAAAGAGTGAAGTTTGTTGCATGTTTAAACTGTTTTTCCCTTTTACCGTCCATCTTTCTTTACTCTGTCAACATTGCAGGTATGTACAAACCAACACACTTTATAAACTTATATTGTGTTTTGGAGAACTTGTTCAGTGAGGACATCAGCTAAGAATGTTCAGCCCCATCTATGTTGATTCATTTCAAGATTCAATACCTTTTTACCATTTCAACATAGGTGATAGGTAAAGGTTTAGTGAACTCACAACAACCAAAGAGTCAGATGAAATCTGTGGTAAAAACAAGCTTTTATCACCTGAGGCAGCTATAGCCAAAGTAAAACCTTTTCTCTCCAGACAGCAGTTTGAGACAATAATCCACGCCTTTGTCACCACTCAGCTGGATTACTGTAACTCTCTCTACATGGGGGTCAGTGGGTCCTCCCTCGCTCGTCTGCAGCGGGTGCAAAATGCCGCAGCGGGTGCAAAATGCCGCAGCAAGGCTTTTAACTGGCACACGGAAATATGACCATTTCCCCCATTTTGGCTTCGCTCCACTGGCTGGCAATACATTTTAGGAATCATTTAAAAATCCTTTTGTTTACTTTTGAATCCCTAAATGGCATGACCCCACCATATCTTTCTGAGCTGCTACACCCTTACACGCCCAACCGCCCTCTCAGGTCAGCGGATCAACTGCTCCTGAACGTGCCCAGAACCAAGTCAAAGCTCAGAGGGGGCCGTTGCTTCTCTGTAGCGGCTCCCACACTGTGGAACGATCTGCCCCTGCACATCAGACAGGCTGCCACACTGCCTGCTTTTAAATCGCTTCTTAAAACCCACCTCTTCTCCTTAGCGTATTAACATCTTTTAGAGCGTTGCTTTTATTGCTTTTAAATTGTCTATTGTTTTTACTTGTACTTGTTTTATGGTGTGTGAGCTGAGCTGTGTTACTTTTTGTATGTTTTGTTTATTTGACTGTACAGCACTTTGGTCTGGAGGTTTAAAGTGCTATATAAATAAAGCTGTATTGTATTGTAACAAAACAAGATAAACCCACAATTGTACAGTTAACTTACCACCTTAGGACACAGAAATAAATTAAGTTATGATAAAAAATGAAAACAAGCATTCCCATCAGGTTGATAATTGCAAGTGAAGCCTATTTGATTCCAGGCAAACAAAGAGCCGTTTCACATCAGAATGAATAGCTCGGGGGACATTAATTGACAGGTAGAATTGGATATAGATAGATTGATGAAGGAAAAGTAGAAGAGAAAAAACGCTTGAATGACCAGGGGGAATTTAGAGTGAGTCTACAAATCAATCCAGCACATAATCTGTTATCTGGGACTCGGGTGGGGTCTGGGTGGCCGAAGTCACAGGGGTGTGTAATCACCATGGCGATAAGGTAGAAGAGCTGAGCCGACTGTCAGTGCAGGAAGCTGGCTGGAATCGATTTAATACGTTCTCAGTGGATAGAGAGGTCAGGTAGCAGGAACACCCTTGTGGCCACAAATGTTTTCTTTCCTTCCCACTATCTTTCCGATGGACTTAGAAAAGCCTCAGGCTTACATCCCACAATTAATGCAGATCACCTCAAATATCCATCATCGCTGGGCCAGGCTGCGGTAACCTGCAGTATCATTTATTCAGCTGTAGGTCACTCATTACAAGGTCAAATCAACTAGATTGCTAAGGATAAACTAATAAGAGAGAACTTCAAGATCATATTGCCAGGACATGGTTGTCATACATCACTATGTTCTTCTACCTATAAGAGTATGTATACATTATACAGACATGCGCTTATTTCAAAGACAAATATTCCCTGTCTTATCAGTGCTAGACTCATACAGTTCTTCTTCTTGGTCCCCCTCCCACATCTGACAGTTCTAGAATTAGTACATTTTAAAGCTTCAGCCACTATAGGGTACTGAAACAAGCTTTAACAGATTCGGAGCTTCGCATGTTATTGTTATAGCTTACAGGATAGGCAGATACCAGCACTGGTTACATGTATTGATCTTTACCTATTAGTTTTTTACATACACAACACTTCACAAAACAAAGTAGGAGTTATCCTTGGAATGAGGTTAAATCAGTTTATGTTTCTACTGTTGTTATCGCACAGCAAATCAATGGAACATCTTTTGATTTTGATCATAGAGACTATAGAGATCGTTGATCACATCGCATGATCACATAAGTATTTTGGTCACATGTAAGATTCACTTGCGCTGGCTGTGTGGGGAAATTGGGTGCTGATGAAATGAACAGCCTGGAAGCCAATGTTAATCTCTCCTCCTCCTCCCACGAGCAGCCTGACTGCTGGGTGCAAAAAAAATGGATTTGCAAGTGACACACACCTATGCTGGCAGCCACACACATTATACACACACATACACACAAGACACATCATTTGTGCACTGCCTTGGAATGACTGATGCAAAATTGAGCTGAGGTCAGTTGTTCACCTGAGGAAGAAATGCTTGAGCAGCGAAAACAAGCAGAGCAAAATGCCAATGAGCTCTGGTATTGATCGTGTGATTATAACTCTTATTTGCTTAAAACAAAAAAGACCCTCAGTAAGCTCCACACCACTGGCTGAGGACACAGACTTGACCGTTGCTGTAATTTATTGTCAATACTAAAAAATGGAGCGGAAGTTAGAGCTGATGTTTTCCCTGGTGTCTTGGATGTGGCATTTTGTAGACAAAGACGTAGCAGAAGTCTGCCAAATGAGAAATATTAGCAGTCAAGTCGTTTCGCCTTCTCTTCCCTGTCTCCAATAACTTCATTTGTTCTCTTTTTTATATCTTCAGGGCTTTGGTATCTTTGACCTCTTTTAAAAATCCTGTTGTGAGTGACTGTGCTTGATCACTGACCTAGAGGCAGTTTATGTTGTCAAGGTTTCATTTCCTGTTGATTTGTTTCCCCTTGTGTTCTTCAGGGCCTGAGGGTGATGTGCGGTTGTTATGAAGCTATGTTAAGTTATTTTTGAGTGAACATTTACTGGCAAAAGTAGTTGACCTTGTTGCTGGCCATGAGAGCGCCCCCCCCTCCTCCTCCCTCTCTCTCCCGTCTCCACTGCTACTCCTCTGAGTATTTCTGCCTCATTGTCCATACTGTCCAGCTGGGCTGCCAGACGCCCTTGTCAGATGACAGTGGCTGCTGTATTGTCTGTGTGCAACTATAAAGATTCTTTGGACCACTTTGTGTTGGATTTAGAGCATAAGAGACCAGAAAGACATTTTTGTCCTTGACCACAGTCAGAACAGCAAACACCAGTTTGGCACAGCACATTTAGAATAAAAGCAGGTGCATAATATGTAAGATAGATTTGCCATTGAGTCCAAAGGTGACTTTAAGGCACGTACCCTTTTTTTGGTAAGGTCCTTTGTTAGATTAATGTGCAATCTGGTGCACTGATGCGGAACATGGTGAGACAGAAACCTGGCCAGGAGAAGTGGAGTCTGCATTCAGGTCAGGCTCTTTCACTGAGGATTTGTTTGACTGCAGTCAACATCAGTCACTGCTCATTGTGGAATACCTGGAAGCCACACAACATCAACACTGAACTAGTGGCTCTTGCTGGTTTAGGATTCAAGCTTTTTCTTGTCAGAATAATTATAATTTGTTTTTATTTTATGTCAAATTCTAGAGTTAGGACTTCTGTGTTTTACTCGAACTACTGTGTGTGCTTTAAAGCATGCAGGAAGAGTGTGACCATCTACAGACCCAGCCATCGGGGGCTCTCTCAGGGGTCTGAGCCTCTCTGTTGTGCACTGAGTGTGTATCTCTTCTGGGCTTATCTTAAAGGCCTTCTGCAGTAATAGCCACTATTGAAAACCCCATTGACCTGAACCTGCTAAAACTGATACCACTTCTGATGAGGTGCATTTGTTTCCTCACTTAAAGATAAGCTCTATTTCACACATGCAAACGTTTGTGTGTGTTTGTCCTGACCTACACACTCTCTTCGCCAGCATGCATTTGGCTGAGACCCAGGGTACAGTTTGGCATGATTTGAGATGTTGTGATAAGTTAACAGCAGTGTCTGTGGTTTCCATGGTGTCTCAGCGTACAGGCTGGGCTCAACTCATTTTTGCAGTTTAAGAGGTTTGTCTGTCAGGAATAAGAATGAACCAAGAAGGAAACCACGCGTGTGGTGCACAAACAAAGTGCACCAGCATATTGATGTTGAAACCCTGGGTTCTTGCAACTAACTCAAACACATGCACCTCATTACCGTCTTTTATTTACCTCTCTGCAGTAACAAAAAGGCTTTATTTCAACCTCACTAGAAACACATTAGCGAAATTATCTTTTTGCCCATTTCCAGTGTGTAATGAGCAAACACTGTACCCGCAGAGGGGCTTTGGAAGAAGCGGTTTTTAAAATCCTGACGTGGTAAATTGGATAATGTTGCCAGATCTCCATCTCCCTCATGTTTTAAAGGGAAGCCTACTGTTCACAGATGGGATTGGAAGGGATAAGTCTGTGTGTGACTTCAGAGAAAAAGCATCCTGTAGGCTAGACAGAAGGATGCTGCCTTTATGATATGACAGCCATATACAGATCCAATAGGCAGCTCAAAACCTCTAAAATTGTATAGTGTACTTTCCCGATTTCATACAGAAGGCCACAGACAGATTAGATTAAGATACATTGGTGTAGTAAGGACGAAAAGGTAATATCCCAAAGATTCTACACGCGATGTCCTGTTTGTTTATAATATAAAAATGGATGATAAGACAGTCATGTTTGTCAATCAAGTCACCAGTTCATGTCGAATAAAATAAAGAAGATAACAAGTCATACAAACATAGGCACGATATAGTCGGGTTTGACATAAATGCTTGCCTGTTATGTTTGACTTGTGTATTACCTCAGATATCTTTATTGTCACAAGTACCTCAATTACCCACAGCCCACAACAGACACACACCCCACCACAGACAAAAGAAATGAAAGAAATGAGGCGAATGAAAATTAAGAATAACTCTAATTAAGCGTAAAATAAGCGTTTAATCACGGCAAATTAAACCCCCCATCTAATTAAATTATCCGTTTAGATGAAATGTGGGGTGCCTCTAGGAGCCTCTCTTGCTCTTGGTTCTAATCTATTTTCTCCATTTTTTTCTAGACACGTTCACATCATTAGATATAGATTTGTCCTCTGTAGCATATTACCAGTAATGGATAGTACTTATTTCTTCTGCCTTATTTCAGGATAATTAGACATTGATATAAAAGATGGCCCAGATATGCATCGTAATTACTCAGACACATAATTAGTAATGGAAATCCCTATCATCGCATTCCCATGCTGCCTAATCACTTCTATATCACTTTACATTTCTGCACAGATCAAGAGCTGCTGGAGGACATCATGATTGACAGCTGCTTTTACCTCACTCAGCCAATGGTAAGTCAGTACATTTGGAGCAATGTATTTTAATACAGCAATACTTTAAGGCAAGTAAACATGTTTAATCCATTGGTGTATTTATTTATATTTCATTTATACATCCTTTTGATTCTGGGAATAGCTAGACACTTTGTTTGCAGCGTTGTTTACCTCGAGCTGTTTTTCTGAACCCTTTTGCTCACAATCCTTTGACAGTGCTTTAACTCAGTGCTCTCCAATATTCATGACCCGCTGTTATACTCCACATACCCTTTGTTCTTTTCTCTAGACCTCTAATCAGTAGCAGTAATATTGACGTATTGCACTGATATTCTCCTTTCATCCACTCACAAAGCACCTCGTGTCTTTCATATTCCCTTCCCTAATCAATGACAAATTGCTCCCTTGGAGTAACACATCTGAAAGGTACTTTGAGGCAGAATATTCCTGGCCTTGTCTTTATTACCTTTGTCAAGCAAACCCCCCATAATAAGGGATGAAATCAGAATGCAGTAGCAACCCAGGGGCACTGTGTTTGGATGATGTTGCTTCTGAGTGTATTCTGCACAGTGTGTATCCTACATGTGTCCCTAGAACCAGTGTGCTGAATGTTATTAGCGATTCGAAGTCTGTGCTGCGTAGTCATACAAAAAGAATCCCGGCACAGCACCCTACCTGCGGCTGTTAGGCAGGAGATGAACGTTCTGCTTCTTCAATGAAAAAGCATCCTCTGGAGGAGATTGGCATGTACTTTTGCCCTACTTTATTTTTCAATCCACATAAAAAGAAGTTGTGAAAGAGGAGGCTGCTTCTCAGACTGTCTGGATGGTGATAAAAACATGCACAGACCTAGTTTGTGTGCACGTAGCGGATAAAAGGATAGAAGAGTCATGAACGCAAGAATGTGATGCTGAAGTTGTTAACCAGAAAACCGATCTGTCTTGGAGTGTACAGACTGTAGACAGCCAATGTCTACTTCAGATGGAAACATACACACACACACACATTACTTTGCAAAGCAACCTGCCCCCTCCCACACACACTCACACTGTAGCCTTGTGAAATATGGCCCCGTGTGAAATGAATGGGTCTCCCTATGTGTTGGTGGCAGGTCGTTACTCTGCATCCCTCGAGTGAGACAATAAAGCCCATACACAATGAGACAGACTTCAGCGCTCACATCTTACCTCCTTTTACACTGCTGGGCAATCTATAAAGTTTCACCTTGATGGAGAGAGCAGAAAGACGTGGGTGACGGGGATAGCATGCTGGAGAAAGGGGGGGGGTACAATGAGGATATTAAGAAGAAAAAAAAGAATGAAAAATGAAGTTATAGATAGACCTGCATGCTGAGAGAGCCTGAGGCGCCTTTGATCAGAATTGAATGAGAAAATGAAGCCTTAATCCTTTGGAGGACGGAAATGAGTGACATTGTAGATGTGAGGCAAACCTATTAGGTACACTGGTACTTTTCACATGAAATAGCCATAGCGACATTATGTAAAAAGGCTATATTAGATTTTAACTATGTCTACATTCTTCTGGGCAATTTTACCATCTATTATTAAGCACTTTAGCTTTAGCACTAACTTTGTTTTCAAATCCATGTCATGGTCATTTCATTCAATTGAAAATAAGTCTAAATAAAGTGAGGCATCTTCATTTCTTATTTCATAGCAGGCCTCAGCACAGCAGCATGTTTACTGGAGACCTGTTTTCCATGGGGTGCTGTTGCCAGGAAACGTAATGACTGGGAGGTCCCCACACCCATGGGGTTTAACCTTGGTAAAGGACAAGTGGAACTTAAGGCAGAGGGGATGAGGTGAGAGAAAGGAAAAGTGGAGCGCCACACTCCCGTCTCTGGAAACGCCTTTCCCCAAAAATTGAAATTGAAAGCCTCCGGAATGAATATAAGCATTGACTATTCCTTCGCTGCAGCAGAACCCTTGTAGCGTTCCTGTTCTCGGCCCATTAGCCCGTAGTGAGAATGTTTTCAAGCTGTTGCTGCTGCGGAACAACCATCTGCCACTAATGCGGCTGGTGCCCTCTCCCACCCTTAGGGACAGAAAGGTGGAGTGAGAGAGAGAAAGACATAGAGATGGGGGAGAGAGAGAGAGAGAGACAGGGGAGAGCGCTGAATGGATTGAGATAATGCAGAGGAGGAGATGGAGAGACATTACTTAGCTTCCTCCTATGTTTAATTAAGTGGCAGCAGTGGGGTCATGGCAGGACATCTGTAAGCTACGGTGTTATACTGACTAGTGTGTGTGGATATATACGTCTCCAAATGAATACAAATAATGAGAATCACAGCACTGTGCACCTCATTAGGTAACCACAAACAAATTACACTATTAACCAATGTCAAGCTGTGTTGGTTTTATGCACATTTTGATGTTCTTGTACCTTATCTGCAACTGATCTTTGAGGTCTGACCATCCACTTATTAAATTCTTGTGTCTCAGTTATCTTAGGAAAAATCTGATTTGTTATATTATGCAGCTTCTCGACTCTCTTGTTGAAACAGAAGTCACCAATCAACCATACTTTATTTCTTCTCGTGCTCTAGCCAGATGATCAGATGTGCCTTGTTGCCATCATGCTCTACGACTTCCAGGACAGAAAGTTTCTCCCAAGGGAACGTCAACGGGACAGCGAGATTGAACAGGAAGTCAGAGATGTGGAGAAGTACCTCCTTAGGTAAGATATGAAAAACAACACAGGGAATAAAGAACCCAAACTTGGAGTGGATTTACTAAAGGTATAGAGTGTGTGTTGGACGCAGGTTTAAAACCAAGCTGGCAGCCTCTCTGGCGCGCTGCAGGATCAAACATGATCTCCTGTCCATCGAGTGTATCCTGCCGGAGAGTTTGAAGACGAAGCAGGAGAGATCAAGCAGCCTTCCACTCTACGCATGGGTCAACACGCTGGAGAGCAGGTAAGCTGAGCACACTCAAACACACACACCTCGCCAGAGCAGATTACACACACCTGTACTGTACATGCACACCTGTACATAAACCCAGGAATGCACTGTAAGCATATAAAGTGTGTGTAAGCATGTCCACACACACACACACACACACACACCTGCATCTACTCGGAGACCTTTAAGTTGGGGTGCTGTCCAATGTTTTATGGGCTAGGTGCACAGCTGACATCCAATTAAACCACTGGACAGTGTGTGTGAGCGTGTGTGTGTGTCTGTGTGTGTGGTCCAGTGTGTGTTCTCTCAGGCGCCCCGACTGATTCAGTTAGGTGTAAATCCTGCTGCTGTGGACAGATTCAATCAGCAACAACCCTCAGCCAGCTGTAGGACTGTAAAGGTCACCTGTTGGGACTAGTGGTGTGTGTATGTGTGTGTGTGTGTGTGCGCATGTGTGTATTTGAATGGCTTTTACAACACATTTTACTGCTAAAGTCTTTTAAAAGGCCACACAGCAATTCTACGCTCTATTATTATCCATAATGACAGTCTTCCTCTCTCTTCCACCTCTCACCTTCTTCCCTCCTTCCCTCTCTTGGGCTTCCACTAATCTCCTCTCCTCTGTCCTCTCCTACAGCCTTGATGAGGTCCAAAGTGTGCTGAAGAGTGCGGGATTCTCACAGGTGAAATCGATCGGTCAGCTGGAGGGCGAGACCTTCTGCCAGGATCCCCACTGTGGGGATATACTGGTGTTCCCTGCTCAGCTCAAAGCTCAGCTGTCCACCACCAAGCTGCTTAGCAACCACAAACTCATCATCCAGGTACAAGCTTCACAGAGAGGAGGCATCTGACAAGACCCCCCCCCCCCCCCCCCCCCCCCCCCCCTCTCTGCAGATTTGATATGGCTGTGGGAATCTGTTCAGCACCATCAATCTCCTGTGATATTATGGACTTGCTCAAATTGATCATAACAATGACCCCTAATGCCAACTAAGATTAGTTTTCTCAGATACAAATATTTCACATTAGTTCCTCTCATCGGGCCATTCCTCACTTTGATTCATAAAGAATCCTCCAGTCCGGGAGGGGGAGAGCGGTATCATCATTTATTTTCTACTCCATTAAAGTCAAGCTTGCATGCAAACTGTAAGCCGCGCACAGCACCACAACACAATTAAATCATACAAATATTCCACACCCCTGCCTAATTAATAACCTCTCCCTCTCTATTAGATTTTCTCTCCTCTAGTTTCTCTCTGTTCAAATGTCCTTGTTCTTCTCCACCCTGGATTGTCTTTCTTCACAAACCAACCATAAGGATATTAACTGATGAAACTCAAGCCAGCCCGGTGGTCCCACAGGGAATCATTCAATACTATTTCCAGAAGGGACCCCACTGTTTGAAGGACATCTTTGTTGTAATCTGACTGATCTGTTACTCTCAGCATTTCTCTGTATTCCTCCCCTTGCCTCCCCTCCGTACCTGCTTTGCAACAGCTGTTCCACGCTCCCTCACCCCTCTCATCTATTCCCACCTCAATTCCATTTACAACTTTCATACAGAGCACCTCTCCTATCTCCTATCTCCTATCTTAATCTGTGTCTCCTTTTGCAGAGTGTTGCCGCTGTGCAGAAAACCTGAATGTAGACATATTATGCTGACGGTCTCTAATGCTTTCACTCATTGTGTCTGTAGGATAAGTCCTGCAGCCTGGGCCCACAGGCCGTGTGCTCCCTGCTGCCAGAAGAAGGAGATGTTCTTATGTTGGGATGCTTCTCCGCCCTCACCGTCTCCCACACTGCCTCCCTGGTTGCGGAGAAACGTAAAGGAGTTGGCAGCAACCGGCCCACAGTCTACGTTTGTGTCAGTGACCGTACAGACGCTCAGAGGGAGGAGCTGCAGCAGGCCGTCACCGCCATGGGCTGCAGGAGTACGGAAAACATGTGTCCATGAATGCAGCATCTGTTTGTGTCTTTGTTTTCTTCACTCCGAAGCTCTTTATTCAGTGTCCTTTACGTCAATGAAAGACACAATGAGAAACGGGATATGCTTTTTTCAGCAATGTTTACTCTGTCAAATGATTATATTTGATACATTTTGTCAGGCTTTTTAAAGACCAAATGCATCAAATATTTGGGGTATTTAGACGGCGAGTCTTGGTTAAATCATTGTTAGTTTCAAATGCTCACAAGCATGCTCTAAAACCAATGTATTCTGATATCCTGAGCTGAATGTAAATATAATATGCGAATGGTTGCTGCATCTCAGCGACTGTAGTCATTAGAGAAACAATAAAGCGCGTATTACACAGCTGACAATGCAATAATTGCAAAAGATGCCTTCAGGCACGGTATTTTACTATGAATAAATAGACACTGTAAATAGACTTTAAGCATTGAGAACATTTTTGTTGTTGTTGTTATTATGCGGGTTATCAGTAAACTCTATGCACATTCTGCTCAGATGTGAAGCTGATACCAGAGGTCTTCCAGTCTTTGAACAACGATGACAAGCGACTGCAGAAGGTGCGCGTCATCCTGCTGACCCCAAAGTGCTCTGTGTCTGCAGTCAGCAACCCGGTGGACTTCATACTGCAAGAGAATGGAGGTACATAGTGATCTGTACACATTTCAGAAATACATGTAGTCATTTAGTGTACATAACATCCTGGTGTGTATGGCTGAAATAGAACAGAGGCACAAACAGTTGTATAAGATGCTGTGTTCAGTGCACTCACAACGGTTAATACTTCAAAACAATAAACACACCAATTAATATTGAATGCAAGTTATGCAAATTCATAACCCTATTCATCTCTTATTACTACTCCAACACACTTAAAAAGGTCTGTTTCAAAAAGTAAATAAGTAATGCAAAAACGATTTAAAGTTATTTTAAAGTTTTAGTGCAGCCGCATTTATTGATAAGCATTAACATTAATTTATCAATACTTTTTCTGTTTAATCAGAAGATGAATTTCTATGTTTTTCAAACTTCTATTTGCGCGTTTTATAGTTGTGTTTAATCAAGTTTTGAAAATACTTGTTGACCATCCACACACAAAGCTTTCAGTCTGCAAACTGAACCCTTTAGCGAACCTTTCAAAGCATCCCTTTCATCTACATATATGGATATCAATTATATTATACTTTCACAAAAATGACCCGTTCTAATGCTCACCAAACTCCACGCTAATAAAACGGAGATTCTGCTCTTCCTCAGACACAGAACTGCTGCAGGACTTATCTCAGGGCTCGATCGCCCCGAGCAGACTGCAAGCTCTGGTGGCCCAGCAGAGGAAGGATATTGATCATGCCTTGAAGTGTGAGTGTCGAAACACCTGCTCTGATGTTGACATGCACACATGTGAGCTCAGGCCTCTCACACCTATCTGACACAATGGAGCTTATCCTTCCTAATGATCTAATCTGGTACGCCATTAGACTGAAGCCTGTGGGATCCCTGGGAGGTCGTCTGAGTCTTAATTAGGAATGTTGCTCTGTGCCAGTCAGCAACAATCTCCTGCAGCATCCCTCGCTTATTTTAAGCCACTGATAAGTTATTATGCCTAGTATTAAAAACATTCTATAGAACAGTATATGACAGAGGGACCTCATATAAAAGTGGTGCAGGAACGAGTCCTAAAACCCGGAGGTGAGTTAGCATTTGACCACTTCCGGTTCCCTCGTCTCTGAGTCAACGGGTTATTTGAACTAGTTTTTGGAAAATAGCTGGAAATAAGGTCTGTGGTTGACACAAATTGAAGAGACAGATCACGTGTTATTCTACGACATTAAATACATCAGCAGTGACCCCACTGGTGATTTTTGAAGAGTTTACGTGTCTGAAAAACGATGGTTGTTAACAAGTGGCTGAATAGGACTACAGAAGTTGTACGTCATTACGCCGAACACGTAACACTCCCGCTAAGTGTGTTTTCCCTGTTCTGCTTGAAAGCAAGTACCTGCGCTCTTGCAAACTGTTAAAACAAACGCTTCAACTTGCACAATTTTGAATATGTATTTTTGAATATCGATCTTAAAGGTAGGGTAGGTAAGTTTGAGAAACCAGCTCGAGATCGCTAGAATTTGAAAATACACAACCGGAGAAAATCTGCCACTTCCTTATAGAGCCCCTCCTCCAACACACACAAACGCGCACATGACCAATGAGGGCACGAGATAAGTTTGTGCACAGATGGAAGGCTGACAGGGAGGTAGGCCATCCAGTTATTTTAGCCGGGCCGGCTAAAATGATTGGTCGTGCTTTTTTACAGTATTACGGCTTCCACAGATGACATTTTTTTATGGATTTTTTGTCAAAGCACTTAAGATATTCATTGCTATCGGGATGTTAAGAGCATTCCATGGAATATAACAAAAAGTGTATCTCGAGCCGGTTTCTCAAACTTACCTACCCTACCTTTAAGTTGGCGTGACGTTGAAGTCATGCGACCCTGCTGTACTTTGCTGTAGTTCGTTGATAGCATAGCGTTAGCATTTTGCTTCTGGCGATTAGATTTATGATTAGAAAATTATAAAAGTAGGGTAGACATGTGGAGATTATCCGGCTGAACAAAACGTGCATTTATCAAACAGGTTCGTTTTCCACTAATCTTATTTTTTACAATATTCCAAAATCCTATGGAGAAATCCCATTGCTTTTTTTGTCGAGGGAGCCCATGCGCAGCTTATTTCGGGGTCGGCCTACAAAAATACGTCATCACTGCACCGCTCTATTGCTAAGTAACATAATGCCGATTCTCTGCAGGTGTCACAGTCAAGTCTTTTTCTCTTTGTTATTTTATATGCTGCATTTGATGGTATTCTAAGGCATGTAGCTGCGTTCATGATGTTCCCTCATTAGCTGCAGTCCATCTTGTATTCAGCGCTCCTCTCTCCGTGTTGGTCATGTTCATCGAGCAGTTGGAGTCTGTCTGTTAGGGGCTATGAAAAGCAGCTCCTCGAATCACACTGCCATCGATCAGCCCTCTTCTACGTTGTAGCCCGTGTAGATACTTTCTAATAGGAGTGTTAATTAATGATGGGTGTGTATCGAGTGCTTTGGCTTGGTTGAGTCGATGGTTTCGTTTCACCGACTCTAGATAAGCACACGCACAGACAGACGCTCACACACGCTTTTAACACACCTCTAAAGCCTTTTACGGGTGTGTTTTCGGGACGTCTGAAGAGTCAAATGTTTCTCCCTCAGTCGTCTCGTCTTTATGACTGAGTTCCGCTTCCTTAGAGGTGATATTTCACATTTAGTTTGGTACCGATTTGCCACATCTGAGCAGGTTTTATTTCTTATCAGCTTGGCGCTAATTGTTTCTCTCTGGCTATAATTAGTGAGCATAAAAAAGAAATCTAATTACCAATAGCTCTACAAATCTACAAGCCAGCAGCAGTTGGATAAAATGAGCCACGTATATACACATAGGGTACTGAGGAATTAATTTTCATTCCTTCAAAGGGCGCTTGATGAGCAGGATGGCTCAGCTGGAATAATCCCATTTAATTGTCATTCATAAGAGAGGAAAATGCTTATTGCCTGAATATGTGTTGGTTTTTCTGCTTCTATTGGACATATTATAAGTAGGATGTTGTTATAATGTCAATCAAGCATCTTTATTTCACTGTATTGGTTTTATTTGTCACATATCTTCAGATTTAAAGTGCAAAACACAGATAATTTAAAGAACTATCTACATAATACATGCCAAATGTTGATGTCATGCTTATGTTTCGTTTAGTTCCGAGGGTTTTGTCAGTGGTGTACTCAACCTGTTCATCATACAAAGAGGAGAATGAAGAGGTAGTGAGCAGAGCACTGGAGCACGCCAAGGCCCGCTCAGAGCAGGAGGGGGAACCCAAACAAGCAAACTTCAGGTCAGCCTCCAGTCTCTGTACCCCAGTACCCCCCCGGTGCCCTCTCTGCTTCTGTTCCTGTCGTTGTCTTTCTGTGTCTGTTTGCCTCGCTGTCTGTCAGCCTGCTGGGTTGTTTGTCTGTTTCCCTCCAGACACGCTTCTGTCAAAGTTTCAGCTCATCTCATGCTGGAACTCAGGGAGGAAAAATAATCAAAGGGGCTATTTTATGTCTCTAAAAGCTGTGAGAAAGCAGGAGAAAAACATTGTTCAGACAGCTTCTCTTTTCAAAGACGTTCTTTATGTGTGGGGTTTAAAGAACCTACGACTTGTTGAACTTTACCACTCCTGTAGATCTGATTGTACCAAGTCTTACTCCTTTTCCTACTGAAAGCTGGCCTGGTGTTCAGCCAACGCCGAATAAATAAAACATAATTCATATTATTGTTATGCATCACTCTGTCTTTGCTAAGATAACCAAACACACCATACAGTATAAAGCAAAGCATGTCAAATAAATAGTGCATTTACTTGAATACATTACATTTCATTTCATTTGATTTACAATAAGGGGAAAAACCATAAAGATTCAAACTCCGAATAACTAGGAAAGTGCAGATATATTCACTTCAAGCAAGTCATACCATTTTAAGTGCTGGTGAATTAGTTACACAGCTTAAATTAGCTTTGTTTTCTCAAAAATATATTGCCAAGGTACAATTGAAACAGATGCGTTTTCAGTTTGCTACGGAGGATATGCAGAGTTTCTGCTGTCCTGATGTCAATGAGGAGCTCATTCCAACATCTAGGAGCCAGGATGTGTTTTTGAGGGCTACCTGGGTCCCACAGTGTGTTTTTGTGCAGTGTATTTTCCCGTTTTGTATGTGTTTTTTCTCTAGGCTTTCTCCATCCCCGTTCAGTATTCCTGACGATGCAGCGGGCCCAGAGGAAACAGAGCCCTTCTTCATGTTGGAGCCCTCAGAACAGAGCAATGGCTGCTTTCTGGCTGTTCTCAGTAAAGAGGTAAGCATATCTTTAACAGAAACCTCACAGAGAAAGGCTGAGGTACTGACAAAGAAAGGATGTTCTCTCAACACTAGACTTATCTACCTCAAGATGTCAAGGGTCAATTCAGCATTTTAATCTTTGATTAAGTGACCACAATATGACCATCAGAAAGGAGGAGTGATGCAGGAATCATAGTGTGTGGACCTCAGACTGCATCGATTTGGGTCACTTTGAAAGCAAAGTGTAAAAAGATTGGTGACAAAACTGACAGAGGGGCGGGATTTAGAGAAGAAGTGCCAATTACAAATCAGTCAACGGACAGCGCCATTGGTCTAGAGCAGGGCTCTCCAACACGTCGATCGCGAGCTACCGGTAGCTCGCGGGCAGCTTTTCAGTAGCTCGCCGCTCGATTATTGATTATAGCGTAGTAAGGTTGCTTATTGATTTTTCGGCCGCGGCTGGACAATAACGTTTTTTTATTTTAGAATTTTTTCTGTCACACGAATATCAAATGGTCGGTGACGCAGAGATCAAGGAACAGACGTGACAGCAGCACAGCGACAACACACACGGAGCAGTCTGCTTTCTCCACCAGCACCAGTCCAGAACTAACAGCAGAATGACCCGCTCTGAATCAGGCCCTGTCGCTGCGCGTCAGAGACACACAGGGAGGGATTTGTGTTTTTTGAAAAACACTCGTTATCGTCATGTCAGGTTTTTGGTGGATTTAATCAAGTCTTGGATTGCAGAGTATGAATGTCCTCTTGCTATTTTCAGTTGATAAATACTTGTGTAAAGTTTGTGAAGGCAGGAGGAAAGCTTCCGCGATCACCGTCTCCTCTCCGTTCCTCCAAACCCCGCCCCCTCCCTGAAAATAATGAGTGACAGGCTGATAGTGACCCGATAGAAACTTTATTATTCACTTAATCACTGATTGAGATATGATGAAGCTAACTTAATCTCATACATTCATGGGATTTATGTAACAGTAAGACAGAGAATGTAAGTGTGCACCCACATGCACTATTTTTGTTTTTATAATGCTATTGTAAATACTCCTGCTGTTTTCAGACTCAAGTCCTGTGTGTGATGCATTCAAGACATTCAGTGTCTTTTTTTTTAACAGAAGACTGTAGCTAGAAGCTGCAGCTAGACTGCAGAAGTATTAGTTTTTTGTTTTTGAGGATGGAACCATTTTCACACACAGATATAGGGAGGCTAGACCTATACAATTAATTTATTATGGTTTATAATTTAATGTCAAGACGAAGAAGAAGAAGAAAAAGATGGCTGAACAACTGTTCAGTGTCAATCCTGTGGAGATCTCCAAAATAATGTTCAGCTTAAGTCTCAGCAAAACTCACAACATTTCTGGAGCCTTGTAGACCCCGAAAACTATAGAACATTCACCAAGCAGCACTGAAAATGTCTGCTTTATTTGGTTCTGTTCTACATACCTTTGTGAAGCAGCTTTTTCTGACATGAATGAAATCTAAATACAGAACAAGACCAACTGATGAACATTTAAATGACTCTATTCTATGACTCCAGCATACACCTCTATGGTGGACTGCATGCAGTGCCATTCATCTCACTAACAAAAGAGTGAAATGCTTGTAAGGTGGTGATTAAGGACACTTATGTGAATGTTCAGTGATGTACTTATTATGTGGGCCATAATAATATGTGAGAAATCTTCGTTTTCTTGGACCTTATTTTTGATAAGCTTTAGGTATTGCAATTTCACACGTGTACAAAAGTATAGCTTAATTCAACTGATGAGGGCTATGTGAATAAATGTAAGCGATGTGATGCAAGTAGCTCTTGGCCACTTTCATTTTTTGAAAGTAGCTCTCAGATGAAGAAAGGTTGGAGACCCCTGGTCTAGAGCTACTGCTGCTATGGCTCTCAGGCAGTGAGACAAACAAAGAGACAAGCAGGGAACACTTTAGCTTGATTAGCATTTAGCTCAGCAAGCCGCCTGGTCTTACATTAGCCCTGGACCTGACCTTTCTGGTGTGTCATTTGGCTGACTGCTATATTTTTCAGTGAAAGTGTTTTCACTGACTCACTCATCCGTTATGTCTGCTGAAGAACTAACTCGTCCTTCACTTTCGTACTTGAGTCCTGAAAATCCCCCCGGCGGTTGGCTCTGTCATAAAACACCCAGGTGTGGACAGAACGGAGACAGAGGGACAGAGGTTTGATAAGTGAGCCCTGAGACAAGAGTGGGAAATATGATCAAGCAGTTACAATGCGCTATCTATCAAAAACTATTTATCCACTAGGAAACGTATTGTCGAAAAGGAGACAGAGATAAGGATGTCTTTTTGTTTGGGCAGAAAGGGTAAGGCGATTTGGGAACCAGAACACAGAAGTTGAGATCAGGTCAAAAGGAGCGGGCTGTGACAGGTACTTGGTCAAACCCCTAACCAGAAAAAAGTGAAGAACAAAAAAAAAGCTGCTAGAATAAAAACTAGAATGTTGGGTCTCAAACGCAGGCGACTTCTTCGAGTGTAATCTGCCACCGAGAGAGAAAGATGAATTGGAAAAAAAGCTTTAGAAATAGAAATCAATAGAAGGAGGATGAGATGAGAGGAGTGAGGGGGGGAGGTTTGCTTTAGAGCAGAGAGAGAGCAGTCTTACCAAAAAAAGAACAACAAGTACAATCCACTTTTTTGTTTGAATGAATGAAACTCAGAAATGAGACACAATAGAAGTGTCTTTAACGGGTTTGACTTTATTGTAGCAATGTAGTTTCTAAAATGAGCTTCCTCATACATTTTGTGACTCTTTTATGAACATATTTCATTGGAAAGCACTCTGTCTCCGGCTTTATTGTTTTGTCATGTGACAAGTCTCTCTCGCAGTTTTCTTATTTTAGCCAAACTCAATCTCTTTTCCCTTTTAACACCTCTGGTTAACCCTCTCTCCTCCTCTGGACAAGTCTGTTTGACCGGGCTTCCCCACATCCTCATAATCAACAAAACAGCCACGTTTACGACACGCTCCGTCACAATATTTAATATGCTCTTATGCTTTTGATTCCTGCGCAGGGTTATTAAGCCATCTCACTCCCACTGGGTGTGACGGAGCGCTCTCGCACTGTGTGTCTGTTGCTTTCGGGCCATTCATCATGTTTTATACCTCCGCAGACAGGAATGAAAAGATAATCAAACTGCTGTAATGGCGCCTCAAACTGGATTTTTTTTCTCCCTACCTACAATAAACTCAGCTAATCAAAAGTTATTGTGGCACTTTGAAAAGCGCCATAAAAATGGCAATTATATAAGTGTTTGAATGCTGTCTGGCTAACATCGACTGTCATAGTGGTAACAGTAAAATTATTTATGAGCTCTCAGAAACAGCTGGAAATGATGAAGAGTCAAATAATGTGTTTCTGGCCTTATTTCCAGAGAAAGTAGACTCTCTTCTTAAAGTTCCCAAACTCTGAATTATGAATTTCAACCAAATTCATAAAGGATTCAGAACCCAATACTTCCATTTTGATTTGTTACATCCACCGAGACTGGACTGTTATTCATGGAACTTAGTGAAAGGGTGTAGCATGGGCCAAGGAAGGAGCAGAACTGAAACATGGGGGCGAAAACTCAACCTATTTTTTACTTTCATTAACATTGCAATATACGGCATGGCAGTGATCTGCGCTCTGAGTGCCCTCCAGATTTCTTCAGGCTACACTGTGGCAGCTAAGTTTGGCAAAGTCTAGAAGGAAATGAGAGATTTGCAGAGTATGGCATAGTTGGTTAGTGGAGATGGGGAGGAAGTGCAGGGGTAAGGGGGAAGAAAGGGAGGCGAGGGAGGCAAGGGAGAGTGTCTGTTGAATAATTCAGCGGCCCCTGTCTGTATGAGTTAGCTTCAATGAAGTTCAGAGCGTCCACCAAAGACTGCATTACAGTGGAGCTTCTGAAGCCTGTTTACCTGTGTGTACAGAGTGTATCAACACAAATAACTACATCCATATTCTGCAAAATGCACTGGTACCAGAGTTCCCGTTAGCCGGTAATTACCGGACAATGACCGGTAAAATATGCTGAAGTCCGGCAAATCTAAATCTCTCCGGTCAAAATGTCCGGTCAAAATAATTTTCCCTTAGCGCAATACCGCATCAGTTGCGCCACTTATGTGACAGACAAGAATAGTATGTGACAGACAAAAGAGTATGTGACAGACAAAAATTGTCAATTCTAATGTCTAACACTTAATGTGGAGAAAGAGATGTCCTGTATGGGTTGATTGTGCGTTGATCTGTTGGTAATGCCTCGGGGTTCCGGTGGGCATGTAAACAAATGCATAATGCTGCGCTATACTTTGTGGCCTCATCCGGTTGCATAGCGACGCTTATTGTTTAGGTGTCTTTTAACAAGCAGGTAGTCATATCATTAGCTAGAACTAGCTAGATCTGATCGATATGGACATAAATGCGAGTAAAGTCTAATCTGACAGGAGAGAGAGATCGGCTGCTGCTGACGAGTCGACACGCAGCTCTGCATGATCCCCTGCAGCGGCGAGCAGAGCAAAACACACTTCAGGTTAGAAAATCACACGTAGCTATTTTAATTACCTCTCAAACTACCTAACTAGTTATAGATATGTTTAGTTTTACTGTCGGGTCACTCATTACTGGATCCGCGAGCTGCATGATACTGACGGGCTGTCAGGAGAAGGAGAGAGCGCTCCGTTTATTATTCCCGCGTTTTTGTAAATTACTGTACACTTTTGAATAATGTAGTTAATCTACTATAATTAGTTTGTTTAATGTCGAATCATATCAATTTGTTTTAAAGCTCAATAAATAACAAAGAAGACCTTTAACCGGCACTTATCTAATTTTGTCCGGAAGATTTCAACTTTAACGGACATGTTGACCGGCAAAAAAATATTCTAACGGGAACTCTGACTGGTACACCTACCAGCATGCACATCTGCCTGTGTACATAAAAGTACAGCTTACACAAACATATATATGCATTAAATTAAATTAGGAGCAAGCACTTAAAAACAAGATACACACATAAACCCACACAGGCTGCATGTCCCCGTAGTGTACACTGCGCTTGTGAATAATTCAGGCGTTGAGGAGAGCAGGAGCTGCTGTGTGGTCTGCTGAGACAGCAGGTGACCCTGCAGCCAGCAGCAAGGACACGGTGGCTCTGCTCTTCTCCTTTAACAATATAACATGTGTTGTGCAGCAGCAATAACATTTATTCAAATGTGTTCGGCAAGGTAAACACATTTATTTTTAGTATAACCATTAATTATTGATACATATTCTCCTTAGTGCCTAAACTATTTGAATAAATGATAAAGGTACTTTTTAGGGCAGATAAATCCTTGTGTCAGCATACAGTTCTCTTATGATGCCACCAGATGTCTTATTAGAAGAACAATGTTAATGACATTTGAGGTTTTGGTTAGTGAGGTCTTATTGCTGTATGCTTTAGTAAACAAAATGTTTCATTCATTAATACGTTTTGAACCTTAAAAAGATTAGGTCACGTCAAAATAAAAACAAAAAACATTGCTTTTGTCTTTTACTTTCCAACAGCCTGAGCCAGTGGTCAAAGAGGCCCCACAGGACGTGATTGTCAGAGCAAATGCTAAAGGCATACTGGAAAGGATCGGCACCAAAAAAGAACATCACGGACACACCAACAGGATGAAAAAAACAAGCCATGTTCCCAACTCTCAGCCTCAGTTCTCTGCTGTAAAGAACCAGGAGACCAAGGGCAGCAACAGCACTAGTTTGTGTGGAAAGGAGTTTACTAACAGGCGGCCGTCACTGCAAGGTGAGCGAGGTTACTGCATATCTTAAGTCAGTTGTATTATGAAACAGAAACATTGAGCTACTTTTAGCTACATGTTTATATCATTATGAGAGTGGTATCAATCTTATTCCAATTCGCAGCAAAATACTGATAGGCCTTTTAATAAAATAAAAAAGTGGAACAAACAGGGAATTTGGTCCTAAAATGTGCTCATTTACAACATTTTTTCTCATTTGTTTTGTCCTTCAGGAAAAGCCAACGCAATGCGCGTGCAGGTCTCAAAGAACACCGGGTCCAGCTCCTTCTCTTCCACCAAACCAGGAAACATCACACCCAAAAGAAGCCTCTCCCCAATATTGGACATCCCAACTTCTTCCCCCAGGACGCATTCGGCAACTCCCCCCACCCCCCCTCCTCCGACCCCAGCGGTCCGTACCCGCAGACCCCCCCAGGAGCCGCTGAAGCCCGTGGTGCTCGTCCTGCCCACCATTCATTTCCCCAGCTTCTTTCCAGCTCATCCCAACTACAACAAGTGGAGGGACCCCGCCCAGAGCGCCCCCCTGTCCCGTTCCAGTGGGGGTCTCTCCAAGGATGCTATGGTCAAATCCCGGCCTCTGTTTTGAGCTCAGAAACAGAAATATAAAAAAGTATTGAGAATGAACTTTTGTGCCAAATGCTTACTTATCCAAAGTCACTAGCATTCAAATCGAACACAAGCATACACACAATGTTGTTGATCTGCCAAATTACAAAGAACATGTGAAACGTCTCCTTGAACGCTTTCTAGAGCCATTAATACTTCTCATTACCGCAATGTCATTTTTATAGTGTCTTTGTGTGCCTTAACGAAACAACCTGCCACGGTCAGAATATAATCAGATTGCGTATATTAATAAGGCTCGGACGATGTCACTACGTGATGAATAGCTTTTACATAGAGCTCCACTGACCCGAGAATTAAAAGGACGTACTCAAGAAGCTACTCTTTTCTTTTTGGTAATGCATTTATTGTCACAACAGATTACATTTACATGGTGTCGAGATGAGTGAAGAACAGAACTGAAATGATTTAGAGCATCTTTCTCTTTGTGTGTGTGTGTGTCTTTTCCATTCAGATCGAACTGCATTCCCAGAGTTCATGTGGAGTGCAGGTTGTAGCCACGAGCTACAGACGCAGTGTGACAGCAGACTCTTTCTCCTACTGCTGTATGTGCGCATGTGTGTGTGTGTGTGTTTTTTCTTTGTGAGTGGGAGTAGACTGGCTGGATTTACAGAGGAAGAGAGAATAAAGTGAACCCTTACACAGATTACCCTTGGGAAATATTTGATAACACTGCCACTCGTCTGCCTAAGTCAAAGCCTGGATCTGGGTTTCCCTGCTACCACATACTGTAAGTCTTAGGTGTATGCATAAAGATTCCTGAGGAAATGTTAAGTTTGACAAAGCAATGTAACATTCTTGAACATTAAAAACTTACTTTCTTTATAATTGATGCAAAAACTTACAATCTTAACTAATTAAAAGCTTCAAAATACATTACAAATGATTACATTTGGTTTGCTGATTTATGTATCCATCAGTAATGGAAAGCAACATGTGTTGACTTACAATCTTTAAATGTGATTCTGTAAATTGAGCTGAGAGTAACCTTTTACTCAGGTATGGGTCAGAAAAAGGCCAAATAAAAAATCCAGTCATGGTCAAATTAAGATGAGTTGTGCTAAGAGCATCGTGTGTTTTACCACTCTTCTTACGAGACCTTTTTTAACTCATTAGCTTAAAACAATACCCCATCAAGAAAACATGCAAAATCAAAACCCACATCTGTCTCATTTCCTGTCACCAACATCTCATCTGTCCCTCATATCTACACGTTTTGTGCCCTAAATGTTCTCTTCCTACATACAATCATTTACATACACTTCATTATTACAATCATTTCAATCATCCTCGCGGGGATGTGTGTTTTAAGTCTGACGCACATCGAAGGGACAACATATTTCAATGCCGTTTGGTGGAATGGAGCGTGTTGGCAGGTCTTGGTTTCTTTTCTTCTTTTAAAATCCCTAGACAGCATGTCGACATCTTTTCTGTCCTAGAAGGCTCCCGTGGTTTGGTGTCTCAGGCGTCCAGTCGAATGCTCTTACTGTGCTGATGGATGTTTTTACATTGAGAGACATAGCATGAAAGAAAATGGAGGGCACCGATGAGTGGTTCCATAAACCTTTTCTTAATAGAAATGTTATCTTTTTCTTATTTTCTAATCCTGATCCGTGTTTGTCGAGTGTTTTAATTCGTTTTCCATCACCAAATCCACATACAGTGAGGGCATATGAAGCCAGCAGGTGGTTTACACATAGACACAGCAGCGGTCAAAGGTCAAAGGTCGATCACTGACACCAGCTTTTTAATTCCTCCTCACGAATCAGGAGTTTTCTTGTAATCTTTTTAAATATTATCAGGCGGACTGAAGGATTGTTCTTCTCCTTCATCTGCGGTGGTGTTTGTTAACATGTATGTACATCGTTGGTTACCATGGCTGGTACTGATTAGGTGTTGTCGTGGCGACAGTGTGTGAGTGGCGTCCAGGTGTGCAGTTGCCACGGTGACGGTCATTGCTGGGGGAGTTCTGAGGGCTGTTTCTTGGTTTTCAGAGTGTCTATGAGAGACAGGACGCCCCGCTTCACGCTGGTGGTCACCCGGCGGGTCACTGAGTCCGCAGAGGGCGAAGAGGAGGAGGAGGAGGAGGAGCCGGCGCGTTGGGGGGGCGGCCGAGCCACCAGACACTTCTGATACCGCAGCTGAGGAAGAGGAGAAGAAGAGTCTTCATCACTTGGGTTTTAAGGAGAAAAACGTTTACCCATTTGTGCCCAAAGACTATATTTAGCATGAAAAGGAAAAATGCAAATGCGTTCTGATTGATATAAAGAACATAATGTTCTTAGATACCAAGCGCTTCATTTAGTAGCTTGATGTTTCTGAGATACATCAATTGTTCTTATCATACTCTATTTAGTCTTTTGGCACCGTTTTTCCTGAAATGTAAAGTAAAGAGAGTAGTTCCATTGCCTAAAGACTGAATATAGAATGATAAAGAAAACTCACTTTTGGTTTGACCTCAGCTGTTTCGCTGAGAGTTAGAAGAGTGATATAATTAACATGAGAGCAGAATCAATCTTCTCATCTAACTTGGCAAGCTAGCCAACCAAACAATCAGTTTTCAACACAACATCACCTCATCTTTATTAAAAAAAAAAGGACTTACTACGCATGCTGCCTGCACAGCCTCAGACACATGGCCTGCATTGGGTTCGCACCAGAATGCATGGCACTGGAAATGCTGGCTCCCAGTGTCCATAACGAAGGCGAACGAGTGCACATCTCGTCCCACGCCCATGAAGGACAGGAAACGGACTCGACACTCCACCAACACCTCCTCTTCCTCCTCCTGCACACACAAACAAGAGCAGAGTTAGATCTGAAACACTGCTCTATTAGATTTTCCTCTTTAATCTACAAGTGCATCCACATATTTTATTCATCTGTTACTCCTCAGGGGAGCAACAAACAGCCCCTTGCCTTTTTTTCTTTGATGACAGCCATAGTCGTGTCAGCAATACTCAATGTGACTGGAGTCCAGTCCTCTTTGCCTGTGGAGGACAGGAGGTTTTCTAAGGCTCCATTTATGACGTCCATCCCTGAGGAGGAAACACAGGAGAGCGTGAACAGTGAGAGCAGGGTGTGTTAATATGACGTGTGTGTTTGAGTATGAGTGCAGGTTTACCTATGGGGCGAGACACAGTCGTCATCCCCATGTACAGCACATGGAACTTCTGCACCAACTCAGTCTTTGGCAAGGGAAACTCTGCAGAGAGAAAACACACACACACACACTCGCATTAAAACACACACACATTAAAACACATACGCATTAAAACACACACGCATTAAAACACATACGCATTAAAACAAACGCATTAAAACACATACGCATTAAAACACACACGCATTAAAACACATACGCATTAAAACACATACGCATTAAAACACACCCGCATTAAAACACACACGCATTAAAACACACACGCACAAACCGCCGCAGGGAATTTTATCACACGACGACATCTAAGGCAAAGTTCCAAAAGTAAAGTCCACACATGATAATTGGCTAAAACTAGGGGAAATAAACAAACTCTGGTGAATATTTTAATATTTGAGTGTGCTGTTGACATGATTAGGGCATGAGAAAGATATTTGCACACGAGGATGCACGTTTCTTTTAGTTTTCTGCATGAAAACCCAGCTGTGCCTGTCTAATGGCCTCAAGGCAGAAAGCATGATCAAAGATGTGCATCACCTGCATCCCAATCAGCACAGACATTAACATCATTTACCCTCAGGAAGTCCCCATTTACACACCAGGCAATTAGCTGTGTAAGCTGGAGATAACCTCTGACAAGGTAACATACCAAACACTAAACATGGCTAATTGCTTAAAGACAAAACCATTATTATTACAATACATTAAAACCAAACCAGAAGAATCCCTCTCAAATGGGGGTCATTCATTATTAACTTTAGCTCTATTGCTAGTCAACATGGATTTAGAAAATGAGGGCCAATTGTAATATGGAATTATTTATGATTGAGTCATAATTAAATTCAGCTCAGTGTGCAACTAAGGACATTTCTACACATACTTATCAACATCTGTAATAGTAGTAAAACTGTAATATTTAATAGATGTTATAGCCATTAAAAAAGGACATATGATGAATGTAACAGCAGGCTATGAAGCAGTGTTTGAATCCCTGAGTTTTTAAGCCCTTTTTCAGCTCTGACCACACGTCACATGGTTCAAGTTGGTTGTGCTTTGTTGCACCTTTAACCGCGTCCAACAGTGATGTTAAGCCTACTTGCACATCAGTGAGGCAAGGTGAAGAGTTAAACCACTGGAGGTTGGCTAAAGTTCCCTTAAGCTATGACAAAAGGACATTTTCCTCATTATGACTTTCAGCCCATTTTGCACAATCCACATCTTAATTACTGAATTTCAAAAATTATCAATTTACCAGAAACTCATCTCCGTTGGGTCATTTGGAGTGAAAATGGAAATCAAATCACCTCATCAGTGTAATCCATGAAAAAGTTGGAGTCCCTAATATCTCACATGTTCAGCTCTCTCATGAATGATGAGACATATAAAGCAGAGCTCAGACAGTCCAGATCCAACGAGGACAGCAGGGCTATTTCCTGAGTTGGCGCTCACCCCATATCATTCAGTGCTAATCTCCTAAAATGCGTCCCAACACAGGATTGTGCACAACACTGAAGAGATCTAATCCAGGCGAGAACAAAAACAGTTTTTTCTTCCACTGGCAGTGAATCAACCTCTAGAGCCCATGGACCAGTCTATCCACTGTAGCACGTCTCACTGAGAGCACACTAGCTTTTCAGTTAAAAGAATATGAAATCAAGCTTAATAGTTATAAAACATGTGAGGAATGTTTCACCAAAAAGTGCTTTGATCCTGGGGTTGGGATGGCTGCCATGTAGCACCAGGCCTCGCCTCAAAGAAACACTAATTGGGTTTTAATGAGGTCGACTGCCTCAGTAAGTGAAGAGCCGATATACTTCTTTTTATAATCTTATGCTCCTATCCCTCACGCTCAGCAAACACACAGCAGCTGGCGTTACAGCAGAGGAGGAATTGGGCTAGAGCTTTTTCTCTTTCTTCCTATAATTACTTGGGACTGAGAGGAACAAGCAGTGGGACTTAGCGAAATGGGAAATGGTGAATAGAATTAGCGCTGCGAGGATAACGCTCAGTGATTGTGAGGCGTGGAGTCAGCGGTATCTGTGTGTAATGGAACCAAACACTGCTATCTTTTCTATTAACAAATGTTCACGGTCGCTCCTGAGGCGATAAGGTCATTTAAGAAAAGAAAATGCATATACACACATATATAAAGTCTATATGTATGGTTTGAGAAATGCAATAATGTGAGACAAGAAACCACAGCATGAAAGATACTGTAGCACATAGCTGAGAAATGTGTAGTTCTCACGAGGGAACTACAAAAGAACAAGACTGTGTGTGCGTGTGTGTGTGTGTGGTTGTATGTGTGTGTGTGTGTGTGTGTGTGTGTGTGTGTGTGTGTGTGTGTGTGTGTGTGTGTGTGTGTGTGTGGTGTGTGTGTGTGTGTGTGTGTGTGTGTGTGGTGTGTGTGTGTGTGTGTGTGTGTGTGTGTGTGTGTGTGTGTGTGTGTGTGTGTGTGTCTATGTGTGTGCATACCTTGTAAGGGTACATCGGAGCCGGTCTGGGAGGAGCTGCCAGCTGCAGCCTTGGCACTTTTCCTTTCAGCCATAATCTAGGTATAAAAGAATGAGTGGGAAGAAAGAGAAGACAAAAAAGGGTGAGGAATGAAAACACAGAAGAGGAAAGCTACCGACTGTGAATGTGGGAATGACAAGCAGTTATGGTTGACATTGGATTGGACCCAACAGCGGTTAGATTGTCTCACAAAGAGTTGGCGAAAAACAATTCTATGCGACAGAAGACATGTAAAAAAGGTTACAAATATATACTTAAAATGTCCCCCATAAACTGTTTTGTCAATGTACTGTAGTTGTTGTAACTTAAACAGGAGTTAACGTTGTATTTATTGTTCTTCTCCATGATCTAAGTGTGCTCGTATCAGTGAGTTGGTGCAGGATAAAAGGCCATGCTCAACCTTTGGCGTTAAAGGAACATAAAACCCACGGCATCGCTTGGTGATGTGTTTTTATTAGTGGTTGGAACTTTATAGCATCAATGAACACACTGTCTCAAAGGTTACACAGGTAATATCTGTTCAATACACTGTTGATGACAACAAGAACAATACATCCTTTAGCCCTCTCTTCCAAATGGTATATTTCCTTTCGCAGTCTGAATAAAACAACCTCTTTCCTTCTCTCATGTATTTGCTCCTGCTCTTCTGCTGCAGTGAACACACTCTTTACAAAGTGTTGAATAGTCTGCATGGCCCCTGCACTGAGCCGCAGCTCTCTCCCTGCTACAGACACTTGATTCATTGTAGGTGTCATTAATCAAAGTCTATGGTGAGTCTGCAACTCTGCTCGCTAGGGAACATGCAAAAAGACGCATGCACACACTCTCTTTTTTCACCCACACACACACACACACACACTAAGGAAGCCGGCACAGCGTGCTGCGCAGCTGCGAGACTCAGGTCACTAAGTTCCTCCGCTGCAGTATGAGAACATTCCACTGTGTTTAAAATAGGCAGTGGGAAGAGTCATTGTCACACACACAGAAAATACAGACACACACACATACACTCTTTCTTGAATTAAGGTAAGGGGCGTAGAAAGAAAAAGAACAGAACAAATGTTTGTCTGTAAATGGGTCAACGTGCCACTGAGGGAGAAGATCTGTAGTTCCAGATTCATCCTTTACAATGCCACTGCTGGTCTGAGGAGAGACTGGTTTCTAGAAGGTTGTGTAACTAAATCCAGGTTATTCACTCTTTTTGATCATCAAATGTGTCTATATGCAGACAATACACGACTACCTATAACTCAAGGACAAGTAACTATAAGAGCTTTGTCTGGTAAAGCAGGGAGTTGCTTTACAAATGCAGTCTATTTAGCATCTCAATTTCAATCAAAACGAGAGGACATCACAATATGCATATATATTTTAGATTGCGAGCTACTTATGTTGATACTATTTGAATACATATTCAAAACGTGGAAGCATATGGAATTGTTGGTATTTTGGAAAAATGTGGTCTAATAAGATAACTATTTCCATATAGGGAAATGCAGGTGTTTTAGCAGCCCAGTAATAACATCCTGTGCATGAACCTCCTGATTAGCTGGTCAGTGTTAGTAAATCATCATCAATGCATCACATCTGTAAATATGACGTGATCCTGTTGTATTCAGTAACAAGTATTTGGTATTAGATATAGATACACACAGACTACAATTTGTTTTTTGCTCTGAAATGTGACTCTTATCTCCTTTCCTTGCTGTATAGGCTCTTACAACTTTCCTCCATGTCTCTCCTCTTACTTCTCCGGTAAAAGATAACAGAAACGTGTATTGGCACTGCAATGTGTTTTCCAATCCTGGTTATAAGGTTGATATACCTTGCCTGTAGGAGTAGTTATTAACCATTTCAAAAAAGTACCTCTGGATAACTCCTTCATCAGAATTTCTTTAATAGAAACCCTGATTAAAGCCTGATAACTTGCTTCAGAGCAGCAGATAGGCTCATTCATGCGAAGGTAATGACACCCACCTTGGAGCAGATTTCGTGGAGACTTGTGGCGATGGCTGCGGCAGGAGTATCACATCTGAACACGTGGCACTTCAGCACCCGCGTGTTTTTGTCTCTCGCCACGTAGGCAAAGTCCCTGCAAAACACGGAGAGAAGACACGTTAAGAAATAAACTAAATGGACCTTTACAGCTGATGTACCACACATTTGGTTTTGTTAAAGAGGCAGTAATAAGGATCTCTGGTGTCCAATAGGAAAGGTAATTCAGTATACTAGGCCTCACCAGCATGTATGCTTATTTCTGTCTGCCCTCTAACTGTTAAGCTTGCATGTCAAAGGAAGCAAAGAACAAACCACAATAGGTATCTAATTTAACAGAGAGACAAACGTTTTGAAGAAATGAGAAATACAAACAATCAAGAAAAAAGCAGGCAGGTCTCTTCCTTCCTAACAAGGGAATTATTGTAGCATGTAAAGCATGAGGTATGTGTGTGTATATGTGTATCTGAAGATGAAGACTCGAGGGACAAGTCGTGGGTGATTCAGGTTTAAGTCATGACAACTATCCCTTCAACATTAATTGGCCATCACAGAATTCAATCTCTTTGTAAATTTGCCTTAACAACATTTGTTCCAAATGACAACACTTCTTCATTCCATATAATGAATGTGGGAGAGTCAGGTTGTATCCACTTAATCTGAATGCACTGAATATCTGCTACTTGCTGGTTTTGCAGCAGATAGAGAACAGTTTTCCTCTCAAAGCCTCCCAGCATCACTCCTTGGAGAGCCACCTTTGAAATGGTTGGATATTAAGATTAAACCACCTATCTTAGGGCCAGTATGTGGATATGATTGCCAATTTGTATTTTACATTCCCTTAGGCTTGAGTTCAATATATTAACACATTGCTGTCCATTTCAAATCTCTCAAGGTTTTGAGTCCACATTTTATTCTCACTCCCATTATCATTTACTGTTCCATTAAAGCGGGTTTTACATATTTATTCTCATAAAAATCTGTCCTTGGTCTTCGAAACTCAAACTTGTTGTCCCCCCCACACACACTCTGCACCTGTTTGTGTTGTCAGCTATTCCTCAATGGAATAAAGAGACACTGAAATGGATTGCAAGTCACAATTACTCTAGTTTTTGCATCATGATACATTTACGTAATTCTCTCATTAGCGCCCTCATTTATCGTGAAACATTTTGCTTCATTATTTGTGCCACTTACAGGCTGCCATAAGCTTAGCTGGTGTTGCTGTGATAACTGAACTGATTTTGGGCTACAAATGGAACACACACACACACACACAGGCAGATGTGTGTCCCAGTGCCCCAGGAAACAATGTGCCAGGCGCTTCACAGTGGTGCCACACCGAAGATAAATGAGCAGTGTGAGGGTGAGACTGACTGAGAGAAGAAGCTTTCTGCAGAAAGTGGGTGGTAGATGAAACAAAGCTACACGTGGAAGAGACAACACACATGCACACACAGAAGATGAAAGATGGATGCATTTCTTCCTCATTGAAATAGAACACTGAGGTAGGAGGATGCGTGTCCTGAAGTGTTTTAGTAAACATGAACAAGGGGCGCATGCAGAGGAGCCAAGTCCATGTCAGGGTTGCCAGATGAAACACGCACGCACGCACGCACGCACGCACGCACGCACGCACGCACGCACGCACGCACGCACGCACGCACGCACGCACGCACGCACGCACGCACGCCACACACACACACACTCACTCTCTCTCTCTCTCTCTTTCTGTCCCTCCCGAATACCAACACAAACAGAAATATGGCAAACACCGCTAGCATTTATCACAGTGCCGTCTTTGTGTTTATGAGTCCATCAACTGGACTGTCTCCTCTGCTTAATTGTGTGCTCACACAATTTGGATCGATATTGCTCTGTGCCTGTGGCCAGAAACATTACGTGTTTGAGTAAGTGTGTGTGTGTGTGTGTGTGTGTGTGTGTGTGTGTGTGTGTGTGTGTGTGTGTGTGTGTGTGTGTGTGTGTGTGTGTGTGTGTGTGTGTGTGTGTGTGTGTGTGTGTGTGTGTGTGTGTGTGTGTGTGTGTGTGTGTGTGTGTGTGTGTGCATCCAGTGCGCTTCCTTCACGGACATTTAGGCAGTGTGTCACCAAAACAGCAGGAGTGGCCTTGCCTTGCATACTACATATGGTTCTTTTATGACTTCTGCTCGCTCTCTGGGGGATCAGATTGCTATTAAACATCATGCATCTCCTAATGGGGAAACAGCCCCGTGGCCAGTGTGGCTCGCTGATGATTTAACACCAGATTTAGACCTTTGTTGGTGCTGTACTCCTGAACGAGCAACAGTGACTCTGGGCGAGGCAAAGCTACTGATTTGATACCTGAGGTGACATAATGTGATTGCACAAGGGTGGGGGGTTGGAGGGGGGGTCTTGGCAAAACAATTACTGAAACAATGGAGAGGCACGACGATCACAATCAAACACATCACAAAGAGCCATTACCTTTCTCTGGGTCCCGGGAAGCAGGAGGGAGGGAGGGAAATAAAGGAAAGGAATCGAGTAGAGAGAAAAGAAGGTGGTGACGCAAACATTGGTAAAGAATAAATGATTCAAAGAAGGAAGGTGTGGAAATTAAGAGGCAGGGTTAATGGAAGGATGAGAAAACATGTGGTATGCCACAAGATGTAAAGGGAGCAGAGGGTTGAAGAGAAAGAGACAGGGGGACAAAAAACAAGAGAAATGTTAATACACACACCCAACTCTGAAACACAATGCTCTTTCACCTCAATCACGGTCTTCCTGTGAGGTGTGTGTGTGTGTGTGTGTGTGTGTGTGTGTGTGTGTGTGTGTGTGTGTGTTCTTGAGCTGAGGTTTGTGTACTTTTTATTTCAGTGGCTCAGCGTTACACAATAATATGACACAGCACACATTTCCTGTTAGATGTTCCAACGCACGCACACACGCACACACACACACACACACACACACACACACACACACACACACACACACACACCACACACACACCACACACACACACACACACACACACACACACACACACACACACCACACACACACACACACACACACACACACACACACCCACACACACACACACACACACACACCACACACAGCACACACACACACACACACACATCACACACACACACACACACACACACACACACACACCCCCCCTGTTGCTACTTCATATGTCCCTCCACCTTTTCCTCCGCCCCATCTCCCTGTCACCCTCTCTTTTGCATTCACCCTTTAATCTTCCTCTCCCTCTCCTCACTCTCTTTCCACGACAGGAGAAGCCCCAAAGAAAATGACAGAGTCGCAGAAGATTCATATCAACAGTGAAACTCTCACAGCCGCTCTCTTCCATACTGTGGAGTCGCAGGCTGAATAAAGAACAGAGGCTTTGATTCAAACATGTCTGCCTTTGATTCTTTGATGATCCACTTAGTAGGAAGCAGTCAGTGCGTCTGTGTGCTACCGTGTGTGTCTGCATGTGTTCAAATGCATATTTTCCTCTGTGTATTTCCCATTTTTGACTTCCATTCATGACTTTTCCTTTTACTCCGAGTCCATTTAGATGCCATTGTATTTCTTTCTGCTTCATTTCTTCTTCTTTCTTCACTTTGAGTCACATTGCTGGAATTGAATTTCAGTGTCAGGATCCTGAAAGGACCGAAAGCTCCACACCTCTGCAATATTCCCCTTTCTTTGATTTTCGTTCCCACTGATTTGCATACAAGTGTCAAAGTGTTGCATACGCTTTATTGCTGATGGAAGAACTGATTCAAACACAGGAAAGACTTCTTCCTACAAAAGTGTGTTTATGATCACAAGTGAATCTGTCGGCCATTGGTCAACACTTTTGTTCTTTCACACCGAAAATGAGCCAGCAAGGAATAATATCAAGCTTTTAAAATACAATGACTTAAGCCTCTTGAGGCAGTGAAATTACAAAACTGTCTCTTTCCTTTTGACTATAATTCCTCATTTAAAATGTTAATGAAGGTGATCACAACACCCAGGCGTTATCATTAAGTCCTAAAGTAATACTGTCATCCACTAATAAACGCATTACATCTTTTAGGGCATTTAAATAAATGAACTCATTTAAATGCATAATCTGCTGTTTTCCTTTTCTCCACATTAAGCTTTGGGAACAGATATTTAATTCTTGTGGGGGATTTTCAAATTCATGTACCATGTATTCATGTGTGGAAATTCTCCTCTCTACATGCAAAATAAAGACATTTAGATTCCAATGATTGTAACTCAGATATGAAAAGACACATTTCACATGTAACGGTTTTGTAAAGGGAACACAGGATGCTTTCAGGCAAACAGCTTTTTCAAAAAATGTGACATTTTATGGAGACAGAAAGAAATGGGTGTGTTCTTACTTTGACATTAGGGACATTCATCTCTGTTCTCGGTTAATGGAGGGGATGACACATGGTGGAGAGAGGCAGGCAGCCAATCAACTAAAAACCCAAGATGGATGACACATAGACCTCAGAGGTTTTGGGAGAGTTTTTGGCAGGGAAGTGAGGAAGGACGATAGATATATAAAATGTCAAAAGAGGGGAAAGGCGAAAGACCAGAAAGCAAAAATGAAAAGCTTGTAGTAAAGTAGAGAGGAATGAGAAGGAGGTGTGAGACACTAAGGAGAGAAAAGAAAAAGGTTAAACGAGGTACGAGATGAAAGGAATGAAAGCAGAGGGGTGAGTTAAAGCAATACTCCCACCACTCATGTGTTCTCTCCTCTCTCACTGCTCCCCACATCTTTCCAAAGCGGAATAAAGGACGACTGACTCACTACTAGCAATCTCTGTTTGATCCTGGCTGGCTGTGAGGCAGCCTCGCCCGCAGAGGATGCGCACAACTCGGAGATTAAATGAGGTCACGACTGCAGATGTAAAGTGAACTGGAGTCTGCAGCTCTGACATCACCCCAGCCTCAGCAGGACAAACAGCACGTAGTAGCATTAGCATGTGTACACTTATAAGAATTTACCACATTTAAACATGGTTTCAGTCGTTGATATTCAGGGCCTGATGCATTCACACATTTCAGTTATATTTGGATCTCCTATACCTACAGTTATTTTCCTATTCATTGAATTACATACAGGCCATTCAAATATATTGTTAAAATCTCATAAACTGCTGTCAAATGCTGAAGACAAATGTGAAACGAAAAAATAATCCATAATGCAAAATGCTGTAGACCACTGATTCTGAGGGGAGGTTGTGAAAGTGATGTCTTTGCATCCATTAAAACGGGTTTCTGCATGAAATGAGACTATTGATTGTTAGTAATAAATGCAAGGAAAGCTGCAACTAAAGGCAGATCAGTCGCTCTCATGTTCGAGATGAGCTGAAGTTAGGGGCCGTCTTAAAATTACATGCAAAATGTCCAAGTGAGCTTTTAAAAAAAAAAAATCTTTGGAAACTTGGTTTTCATCTGGATCTCATTGACACTGCCTTTATTTAATTATTTGTACTTAAAGGTGGGGTATGTAATTTATTTCAGAAACACTTTCTGTTATATTCCATGGAATGCTCTTAACATCCCGATAGCAATGAATATCTTAAGTGCTTTGACAAAAAATCCATAAAAAAATTTCATCTGTGGAAGACGTAGTACTGTAAAAAGCACGACCAATCATTTTAGCCGGCCCGGCTAAAATAACTGGATGGCCTACCTGCCTGTCAGCCTTCCATCTGTGCACAAACTTATCTCGTGCCCTCATTGGTCATGTGTGCATTCGTGTGTGTTGGAGGAGGGGCTCTGTAAGGAAGTGGCAGATTTTTTCCGGTTGTGCATTTTCAAATTCTAGCGCACTCGAGCTGGTTTCTCCAAAATTACATACCCCACCTTTAATGCCCCAAAATATTTAAGAAAAGTCATACCATATTTCCAAAATAAATTCTGACGTGCATTTTCAAGTATTACAATTATTATATCTCCATACACATTGAACACTACACAGCTTTATTTAAACTCAGTTTGCATCAAGATTATTCTTAAATTTTGAAATTGTGATTTATACAAATCATGTTTTATAACTTTATTAAATATGGTAAACTTAAATTTGAAGTTGAATTTCATGTAATTCCTTTGTTTCTGCTATAGCTAACCTATGCCTACTATATTAAACGTAACATGATTCCACATTGTTTACTTTTGTTACCCATAAAATGAGAAGAATTACAGCTAATAATGAAAAAGGTCAATGGATTGAGGGACATCAGCAAAAACTGCTCGGTGTTGACTTTTTTTCCCAAAAGCATTACAATTGGCTATTTGTACTGATAATACTGTATCATTCAAATGTTTCCACAAACTTTGTAAAGAATGACTTCACGATGCATCTTGAGGTGCTCAAATGTTGTAATAAAACCAAAGTGTCCACAACGGCTGCAGTAAAAGAGGCATTATAAGAGGCTGTGAAAACAACACAAATGTAAGTATTCCCCCCGCTCTGCCGTACTGTCTCCTGCTCTGAAGCTCCCAGTATCGCTCAGTGGAGACTCCCCAAACCATCTGTCACACACACACACACACACACCGACACACAGGGTGCCGTGGAATCTCACACACTTCACACAGACTTCAATTATCAAACAGCTTTACAGAGTGTCTGGGCCGCTATGCTAATGCACTTACATATGCATGGGAGGCATGTGGCGCAATGGACTAGTGCGTTGGTGTTCGGATCAGGGGAGCACAGGTTCAAACCCCACTGCAGTCAGCATGTCGTTGTGTCCCTGGGCAAGACACTTCACCCCAAATTGCTCCTGTGGGGATTGCCCACAGTATTGAGTATGTAAGTCGCTTTGGATAAAAGCGTCTAACATGTAATAATGTAATATGCTAATTGCACAGCCAAATGCTGATTAGAAATGTCGGAGGAGGAAGTTCTTGTGACTCCTGTCAGCAGAAAGAAGATGGGAGGGAGTGAGGGCCAGGTGTGTGTGTGTACAGTGTGTGCGATCCGGTGAAATATGTTGCACTTATTGATTGTGACTGGACTGATATGATTACTGACAGTGTTGTGACTTTGGCAAGAGTCCAAAGAAAATGTGGATCTGATCCAGTTTCGGTGAGATTCATCGCTTCTACGTGGCAGGTGAGAGCAGCGCTGAGTGGAGACAGCAGCTTGATGGTGATTCAGAGGAAAGCCCTTTCATCACACTGTAAAGAGAATTCAAAAACACCTCGCAGGCATATTTATATTTAGCAGCTGCTTCACTCCAATCGTGGTCCTTTGGAAAAAGCTGTTTTTTCTTGCAACAGTTGTGTGAGACACTTTGTTTTATAAGCTTACTTTAAAACTTAATGCAGCGTGAAATCATCCTCCGTTAAGCAAAGCACTGCAGTTTCTTTAAGCTGAATTAAATTATTAGTAAAAAGGCTATATGAACACAAACAGATGACAGCTATAATAATATTCATGAGAATTATAAGAAGTAGCTGAAGATGAAATCCACCCTAAAGCTCCCTTTGTAAGTGCTGAAAAAGTGAGGAAATACTTACTGCTGTCACAGCCTACAAATGCTTTTTTATTTAACTTAATCTGCATGTAATCTGCTCGACAATTCTCAATTTCCTATCGTCTAAACTTATTAAATATTGCAATACACTGCTGTGAGGAAACTGCTGATAATTGTATTTGCAGAAAACAGCGTGTGTTGCTCATGACTGAAGCTGATTGTAGTTTATTGTAATGGAACGTAGAATATGGAGATAAAAAGCCCAATAAAAGTCAAAGATAGCCAAAAAGCAGAGACGAAAAGTAAACACTTTAGAGCGCTGCCGACAGATATTGGCTTAGTTTTACAGTACTGCACTATTGATGCAATGCTAGTGTCCACTAACTGGTATTTAAAGTTGTGTCATTAGCATGCTTAGATATCCAATATTATAATTAGAGCCCGACCAATATTGGATTTTTGAAGCCAATCCATTATTGATTTGAGTCCTAAAAACATAATGAAGATATATTGGTGAGTATTATTTTAGCATAAACCATCATCTTTTAAGGATCCTCTTCACATGGTTGTCAAAAAGGTATGCCTAAGATAGCATTTACAGTTGATAAATAAACCTGTCAGTGCTCTATTAATATTACATATCTTTTCTAATATAACTTCATATTTATTCAGTTTCCTCATACCTCATTCATCACCTCTACTTCTGTCCACTTTCTATGCATTACAGTAAATGCCAAAAAGGATTCCGTCCTCTCTGATTTCCAAAGTCTCTCTGTTATATGAACTGAAAGTATGAGAACATGTGATGTGTTGCACAGGAAGTAAAGCCATACAGGGGAGATTTCTCATTTCAGGCTATATACTGTAAATGACTTGAGCTGGTGAATAAACGATATCACGTCACACATATTTCTTATTGTTTGTAAAAATGACAATGACCTGAAAGACCTGTCTGGAGAGTCCTTGTGCCTGGTTTTAAACGAATGAAAGAAATGAGACACCTTGCTGCTTTCAGTGTTTATGCTGAGCTAATGTAATCTCCCACTGGCTCTAGCTAATTTCTTAAAACACAGAGACTGAATATTGTCCATCTTCCCATCACTCCTCATCTCTTGGCAAGAAAGCGGACTTGCAAAACCATATTTCCCCAAACTATACCTTTTATACTGAGATGGCAAAGTGACAAAAAGAGTTTATGGAGCAAGATGTGGGAGTTCATTTGTGTGTCACTAAGAGCAAGACCAGTAAAACCACAGATGCTGTGGAGCAGTTAAAGTGTGTGTGACAACAGAGCAGAGTAAGCCCCTCTGCGACCTGGTGAATTAGTCATGGCCCACAGCCATTAGGCCTAATGTAGAATGTCTGTACGTAATTACCTCTCTACACCGTAAACTTGTTTACAGCTCCAAGATGAGCAGCAGAAATGAGCAGCCGGGGGCAGAGAGGGCGCAGCGATGAAGGAGGAGGAGGCACCACCACACGACACACACTCCCTGTCTCTACACACACATACACACTCACAAGGCATGCACACATACACGCACAATCACCAATATTGCCCAGGGCGGCAAAAAACGAGGACAAAATCAAGTCGAAATAAAAAATAAAACTGATGTCTACGGTGTATTAAACAGCATACACAGCCCACGGCACTGCCTGTGTGATTTGAGCAGACAGTTGACGTTGTTTACACCAAAAGCAATGCATCAGTTTGATTAGTTTGCCTCGGTGCCTATGCATCATTTCTAAGAAAACGCAGAGATTTACAGAGCTGGTGGGGAAAATTGTGTCTCTAAAAGGGAAAAACGCACACACAACACCAGTTTGTGCAGCATTGTGACCCAATTCAGAGCATTTGGTGTGGCAGAGAGGGAGGGGCAACGATCTGAGGAGGTGAGCAGCACACGTGTCAACACTCATCGTATTTCATTACATATTTAAGGGCAGTGGTAGGTGGGTGGGCGAGATTAAAAGACAGAGAGTAAGGGTGTGTGCGTGTGTGTGTGTGGTTGGTGGGGTGAGGCACGAGGGGGAGAACGAGTGAATTTGGGTGGGCGAGAGAGGGAGAAAGATGATGTCCTGCTGTTCTCTCTGCTCTTGATCATTTATACATCACACTGCTCTGGAGTGTGTCTCAGTGTGTGTGTGTTTTTTACACAACTGCCGTTATTCTCAACTGAGACCGAGCTTCAGTGAGATGTCACTTCAGTATGACGCCCCCATGCATGATCTTACTAATGTGTGTGTGTGTGAGAAAGAGATAAAGAGGGAGTGGGAGAGTGTGCAGGGATTTGGTGTCGAGTTAGTAAAGCGAAACGTTGCGCTCCTCTCAGTGCAGTTGGGATCATATCGTTCGCATGTAACCTAATTAGCTGGATGTGCCATAAATCATTATGTTTCATGCAGCCGTCTCTGTCTTGTTCTACTTACAGTGATGTGCTCATATACATATCTTTTAACGTGTTACTCAATTAACCCACAACAAGTTTCCTTACTGGATTGATTCATCTTTTTCAAGCATATCAAACTGAACAAATGTGCAGATGCTTTTCTCAATTTCTTTTGTAAATGGATTATTTTTAAGCTTTGGATTTAGAAAAAATACTTTGAGCTGACATTCTTTGCAATACGGTCTGTATGAGTGAGAGCAAAAACAATAGCTTTATTTAATCGTCTCTTTGTAATTTGGGCGAACCCATCCATGAAATGGCATACACATTATGTACATATCAATTATTATTTGAGTTGTTAAATGATATGTTTTTGAATGGGGAAAACAATCTCATCACAAGGATAGAACTATTGTAGAGCTTTAGATCATTCCCGACACACCCGCTTCAATCGCCAGGTGTGAATTAGAGGAGTGGGTATTGTCAGCCAATCTGGGTCAAGTATTGTCCTATATGCCTTTTGCTGACCTCAAAAAAAAAAAAAAATGTTTACTTGCATATTTGCAAAGCATTGTCATTTGTGTGAGTAAAAGTAGTCTGATCCTGAGCTACAGAAATATTTAAAATCACAATCATGAAAAGAGATAAAAGCAAACGTCTAAATACGATCTGTCAAAACAGATCATTTGAGTAAAGAAATGAATGTACCGCCTCATACATGTATTCCACTACACACATCCACAGCAGCCCTACTAAAACATAATCAGAAACCAAATATTTCCAACATGTTGAGTATTCAAATATATTCAGTCTGAGAGCACATCTGCTGCCTGTGGTCTGAACCGTCTGAAGAGAGACACTGACTGTGCCCCGCTGCGTTCAGCCCTGTTTGATCAGTGAACGTCAGCATCACCTCACACCACCGCCCGCACGGCCCGCGACCAGAGAGGGTTTATCGGGAGGAGATGTATTGGCTGGTTGGACAAGGGAGGGGATCTATAGGAGGAGCAGGAGGAATAATCCGTCAGGAAGACAGGGATTACAGCAGGTGTGCCTTACCATGCTAATGTAAGAGAGAGAGGGAGGAGAAGGACGGGAGGGAGTCAAACGTGTGGAGGAAGGAGTGTCTTTGAGTGTGTGTGTGTGTGTGTGTGTGTGTGTGTGTGTGTGTGTGTGTGTGTGTGTGTGTGTGTGTGTGTGTGTGTGTCTGACTTATGATTCCGGTCTGGAGAGGGAATGGGGACCCAGCTCCAGCCATAATGACACTTTAGAAAATGAGGGTTTCTGGGAGGCTGGGTGGACATGTCCTGACACGAGGCGTGCAACTGTGTGTGGAGAAGTGGGAGTGATGGATTGTGGGTAGATGGAAGGAGCTGACGTGGAGGAGCGATGACTTGCAGGGAAAGAGAGAGGTCTGTACTGGGCTCAAATCGGTGCAGGAGTGGGGAGGAAAGGCCATCAATCACTCTGGCATCTATCGAGTGGGTCTAGGTGTTCAGGCCTCGTCCCAGGGGGCCCTCAGGGGGGGGGGGGGTCTCGCATGTTAATTAAGGTTACAAGGGGTTTGACATCGGCAAACAAGCTGCGCTTCAACTGTGACGACATGGCTGGAAGAGTGACTGTTCAAAGATGCAGGAACCCTCTTCATTGACATGAACGGAGGAGATTGCTAGTGTGCTCAGGATTAAAATATTAATGATACCTGAGGCTTGCGTGCCTCCCTGATCCTCCCTCCTCCTCCCTCCTCCTCCCTACTCTCTCCTCTCTTCCTCCTATTTGATATCCTCTCCTCCTTTTCTCTACATGCCACAGCTGTCCACAGAAGGTCAGCAGTGGAAGGGAATGAGTGAGAGCTGTAGGGAATAAGCAAAGCACTAATGAATATGGATGACATGTGGAATCAGTGTGTTTGTGTCGTACTTTATGTGTGTGTGTGTTTGCTGATGAGCTACTAGTGGAGGACAATAGTTGACTTCAATAGCAGGAAACGCACACAGACATCAGCGACACAGAGACACTGTTATAGACGTACATCACAGCGGGACACGTCCTCAGCTTTTAAACACTAAAGAGTCAATCCTAATAAGTGTCACGCGGCAAGGACACGAAAACCAGCAGGACCTGCCCCCCTCATGTCGTAAATCATTTCACCCCAGCTGTTTGTTCTTCGCTTAGCATCTTCGTGCTCATCCCTCATCCTCCTCTTCTTGTTATGGGAGATACTAAAGAGGGGGAATTTCCACATATGCATTCAGGGAAGGCATTTATCATGTCTACACACACAAGCAGACACACACACGCTCACACACCTTCACTTAGGTGTGTATCCTCGCTGAAACTAATTCAGAGTGCAGCGCAAGATGTATATGTCAAAAGTAGAGCAATATCAAACAGCTCCAAACAGTGGTGACACACACTTTGAAAATTCCCCGCAGCACATCCAGACTCTTTAATCCCGTCTTCCTCAATCCCCCTTCGCTTATCTCCCCCTCCTCTCTTTCTTTCTTCCTTTCACTCTTATGCCTTCTCTTTCTGATCTGCTTTCTCATGTCTCAGTAACTCCAGCTGCAAACCTGCTGCCAGCCTCCCTACACCTGACAGCTAGCCAGCCAGAGAGAGAGAGAGGGAGAGAGAGGGAGAGAGAGAGAGAGAGAGAGAGACAAAGTACACAGCTTGGAGTCAAACACAGCGGGAGGCTAAGAAGTAAATGAGTGAAGAAATGAAGGGAACGCTAATGAATAAAAGTAGTGCTGAGAGCTGTGTGCTGTGTCCTCTACACACACAGAGCAGTAGGAAATCAACAGAGGAGAGAGAGGGGGGGGGGGGGGTGATGTTGAGATAGAGGAGCGTTAATGAATGACTGTAAGTGGAGGGGTGGAGGGGTGAATGAAGAAGAGATGGGGGTACTCACACAGGCAGACATGCTCGCCCAGTTTCAGACGACTACTTCCTTCGTTAGCTCCAAAACCACGGTGACATTGCTAGAGCCGTGGAACCCCGGGGTAAATATCTCCTCCTCTGCCTCCTCTCTTCCTCTTTTTCCTTATCCCCTTCTCCTCTTTTCTCTCCCCTTCCCCTCCCCCTGCTTCTCTCTCTCCTCCTCCTCGGCTACACCTTTTCTCTTCCTATCTTTCCCTACGGTCGGCTTGCTTTGCTCTCCGGTCCAAAGAGCCTCCTGCTAAGTCCTGCTCAGAGCAAGCAGAGAAGCATGCACTGCCGCTCCCTCCCTCACTGGCTCTCCGTCGCTCTGAGGATACCCCACTCTCTCACACAGACAATCTTTTTCCCTCACACACTCTCCCTGTTTGTCTGAAGTATCTTCCCCTCTCCCTCAGAGGCTGCTATCTTTGTCTCTCAGTCTCTCGTCTTACTGAGGGAGAAGAAAAAAAGAGGGGAGGCTTACACCCCGCTAAAGTGCAACGATGGGACAAACAAAGAGAGGCAGAGAGCAGAAGAGGCAAAGCCGTGCAGCCAATGGCATGAGAGGGAGGCAGAAAGAGCGCTGGAGACAACGAGTGGAAATAGTGCAGGAGCATTACAGACAGAACGAGGGGATGGAGAAGTGGGGGAGAACACAAGACACACCTGCTCATTCTCCGTCACACACACACACACACACACACACACACACACACACACACACACAAGAGTGCTCCTGATATAGACCTATGATCTCATCGACACACACACACACACACACACACACACACACACACACACACACACACACACACACACACACACACACACACACACACACACACACACACACACACACACACACACACACACACACACACACACACACACACACACACACACACACACACACACACACACACACACACACACACACACACACACACACACACACACACAGGGTTAGGACTTGCTGAGTGCTCCAAATATAGACTTATGACTTCATCAAGGAGCAAACCCCACCCCCCCCGTCCCCTGTCCCGTCCCCCCCCCTGTCCTGCCCCGCTTTAGAGACAGGGGGACTCATTCATATTGAATCGGGCAAGGAGAGAGAGGGAGATACATTGAGGACAGACTGAGAACATTCCTCAGATGGATGGATAGAGAAACACCGGACACTTTGCAGTGCCCTCCATGCAAGCATTTAAACACATCTGTCTCACTTTCACTGCTGCCCTTTCTCAAGCTCATTGTTTGAATGCTGTGCTCCCATTCTCCCTTTTCTCTGTCACATTCTCACTTTACATAATTCAGATGTGTCTTTCTTCCTTCTGCCTCTACTAGCTTCAGTCGATTATATAACCACCAGTCTGAGTCGAAACGCAGCCAGTCATAAACTAGATAGTATCTCATCATGTCATTTCAAAACCATGAGCATTCATGTGTTTCTATAACAGCCTTCGCTCTACAAATCTTTCCACAAGATTTATGAACATGGCTTCAGGGATTTGCACACATTCAGGGGTGTTAACTCGATGGACCAGTTCCTCTCCAAAGGTGTTGTGTGGAGTTGAGGTCAAGGACTTTACAGATCGATCAAGTTCTTCCAAAACAAGATTTTTTTTAAGGTTATTCTTGTGATTGTTTCTTTTGAAGAAAATGAAGAACACTAAATCAGGAGAACAAACTCGGATTAACCAAGAGGACAGCATCATCTCACCAACATTGCTGAAGACATACCACAGCACCAGCATTAGCAGGTTTATAAGTATTTGTAAGTGATAAATACAATTCATAAATAAAGAAATCATGACTCTACTATACATACATGAGCCAACTCAACGAACATATATTCAATAATAATACATAGCAGCAAACTAAACTATTTTACATTTCATTCACTGACAAATGATGAGTCTTTTGTATATCAGCTAAATCACCTACACATCTGGAAGCAGACTGTAAAGCTTTCTGAGATACACATGCTGAGCATATACAATCTAGTATAGTTTTCATCTATTGATGCAACACAAAAAAGTAATTGGAGATGAGCAAATGTGTTATGTATGTTATCCCATACAATAATTAGCAGTGAAGATTATGCATTCTCTAACAATAAGTTTCTGTATACTCTTGTTAAAAAACATTACTTTATCAACCTGTTTTTTGTGCATGTCGCGTTGAAACACAGTAAGGCATTTCCAAAACTTGTAAGCACATAAATGACTGAAGAATAGTAAGCTGTCAAATGTTCCTTAATTGATAATAAAAGATCAACCTAAACTAATAAAACATCTACAGACAGAAAGTACTCATGGACAGGAGCGTCTACATATATCGTCTTCCCTCTGAATGCACTGGCTTTGAGTATAGTGCACTCTTGTGGCAGGACTAAGCTATTCCGACCTCTAAATATATTCTCGTCTCAGAGACACACACACACACTAGCTCTCTACAGATGCGGGATACCATAACACAATTTGCTGAACATATGGAAAGAGGTTTCAGAGCATCAGATATGTTCTGAGTCACACACACTCCCAGCCAGAGTGGAATTATAATACATTGAAAATCATGGGCCTGAAACCGAACAGAAAAATGCAGGCTTCAGATTGTAAAGTAGCGGTGGGAGGAGAGGATGAAGAGATGAGAATATGTAACACTGTGAGAGAGGGAGAGAGAGATGGAGTGAGAGAAAAAGGGATAAGAGGGAGAACTGGCCCGAACCTCCCCTCTTCACTTCACGACACGCTTTACCCATTACCGCTGAGAGAGACAGCCAGGGAGTCTCTCTGTCTTCTGAGACGGAGGAGGGTGGAGGGACTCTCTTTCTTACCTTCTGTCTCTTTATCTATCACTCACACACACCACACACACACACACACACACACACACACACACACACACACACACACCACACACACACACACACACACACACCACACACCACACACACACACACACACACACACACACACACACACACACACACACACACACACACACACACACACACACACACACACACACACACACACCAACACACACACACACACACACACACACACACACACACACACACCCACACACACACACACACACACACACACACACACACCACTAATGTTGTGGCAGTGTTGCTGTTGAGGCAAGGAGAGAAGAAGAGTGGGAGGCTGCATCCAACAACCGCCCTCTGTGCGTTAATGAGACCGTGGCAGTAATTAAAAGACGACGAGAAATACTAAATAAGAGAAATGTAGAAAGAAACTGAGACTAGATAGAAAACTAAGAGTAAAGGCAAGTGAAGAGAGATCAAAATTCATTTTAGTCAATTTGATTACACATGTCAGAAACCTCCAACCCGCTCTGACTGGTTTAACATTTATCATCGAGAAAAGATTTCTATACCATTATCAGGGTATGTGCATGCTATCATAATGCACATACGCAAATGCGCCTCCACGCCTCATACATATTACTAACTATGCACATTTGAATATTACATCAGCACTAATGTGTCCAGATGTGTGCCGGCTTTGAGTGTTTGAAGTGGTTGCTCCATGGGCAAACGGAAACCCTGAGGGGTCCATATCAATGAGGGCTTAGCTTGCCCCCCTATTAGCGGATGAGCTAGCTTCAGCACACTGTCAGCTCAATAGTGGAAGTTTGAGGTCGTGGGACATTGCCAGATCACTGAAGGCCTCAGAGGTCCTCGGTATGGAACGGAAACACGGAGCAATGAGCGTCATAAGTGAGTTTTGAATGCAGTCTGTGCAAATATGCATTAAATAATAATGAGGCTGATTTCAATTATCTGAAGATAAGGGAACACTCCTGAATCAGCTTCCAACATGCATCAGTGTGTGTCGAGAATGGCCATAGTAGGCTAATGCACATCAATACATGTGCATTAGAGAAGTTGGATAATTGTGATGTCCACCTACCTGTCGTGGTCCCGGCCCACGCCCCAGACACGGATGCTAATGATTGGCTGAGAGTGGAGCAAGCTGTGATCATCAGGGTCAACGAGCGTCAACATGCAGTCCTGAAGCACCAGCAGCATCCCTTTACCCTGTAACACCAAAAACCAGTGAGGAAACCAGTCATTTAAAAAAAGATATCGCAGCTACACAAATTGTATTTATTTTTATTTTTTATGTAACACAATATGGTTTGAATCAGGTGAGACAAACTGTTTCTTGTCTTCATTTGAAATCTCTTGAAATAAATGAGGTTTCTACCAGCCCATCTCAATTGAATCCACATATAAATATAGGACAGCACTTGCAAACTTCTTATACAATTTGGTTTAAAAAGAAAAAAACAGTCCACTTACACACATGGACGTTTAAACTGCGGAGGCTGTGTGTGTCAAGGTGTTTTGCTCAGGCACAAAGTAAAAAGTGAGCTATGGCATACATAGTGTGTAATGTAAGTAACACTGACCTCCCCCCAGACGCCGGCGGAGTCCCGTATGTCCCTCCTGCAGTAGGACAGCTGTCTGATACAGTGGTGCACGGCCACACTGCTCCTGCCATCACACAGGTCCTGCTCTGCCATCTCCATCCAGCCCAGAGAGCGGACCGGAAAGGACTGGAAGGAGCACCACACACAGTTGGAGGATTCAGTTGTCAATTTCATCAAATATCTTTTTAGCAGTTCTGGCTATCATATTGTCAGTGTCATAACACTGATCTTTCTGATATTATTTGTGATATTTCACAACAGGGCGACATTGCTACAATAAAGTCTAACAGGGCAAGAATCAAGGTTAGTTAGACAATTAGACAGAATACAAATAATACAACAACAATAAATGATAAATCACATTATTTGAAGTCCCCTAAAATTACGTAATAATCAATACTAAGCAACGTCAGTGTCCAAGATATAAGTGCTTAGTTATTAGTTATTGTCATCATAACTGAAAAAAACCAACAGGGCAGAGTCTGGAAAAATGTTCAAAGGTTTAGGACAGTATGTACTAACAGCCACTGTAACATCACCTGGTGGCAGGAGAGCAAGGACTAAGAGGGGAAGATTGGGGAAGACATCAAATATGAAAGACTGTGTGTGTGTGTGTGTGTGTGTGTGTGTGTGTGTGTGTGTGTGTGTGTGTGTGTGTGTGTGTGTGTAACTTTAAAAGGGCTTGGTTTCTACCACAAAAAAGACCTCAATGCTCTCTCTCTCCTCTCTCCTCTCTCATCCTGCGTAAGTCTCAGGGCGGACTTCATGGGCTGCTACCGCTCACTTCTCCTAATTCTCTCAATCTCAGCTCGCTCTCTCTCTCTCGTCTCTCTCTTCTCTCTCTCTCTCTCTCTCTCAATCGTCCAACATCTCTCTCTCCTCTCTCTCTCCTCTCTCTCCTCCTCTCTCCGCTCTCTCTCGTTTTTAACTCATTAAACTTTCCACACATCCTTAGATGCATATCTGAATGGCCACAACCGTACGCCCTCGTGTTTCTGGGGTTCCTCTGAGAACTACTTAGGGCTTATACCTTAATATTTTCGCACTTATTGTTTTTTATTAAACATCTCAGACAGTCGCAACAATTAGTTTGTGAGAAACGGTAAATGTGTACTTTTGTTTTGGAATACTTAAACATTAACTGGTAAAACTTTATTTTATGCCGTGAGTGTACAACATTTAACTTTTTAAATATTGGAACTATTAAAATATGTTCTTTTGGCAGTAATGGTGAAATGCAATAAGTATCAAAGAGGTTCTCTTCAAACCGCAGACTCACAAAAAACAAGTTTGGGCTGGTAAACCATGGTCTATAGCTCAGTTCATCATCACAAAGTAACCACTGAAGTGGCACCTTGCAACAGATAAGAGAGAGGACTGAGAGCAGGTGTATTACATCATGGAAAACAAAGCAAGATGCCTTCCCTTCATTAATAAATAGATAATACGCTGAAATTATGATATTTTGTTCAGCAAATAAGGACAGACGGACTTAATAACAGAAGAATATGTGCTCTGTCTTATTTTATTGTAGCTTGTTTTCTCCTATGACCTAATGAATAAACTCGCCTCATGTTCGACTCTCTTTCAAATACTTAGTTTGTGCTACAGATCTGAAATGCCTTTTCACCTTTGCACTGTGGTTTATGTTTGTACTTCATAGCACAATGCGTGGAGTAAAAAACAAGAATCTTAATCCAAAGCATATACCAAAGCAAATTCCTCATATGTGTAAACCTACTTGGTAAATAAAACCGATTCTGAAAGTATGAAGCACTGAAAGAGGGAACTACTTCTTCAGCAAATAAAGTTGATATTTTTATTTATCTGGTTAAAAATCCAGGCAGAATGTTCTCAGCCACAACGTTACTTCATACAAATGTTGGTTTTACCATTGCCTCGGGATCGGAGAAGGTGTTGTTGAGGTCCACTGTCTCCAGCTGGGCTGGGGCCCTGCAGGGAGACATCAGACATAACATAAAGTCAAAATATATATATATTTTCAAAATTAAAACACAAAAATCAATATATTATAGGATATGTGTATTACTTGATATTAAGTGAAGCATAGCGGAGGGTAGCCCCTTGAAACGCCTTCAGACTGGGATCTGGATAGACTGGATAGTCCTTCAGCTCCTGGAGCCAAACAGACATTCAGAGAGAGAGACATTAGTGACAGAGACTGGTGAGGGAATTTAGAAGATAACAAAGAGACACATTTGAATATGGATTGTACCAAGTTATTTGATCTTAATCCTCATTTTAAATGAGTACAAGTGATATTCATCTCTGTTGAATATGCACCTCAGACTGGCCCTGACTGAGATTCACTGTGGGCTCATTTCAATCTAATAAATGCAGCAGCGAACGCAGAGATATATCGACTACAGCCTGTACACCATTAAGCTTTTAGAGGATAATGCATACGTAAGACTTTTATGCAAAGTGCAACTGAGATGAACCAGAGCTGAAATAAAAGCTATAAAAAGCTACATGTGGTGCTACCATCATCATGTAATGTCAGAGAATCCTTTGTTATGTTTTTAATAGTGATTGTACAACTGTGGAGCAGTTGTTGGTTATGGATTAAAAGGCTAAAAATGGAGCTAACTTAAACCATTAATATACTGTATATGACAGCAATGTATTTGAACTTCTACAGAGAGGGAAGCCATTTTGATTAAAGCTGCAAGCAACAATAAACAGTTCCTCACAAACATGTGTGTTTGGTTGGGGGAACTGGTGGGATGCCAACTTCCTGACAAATTACACAAAATGGCTGTGACACAAAGGTGCTTCATGAAAACAATAGATTTGAATTACTTTTCATTTTCAGGGTCTTCAGATTGTGCTGACCGAATGTGAAGTTGATTGGATTTGATCTGAAGGAGGAGTTTATTCAAAACACCCATGGCTGCTTCGTTAAAGTTTGGTAGTGGGTGCAGATGAGGTGCACAATCTCACTCGCATGCTAAGGGTCAATATGTTACGTGATTGCTGCCCATGTGGAATCTCATCATCTGTCATTGTGAATCATTTTCTGTACTAAATTGTACGCCCAGGTTAATGTGACTCTGACTCACACTGGCTGCGCAGGAGGTGAGGTTGAGATTTGGTCCAGATGAGATGACATCATCGTAGGGGGTGGAGGAGCAGGAGGAGGGGGAGGAGCCAGAGGGGGAGGGCACCGGCTCCACCGAGCTGCCAGATATCAGACTGCTGGGGCGCTGTGGCAGAGAGAGGCGGGATAAAGATAAGATGGACAGAATGACGAGGCGTTAGAGAAACAGAGAGGATGGTTGTCACATTAACAACAGCTTTCTAATATGTTGGAATATTGTACATTTTCCAGTTAGCAGATAGCAGATAGTATCAAGCTTTGATATCATTGTGGTCTCCATCTGACCACAGCTACACAAAAATAGTTGATCCTAGGCTTAAATATAATTTGCATGTCCTTTAATTCATTCTTACAGCTTTCAAAACAAATGTTTGAAATAACAATTATTTTCATTTTGTTTTATTTTGTCAGTCACTGTATACACTGATGTAATCTTTGTTGTTATTGTTATCGTTGGTAGTGTAATTGTTGGTCATTCAGTGTTCTTTTGCCTTGAATTTCTTTTACATTATGATGTAATGTTAATGTATGGACCCCAGGATGAGTCATTGCTACCTTGACAGTGGCTAATTTTCTCAATGTTCATCAACGGATGGAATATTTCTACATTTAAAGAGGATGGCTCGCTTATACTGTAAATTGATGTGAAAACAAATAAAAAAACAAGCGAGTGGATCGTGAGTCAAGATGTTTCTTAAACTTACATGCTTCACTTTTAAAATAATACTATATATTACTTTATTATTATAGGTTTCAGTGCCAGTGCCATAGTGCTATGCCAATTCATAGAAGAGTGCAGAAAGCATTTCACTTCCAGCGTAACAGTTTCACAAATCAGGGCTTCGGTATTTAATGTTTAACCCTGAGTGTGTTATGTTGTCCTCTCACCTCGTTGGGGGGCTTCGGGGAGTCGTGCTCTTCCTGTGGGGGGCCGTGCTCAGTGTCTGGCTCATTGCTAGGAGAGGTCTGCTCGTCGCTGGAGGCAACAGGTCGGTGGTACTGCGTGGTGCCGGTGGGGATGTGCCAGAAATAGATCTCTGATGAGTCTGAGATCTCCCGCCAGCCTGGGGGAAGGTCCCCCTCGCTCCATACATCTGCTAATGGAGAACAGCGACACATAACACACATTGAGAGTGTTACACAAACATGTACGTGTGTATGCTCGCACACAGGAGGGCTCTACAGAAACACCTGATTGTGACACACAAACGGCTATACACACACACACACACACACAGGGATGGACAGGGTCAATTTCAGCGATGGTCAGCCTGTCCCTATCTGTTGTCATAGAAACTGTGTGGCTCATCCCCTGTAGTCAGACCAAGTGAGCAACAGCATCTCTCCCTTCCTCTCTCTGCTGTTTTCCCCCCCGTCTGCCTTCTTATATTACCCTCCATACACTCATATTCTCAAACTACTGCTTTGTCATCCGTCCTTGGCAATCACCGCTTCCTCAACACAGTTCTGCTATTTTCTCTTCCCATTTTTCCTTCCATTTTCACACCCTCTATCTGCAGTATCCTCTCGCTCTGTCTATCCCAATCGCTCTCTGTACCATAAGGTGGCTCACAGGGGCCTTAAAGGTTACAGCAGTATTACTGGAGCGACTTGCTTGCTTAAAAACTGGCTTTTGGTACATTTCCAGAGGCAGAGGAAGGGAGAGATAAATAGAGGGAAAGAAAGTGTGATCAAAGCTGACACAGATCTGCTAATGAAAAATGTAAGATCAGATGACAAGACAAACACACACACATCGTACCTGTCTCCCGTGGAGTCTGAGGAGAGGGCGTCTCCTGGGACAGGGTGGTCCAGCTGGAGTCTTCATCCTCTGAAGGACTTTCAGGAGTCAGATCCATTCTTAAGCCCACTTTAGGGAGCCCAGTCTCTGCTTCAGGGTCTGTCAGGGCAGGGGGCGCCCGGGTCCTGGTGGGGGTGCTCCTCTCTGCAGCCCGGGCCTGCTTAGGGGAGGAAGGCGGGTACTGTTGCAGGAACTGGTTCTCATTGTTGGGGTGCAGCTCAACCTTGATGACCCGAGGCTGGGAGCTCCGAGGGGGCTTTGCAGGACTGCATGGACTGACCTGAACCTGGGCACACAGCTCCTCTCGGACCTGGGCTGGAGCATGGCTCTGGAGGAGGCTTTGGTTGTCTGGGACCCACTCTGGGCTGTCGTTGGAAGAGGAGGACGTGGGGGAGAGAGGAGCTTCCAAAAGCACCGGCAGCAGGGGCGGCCTTGGTGCAGGTGTGGGTTCATCCTCCTCCTCTTCCTCTTCCTCCACCACTGGCACCACCTCTTCCTGGAAGGTCTGCTTGCTGCTGGGCTTCTCCTCCTTCTGGCTCTCCCTCTCCTTGGCAGGGCTGGCCTGCTCCTTCTCTGGGGAAGGCTGCTGCTTGTTCTCTGGGGAAGGCTGCTCCTTCTTCTCCTCGTTGTCCTCTTTGTTTCCCCAACTGTGGTCCAGATCCCAGCCCTTCCCATGATAGTCCAAGAAGCTCTTGGTCCTTCTACGGAACGGGGGCAGCTGTGAATTGTCTTTTCCCGACTCTAGCCAGTCAGAGCTGGGGTTATTGAGGAGATCGTTGTGAATCTTTTCCTCTGTATTGGCCCTGCTCAGCTCCTGCTGCTGACTCTCAGCTCGTCTCTGCATGTTGGCCCCATTCTTGGCCAGTTTGGGGTTGGTTGTATTAAACATCGAGGACGATGAGGAGTAGAGTGCAGAACTGGAAGAGGACTTGGTGGGGAGCCCCCTCCCTCTGGTTACAGGTTGATTTTTAGAGGATAGATTGTCACTTATCCCCATAGCGCTGCGCACACTCGTCATCGTGTGCCTCTGACGGCTCTTTGGCAAGGTGGCCGAACTCCCTGTTTCCATGGACTCCTTGATGACGTCTCGCCCAAGCAACTGGTTGTATGATGAGCGAAGGCTGAGGGAGGTGGGAGGAGCTGAGGAGGGGCCGCTGCGATTGGCCATTCCCACATTAGAGGGGGAGGAGCCAGAGCGGGATAGAGGTGGAGTTTGTACCGACATCATGGCTGACAGGAAATACACTGCGTTGATAGAGCTGAGGAGAGACGAGACACACTGTCAGGAGTCATGTTACACCTCATGTGCTGCACAATGGGTCAAAATCAATGTTGGTATAAGAGATTATTATATATTTTAATACCATTTTTTTAAATAAACACATATCATTAAACAATACATTTTGACACAGATCCTTTAAACTATAATTACATTTGTTTTATTAGATTTCTAAAGATGAAGAGATAGGGAAGGAAGTGTTTCTCACTTTAATGAGTCAGTCCGAGTACAGTCACACTTCTCCTTCCTGTGTCTGCAAGCTTCTCTTACGCCTACTTATTTATATGGCTGGCAAATGTTTAGTATACAAACTACTAAAATAACAGTATACTATAATATAATGTAATCAAGGTTAGGTTGATCACTTTGAAATGTAATCAGTTACTGCATACAAATTACTATTTTTGTAACTAGTAGCATTATCCATTACAAAAAAAAGTTCTTTGGATTACTTCAACATAAAACAAATATACATATTGTACCTTTTACTAAAAAGAAAAGCAGTTCCACAAAAAGGATAAAAAAATATGTAAATAAAATGCATTTGGCATATTCAGCATTTATAGTAGGTCGAGTCAAGTGACCCTTACAAAAACATTACTGGCACAAACTACAGGTGCATTTGTGCGGTTTTCTTCATTGCTGCAGTTATTTAATCAAAGGGCACCCTGTGTGTCTTTTCAGAGCATTGAACCTTTTGCATAACTTTTAAAAATGCCATATTTTAAAGACGAAATCAATATGTAATCAAGTAATGGTTGACAATGTACATTTGTTGATGTTTTTTTATAATATTTGGCCTGATTAATCTCTGGGAGTCTCTGACATAATTGTGTGACATCATCAAGTTGAGCCGTTTAGTGCTGTGTCACTCATTTGCATTTCTCTGATGTAACAACCTACAAAACAGAACAAAACCCGACAGAGACATCTTGCTCCTATCGCTCTAACTGCAGCTTGGCCACTCTCTTTATTGATACATCATAGGGCAGATCATTTTCTGGCTTCACGCACCCTTTAATCATAAGGTGTCACTGTTGAAGAGTCAAACAACCCTGCATCAAAGACATAAATCTAGACTGCATTTGCATGATATTGAGAGTGAGTCAGATCCTTGATGTATTCATCCAGGACTGAGGTTGAAAGCCGGGGCTGAGCAGTCAGGCGGTCTGTGGGGAGGAGAAGTGGCAGCCAGCTCCTGCTAACTAGCTAACAGTGTCTCTTTTATCTCTGGGTGGATCAGCCCTGTGATGCTGAACAAAGACAGAAGCAGGCAACCATTGTGATCTTTGTGTGAAGACACGGCACATGTATGGGTTGCATCTGTGTCATTTTTGTTTTTAAATTATCTAATTTGTCTGGGAATTATTTTCCACATGACAACCCTGTGGGAAACTGGTAAACCACTGAACACAGAAACAGATGAAAAACATGCCCAGGCACGCAACACAATGTATAAACATCCTGTCACCCTTACCCTATCATGAACACACACACACACACACACACACACACACACACACACACACACACACACACACACACACACACACAACACACACACACACACACACCAACACACACACACACACACACACACACAACACACACACACACACACACACACACACACACACACACACACACACACACACACACACACACACACACACACCACACACACACATGCTGCAGTCATCATCAGAGCTTTTCTCAGAAACATGGAAAACACAAACACAGCAGATTTTAAAGCACGACAAGATCTTGAGAGTCAGGGGCAGCGTTTTGGAGGCAGCAGAATCCCTAGGCGGTGCACTTTGTTCATGCGGGTCCCCTATCCACTCCCCTCTCCCCAGGTGTGTGTCGTGTTGTCACTCTGTCAGTGAGCCAGACAACCACAACAACCTGTTAGTGCTGAATATGCACTCACGGTGCAGGCCTCACAAACACGGGGTCAACAGGTACAGTCTCATCAGCTATCTCAATCAGCAAGTAAACACCTTGTAACTCCAATGTTTTTGCTACACCCTTGAGAAAAATAAATCATTCTGTAGGCTCAACATAATATTCCATGTTTGCCATTATGAAAACCTTTCAAAATAAGATGCCAAAAATGCATTCATACCAAACTAAAAGCAAAAGAGCTGCCAATACAAGTTATAAACCTGTCAGTTACACATTAAACCTTAAGCCAGTGAGGCTGAAAATCAAATATGATGCATGACTCAGAGGATAGATTACACATCCTGACACATCCCCCAAAACAGATTAGGAGTAATAAGCAAACAACGTATATATATATTTCAACTTCCCTTTCTTCTATCTTCTTATATTATCATACATCATGTCTGAGTTGCAGACAAACTGGAACATCCTTTTCTTTCCCCCTAGACAATACAGCCAGATCTCCATTAGTTAAACAAAGTGGGGCGAGAGGATGTGGGGGGAGTGGGGAGGAGAGAGGATGGCTATTAGAGAGGGAGAGCGCGAGGAGAATGACACAGCAGTTTGCCGGACAGTGGGGCACAGTCAACACACAGTGGGATTTAAACCTGTGTCTCAATAAATCTGTTGTGCTCTCCAACAACAGAGGTCATTCATGAGATGTCACGGGACAGCTGCTAACTGACTACTTAAAGAATCATTTTGCATCAATACACTGTGCTCTACTGTTGCTTGAATTACAGTAAATGCATAGTCATATATGAAGGAAAACAAGAAAATATCATGAGACACATCCTCTCCGAGATTAACGTGCACAATCATTATTAAACTTCCTGACACACAGGACCAAAATCATCTCTACAGGAATAACATCTAAATATGATGCTAATCTGCTCTAACTGTTTACAGTCTGCTCACCTTGTATACAGATTTAAAGACCTGAAGGTCGCCCAAAAACATACATATCCAAACCACCTCACATCAATAACATGCTTTGGAGATTCATCACATCTAGATACTGACAGATATCTTGGCCTGTGAGAGGAAACCATCCTTTATCAACTTACCCTGCAATGGCCTCTTCCTTCAACTCTGAACTGCACCCACTGCTTCACAAATGAAATGCAACAGATGAAAGCACGAGCTGGGGACAAAATGAACTTGAGAAAGTCGATGATGTCATGGGTGGAGTATTCAAGCCCCTCGTTTCTTGCTGCAACCTAAATAAACTCCCTCACCGATATACCAGAAACAGCGTTATATCATTTTGAAATCCACCATATGCATAGGTGGAGCTGTCATTGAAGCTGTCGATATGAGAACACACGCAGTAAATCTCCAGCAGCACCTTCCCCGCCGCCGCACTGGGAGGGGAGTGCACCCCATCATCGAGATCTCTATTTACATCCACTCACCGCTTCGCTCAGCCTCCGGGCTTCTGCACCTCTGCTCCCGCGACGCCACACACACGGTAGAGAGCAGGGCCGAGGTTGTCAGCCGCTTTTAAAGTGCCCGTCCGCCCGTAGCTGCAGCCGGCCGCCCGTATTGCTTCACATCATCTGCCCCCCCATCCGGCTCGGTGCTCTCTGCGCCAGAGGATCCCGGAGCGGCGGAGCGCCCAGCTGACCAATCAGCGGCCAGGACGCGGAGGAGACGCAACCATAATAAATCTACCGGTGTTATTTTGCATTTCGGGTAATGAAATCACACATCATCGGAGTCTTACGTCATGCAGTTGTCTGAAGAAATATGAATGGTTTACAGCGATGACCACATCTGCCTCAGCAACACCGTTTTAGTCCTTTCTACTGTTCTCTTTAGGTAAAGAATGTATGAGGATTGCTTTTAAGTTGTCATACAACTAATGATGTTATAGTACAGCCTAATTCAAATCGATGTTGTTGTGAATAGATTACAATACTCTCTGCTCATGTAATTGCTCACCAGTATTACAAAGCTGCAAAAAAACAAAAAAAAACGCTTTTCAGGGGTATACTTTTTGTTTTACTTTTGTTTGTGTCTATAACAGTACAACATCAGTGCATCATAATTCACTTTGGTACAGGTTTGACAGTCACAAAGCATTTCCCTTTTCTCCTCCGCAGTTGTTCTTCTACAGATATACAGTAGAGTTTTATTGAAGGTTAACATATGACATTAGCTTAAAGCACTTTTTCAGTTTCAGAGGTGTCAGCAGCAATACAGTTTACAGACACACTTATAACAAAACTCTTTATGCGATTAAACTTCATAGGGAGAAAAACAAGTAACCACCTTTGATTCTCAACCCATTAAAAGGCACATTATCACAATTTCTTACTCTGAGAACTTATAATCACAAAAAATGCTGTAGTGCAAGAACAAATATAATAAAAAAGCATCACATTTTCTTTCTACTCATAATATTATGAGACCTTGTATCCAACTACTCTTTCAAACGTATAAAACATTGTGAACAATTGTCTTCAGACATATTTGAAGTATAAAATCTATTCATACGAGTTCAGACTTCGCAAAATGTACACACCTCACACACACTGACCTTTCTTCTCTGGTGACAATATATTTACTCTTTAAAATACACTCCTCAGTTTGATTGTGCGGCTCAGTCTAACTATCCTATCCCAACAGTCCACTGGCATGCTCCTCCCTCAGTGCTGCTGGGGTGGGGGTGCAGAGGGGTGCAGGACAGCGCAGGGGGGACACACAGGCTCCCTGCACTCCAGGAGTGAGGCAGGAGGGGAAGGGTGACGGGGGGAGAGGTGGAGGGAAGGAGTCGACTGGCCAGAGAGAGGAGAGGCTGCTGGATGTAACACTCAGCTTCAGAGAAACATGGAGCCGAGCGGATGGAGCGCAAAACTGCATCTTCTGCTGCAGAGGAGAGGGAAGATTTCACAGATATCATCACTAACGTCCTGGATCATTAACAGTTTATTTCATGCAGTGTCATCTATAACAAATGCAGAAATGTAAATGACTAATACAAATGTGTGCTTACCCTTTCTGGATGCATCATTAGGAGGTGTCAGTAAGCTCTTCGCCTGCTTGTTGCCTGCCTGAGCAGATCGTCTGTAGTATTTAATCGCTGTCCTCAGATCCTGCTGCACCCCAAAGCCGCTCTCAAAACACTGACCCAGCAACAGCAGGGCGGTGTCGTCCTGCACACGTGAACAAAAGTAAACATTTGCTGTTTAATGTTCAGGAATAATCTTTTACAATCTGAACTTGCCCTGGTAGATTTCTGCAGAAATGTGAAGGAAACTTAATATTTCATGTTATAACCTACACCAGGAACTTGGTGGCACACTGAACCTGATAACTTTGTTATTTGTGTAATTGTTGTTGTGTTTGAAAGAAACTGGCACCCTTTCTTCACATTTTATATTGTGTATTTTATGGATACTCTATAGAAATGTATCTTTTTTTGTGCCGACATGTATATATTTACTGTAGATATTTTATTCCTGTCCAATGCCTGATAACCTGCTGCGAAACAGGAACTTCCCGATTTGGTTTCAATGAAGTACATTCCATCTATTTATCTATCTATGCATTATGGAGACAGTAGTATGGAAGATGTCACTATTCAATCAAGCATAGCGTATGACTACACAGTGGGATATTCAGCGTGGCTGTAGCTCTAGATTGACTTGTAGAAACAGAAATGTTGATATCACTTTAGCACAACCGCAGCAGAAAGCGTTAGTAGGGGTATTTTACAAATGGTTGTGATACCCTGCTGAATAATACAGACTGACTGGTTGGGTACAGAGGGATGGAGTTGAATTTTCATCATAAAACTCTAGAAGCATCTAGAAAGACACTCACTCCGCTCTCTGCTGCCATCTGCAGGAACTCAACAGACCTGCTCCCGTCTCTCACCGGCTCCTGAGAGTAGACCGAGGCGAGGCAGACCTGAGCCTGAGGGGGGGGGGAGAAACAGAGAGTAGATTCACTTCTGTAGGGATACGGCATCTAGCATCCGTAATAATCCAGTAATGGCTGATTTGTTAACACCCCAGATACTCATGGTTACAGCAAATGTGGACTCTGACTATGTGGGTCAGCAAAACAAACTCTATTGAAATTATTGTAGTTCTACAACAATGTATGTTATTTCTATTATAATGTCCCATTTAGCCATGACAGTGTGACAGCGGACCAACTGTACTATACCTGGACGCTAAAACTGAAGCTGCTAAATCAGTGTTTCCCGGTGGGATGAGGGCGGTCCGATGATGGCGATCCGGGGAAGGGGGGGAAGTTACTTTGGTTTGAGAAGTGGGGGGGAAACAAAACAGGGTGTCTGTGGGCCTCCGCAATGGAAATAGTTCTCGATTTGAATCCCTTTCCTGCCTTTCTAACAAAATATTTGTTAGGACTATGGTGCAATCCAAGAAAATGTGTAGTGTATAATGCCTGGCAAACTTATCTAGTATCCTCTCCATGTGAACCTGCTTTATTTGTGTGGACCTCACATACTCTAGGGGGGTCCTGGGGCATGCTCACCTGGGAAGAGTTTGTTTTAAATGTTGAAGTTAAATGCATCAATCTGGCGCACTTTGAGCACGAGATGTAGAGATTTATGGGTACAGCTCTCAACACTCATGAAACAGAACTGTATATATTTCAATAATCCAAACATCTTTAGAATATCCAATAACAAATCATTTAAACTTGTTTACCCCTCTCTCTTATCTTACCTAGTTAGCATTCTTTCTTTTTATTTATGCATATTTGACTAATCACTCTCCTTTTAAACAGTATTTATTTATTTTTGTACTGTCCTATAGTACACATTGGAATGATGTATTACTTTATTTTTTACAACTATATTAAATAGATAAAGGTGTGCATTGGAAATATTGTTTACATAGATGACCAAACAATTTGAGACTCACTGAGATAACTTCGACTAAAGTTAACTATCCTATCACTCAGAGAGTCCTTTACCTCACTGAGCTGTAGTTATCAGCCTCTCAGTCTGACAGGAGAGAGCTCTCCCTCCAGCTTGTTGTAGAAACAGCTTCTAATATCCGTTAGCTCTGAGCTAGCACCAGATGCTAATAACAACAATCGCATGTGCTCGACACACACACACACACACACACACACACACACACACACACACACACACACACACACACACACACACACACACACACACACACACACACACACACACACACACACACACACACACACACACACACACACACACACACACACACACACACACACACACACACACACACACACCACACACACACACACACACACCACACACACACACACACACACACACACACACATCACACACACACACACACACACCACACACACACACACACACACACACACACACACACACACACACACACAACACACACACACACCACACACACACACACACACACACACAACACACACACACACACAACACATCACACACAACACACATCACACAACACACACAACTTGACGTTTAAAAAAATCATAATAATTGAATTTGAAAGTGGGGGGGGACACAAACTGGATTTTGAACAGTGGGGTGGACATGTGGAAATTACACCCAGGATTTACATGACCAACAGCAGAGCTCGGGGTTATAATGCAGATTTGTTTTACTTTTTTACACTTTGTTGTTCTCCTCCTTTCCTCCGCTCTTGTCTCTGACTGTGAGTGTGTGTGTGTGTGTGTGTGTGTGTGTGTGTGGGGAGCGGAGCCCCGCCCTTCGGAAACAGAGCGGAGGAGAGAATGTGATATACCTATCCTTATCATACTGTGACATATTAGATTTTTTTTATAATTCAAGGTTTTAAAAGAAAATCTTCCATTACTGAACAGTAATGTGGAAAGCCATGTTGCAAACTAATATTTTAAGTGTTGTTTAACAGTACGTTAATATACTACAGTTGCAAAGGGATTATATGAGAAATCATTTTTATTTATAGTTTAAAGATGTTATGATTTCTTACCTTGGTGAGTCCCGCAGCAGCAGCTTGTTCCAGTAAGTTGATGGCTGTGTTCAGCTGCTCTAAACTCTGCTGCCCCCTGCTGGTCAGGAGCAGCTTTGCATATCGGTACTGAGCCTGTCTGTGGCCCCCAGCTGCTGCCTGCCAGTAGTAATACAGAGCCTGGAGGAGAAAAGACACAAGCATCATATCAAGACTGATTCCTCAGACAGGACAGGAGTATTTGTGATGACTTTCAGAAATGTTCTGGATGTCTGTGGTCTTACCTTCTGTTTGTCTTTTTCGACTCCTCTGCCTTTCTCGTAGCACACACCTGTGTTGAACTGGGCCTTGCTGTAACCCTGCTGAGCTGCAGCTAGGAAACATGTAAAAGCTTCCTCGTAGTTCTTACTATTGGCATTTTCTAGACCTGCAATAAACAAGACACATGAAGATATCAGATATGGACAGAGGAAAACAAATGCAGATTATTTTTTCCCCACCAGTGGAGTGTAAAATGTTGTGTGGAGTAGAAATGAATGTGTGAATATGACATGGTGTCAATAAATCATTACCAATGACGTTGAGGATGACAGGAACGCTGGTTTCTCCCACATGTCTGAGATTCAGTGCTGCTCCTGCTAGCCTCTCCTCATCAGACAACATGTCCTGAAAACACAGAGGAGGTTAGAAAACAACAAGTAGCAAGTTAATGACAATTTAGGAAGAAGAAATAAATGGTGCTTATTTCTTATTAACTTCACAGCCACTAAAGGAGAAAGACTTTCACCTTGTCGTTAGCATCTTGTGTCTCCGTGTTGTTGTCATTCTGCAGAGGACAGGATGCTGACAGAAGTGATTCCTCTGTGAGTCAGGAAAAACAATGTATTACTTTTCTTGAACCACAGATACTAGGGTAACACCAATTTGAGAAAAATACTATGTTCAAACAATCTTTCCACACTGTCAGACAACAGAACAAACCGGGTACAGGAGAATCCTGGCTCAGGAGCGCCCTCAGTGGGTCAGAGATGGAGCAGTCTGCGGTCAGATGCTCCTGCTCACTGCTGCTGTAGAGACTGGCCTCCTCTGAAATGCTGCTGCTGCTGCTCTGATCCTGGTCCTGTCTCTCTGGGACCCCCTGCAGACACAACACACTGCATCCTCTGGGCAGGACATCACGTCTGGGCACTGAAAAGCCAGACAAGAAAACGATGTCAGCATTCTTATAACACAAGATTCAAAGGAAAGTAAGCTTTGGGTTTGAGATGATTTAATGTCTGTTTTGTAAAACTATCTTGCCAATGGATTATATCAGTTGATACGAAAAAAAGGTGAAATTCAGTGGACCAATTGCATGTGTACAGTATAATGACTCACAGATCTCCAGCAGGATGCGGTAGCCGCACTTGTGCAGGGTGGATGGGGCGGTCAGGGCTCCAGGGATCGGACTCTGCTCAGCGTTGGAGGAGAACTGGGAGTGGATCCTCTTACAGACCTGCATGAAAAGAACTGCTGCAGCACCCTGTGGAGAAACATCAGAGACACTGTCACCTCTGTCATGAGAACATGAGATGTCAACTTCTACTCCTGGCACAAACATCCTAATATCAATGTACTGCCAAGCTTTAAATTACACAGCACAAAGCTGCATGTCTAGCTCTGTACTGTTCATTTGGGGAATGCATGGTGCTCTCTCTTGGCTTGGAGGAAAGATTTCTAAGCAATCTGCTCGTGTATTTTGTGTTAATGGACTTTGGCCAGGTCTAAAAGCTTGCACTCATTTGGTCCAAATATTAATGTGTGGATCCCCCGAGAAAATAAGAAGTGGCAAGAGGTGTGGCCTCCTAGAGCAACTTATGATCAAACCTAACGAATAAACACCCATACACTCCACTGTTTATTGGTCATTAGTGTAATGTCCAATAAACAGTGGAGTGTATGGGAGCAAATGCAAACCAGCTCATACTGTAGCAAAGGCCAAATGTGTCACAATGATTCATTCATATATTTTTAACTGTTGCATTTACTTAAAAATAAAATTAGCTGAAAAACGTTTCAGATTAGTTTAGTTTTCAATTTGTACACAGTAAATACAAAGTGATTTTATATAACTGTCGATATGAGAACAGTGGCATATTTAATAGTAATAGTTATCAAATAGTCCATAGATATTTGTCTAATAAGTTCAGACCCACTCGCCTCCTGAAAACAAATTGTGATGCCTTGAGGACATCAAAATAGTCATACTGGTATATAAGTTAGGTGTTTTTTATTTAAATGTAAGAACAGAAGACATACCCATCCCACGGCATCCAGGGCTGTGTAACGTGGCAGCTCCGTGTAGCCAAACTGAGAGGTCCTCTGTTTCTTCCTCCTCTCTCCATCCTCCTCTTTCTGAGAGCTGACAGAAAAAAAGCACAAACAAAATATAACAATTATATGCCTGTTACTTTTACCACATATATACTCTGCTTAAGGCTTTATTTTATTTCTGTGCCCTCGACTGACTCTGTTCATGCAGAAGCTGCTGATGATGCAACCAGCTGAAAGGGGGGGGGGGGGGAGAACGAGTTCAAGGACGGGGTAAAGGAACAAGAAAGAAATTATCTGAGGGTATTCTCTGCCGTCTGACGAAAATTCAAATGTTTTATTTTCATTGGCAGTTCGAGGGCAAAGAAGTCTTGAGATCAAAGGGAGACGCTCCACGCTTTTCTTCTGTTTCTCACGTCTAGCTTTGTAGGATTTTCTCATCCGACCTGGACAATGTCTGAACTGTGTTAAAAGCAGAGTGGAGGTCTGGAAAGTACCTGATGTCAGAGGAGTGTCGAGAGCTGGAGATGACGGCCGAGCTGTGGATGCCCTCCACCTCCCCCAGACCCTGAGACTGGCCCTGGTTCTGGGGCAATCGCAGGGGGGTGCTGCCATGGCATCGGTGCAGAACTGAAGTAAGGAGAAGACAAAAACCGCAAAATTAGACACTCATTCCCACTGTTGAAAAACAAAAGTCCTTCTCAGGAATTGTTTTACTAATTCACACGTTTATATATCTGATAATTTCTAGGAAATGATAGCAAGCTATGAGACGTTTAAAAGAAAGTAGTAGCAGAAAATATGCAGCGGCACTCCTGCAGGAACAAAGTCCTGAAATACCATCTCATTACAAAGAATAGGCTATTTTAACTTTATGTTAATGAATTTCACCAAGGCTGTAAGAACCCACATAAGTTATTGTAAGTGGGTAACTTGTGTACACCGAGTTGTGATGAACTGACATCAAAACAACGAATGTGAGGGTATTGTTCGGGCAGGTGTAGGTTTGCAGTGCATAACATGTTTAACAGTTTCCCAAAATATACATGCACACAAACAGAAAAACATGACATGGCAAGTAAATATTTTGTGTGTCATCTAACAAACAATAACATACATCCATTTAGGTGCAAGAAATAGGGTGAAGTTGAATATATGTGACGTTTTATATTTTAAGACAAAGCACATAGTTCTCCCAATAAAAACACATAGCATGTCTATATGGCATGTGCGCATGTCTGTCGTGCAGGTAAGGTTGCTAACACGTGACAATCTGAATGTATGTTTGTGTACACACAGTTAGCCTCTGGGAATGTTCATGGAAAGATCCAGAAAGCTGCAGGTCAGTAGAGAGCTACATTCAGGGACCAAAATAAACCGTCTGACGGTGTCAATCACACAGAGTAGAGAACTAGTATAACACCGTATTGTTTACATATGAACTAACTGCAACTGGCCTTGGCTTAGCACATTAACAGCTAATGTTACGCTACACGGGAATTACAATTAAAAGCGTTTATTTATTTCAAAAGCGAAACTTGAAAGACAACATGGCACTCTGCGTCAATGGCTTCACTCTCACCTCTTCCAACAAACCCGTGAACTCTCCACATTGGTTCGTGTTTTTCGGCAGCTTTAACTGAAGAGATGTCTCCTGAAAGGCATGTTTACATTTCTCTGGGGGTCGTCTGCCCCCATGAATACCGACAGAAGCCGGTAAATGTCGTAGATTTACTCCACAGTTTGGATGCTGGTATCCAGTGAGTCACGGGATGTCCCGGAAGTGCCTCAGGTGACGTAACCGTGAGCGCAGAGCGTCACAGCGCCGCCACGTGGTGGCACAAGAGAGGATACACCTTTCCTCAAACCCAGTGGAGAGGGTCTGTTGATGCAGCACATCATGCAAAGACAGATGAGTTAAGGAAGTAACAAAACAAGTTGTTAAAGGTATGTCAAAAAAATAAATAATAATAATAAAAACATATATTTATAACAGTAAATCAAATGCTTTCTGTTTGTAGGAGGTTTAAAAATAACTTACCCCTTATGTGTGGGGTTTTTTGTACAGGTGTATTGTGAGAAGGTAAAACATTTAGTAGGAGCATATTTTCTTTTCTTGCAGAGGTGAGGATAATTTAGTCACATAGTATAGTGCATGTTCAACGTTGACAAAGGACAAAGGACACATTTTGATTAGTTACACAATTAGGTAACGCTCAACTATATTCTGTGTCTCAGTAAGTATTGACAGTGCTTGTCCGGAAATAAAATAGTAAAGATGATATCTTGTCAATTTACTTGGAGTTGGTGATGTAACCCTTAACCTAAGCCTAAGGGGAGTCATGATCTCAGTAGATACAGTAGGCAGAAGTGTTTCCTGATCAGCTTTCAGGGCCCAGTGATGTTAAAAATGTATTTGTAGCTGCAACAACAATGTCAAGAAAGACATTTATCTTTGCAGTATTACATCACAACAACCGAGTAAACATCTTAGATATTCACACACCAAAAGAGCCTGCTTGTACGCCCCAACACTGGCTTGTTTTTAAATATAGACTCAGGTGTCTGTGTGTGTCTGTGTGTCTGTGTGTCAGGATTCACCCATTGGTTCAGTGGTTGATTTAGAAAAACGCCCACTGCTCATCAGTCACCCTGCAGGACTGTTTGTCTTTTCTTTAGTTGTCCAGCGGATCAAACAGTGACGCAAGCCCTGACTCTGACTGGAAGCTAGCCCTCTTCCAGTCAGTCAAGGCTGAACAACGGGCTGGAGGGAGGATATGTGCGGTTGTAAAGTCAGATTAAACTTGGAATAACTAACCCCTTGACCAGTTTCCATGGTGATGCAGTCATCGTGTCTTTCCCTAACTCGCCTCCTCGGGCGAATAAGTCTAGCCTGCAGTGGTTTGCAATGTTGGCAAAACCCCGCACTGCCAAATAATGTTTGCTGATACGCCTTGGGCCAAATTTGTCTGGGCAATATGGAAAACTCTGAGTGGAGCTGGAAACAGAGTCTCACTAGACCTGACTAATTGAGCAGTTTGTTTTTATCCGTGTTTTTCAGTCGGTACTCAAGAACTCAAGTTTTGGGGAAAATGTAAAGGCAGGAAGGGGGATTTAATAAGTGCTAAGCCATTTTAGAAATCTAATTTTCTCTCTTTTTTTTTTACTCTGCAAGATTTCTCCCCTGTTGCTTGGGTTCACAACCTTCTGGATGGCTGCTTGTTCACAAATAAATAAAGGCAGTGGGTGCAAACTGGAGCTGGGTATTATCGAAGGCAGATGGGAATGAACAAAAACATTGTGCAAGTTCTCTCATTAAGCACAATTTAGAGGTATTAGTATTCTACTTAGGTACTTTCATTACATATATGTATACATATATAATTAGGCTACTTGGCCCTTTTATTTAGAGGTTTACATAAAATGTGTTTTTAAAGATGAACCCAAACTCAGCAGTGTTTTGGTTGCTACCATGTTCCAAATGTCTATATCTATGACTATTGACATTAGCAGTGTAATAATGTAATTTATCATAAGATAGGACGCTCAGGGGACATTTTTTCTGCAGAAAAGTATTTGTTATTTTTATACTTTAAGAACATTTAAACATTTTAAGTTAGAAAGAGACTTTATTTCGAAATATTTTCTTGTTTTTATCCCAAGCATTGTTGCAAGCTCCCCTTCACACAAACAGCACACACTGTTGCTGCCTTACACCCCTCCACCCTTCTCCCGACCCCTGGAATCTCAGCCCTTGTTCTTCTCATTCAGAGGAAGAGGAGGGAGGGCAGACGTGGACGGACAACTGGGTGACCCTTTTATTTTGTTAGCTGTGTGCTAGAGTGAGGATCTTTCTCAGGATGTGTTGCTGTGTGTGTGTGTGTGTGTGGGTGAAAGGTGTGTGTATTTTGTCTTGTCATAGGCCTCTTCTTTCTATCCATCTGTGGACATTGAATTGAGGATTACAGAGGATTTGCTTAGAACAGAGTGAGCCTCAGCTGCAGTTGTAGTTTTGTTTGTCTGCCTGGAGCACCTCAGACAGAAAATACATGAACCGTGTTTACATATGTGCAATGTAAGGCCATAGCAGCAAATCCCTAAAGCCTAAAACAGCTTGAAGAAACAGAGAAAGAGGTAGATTTGTCTACTAAATTAAGTGAAGGGGGCGGGGGATTTAAAGAAAAGACACAGGGGGGTGTTTCTTGCCCCTCTCTCCTTTTTTTTCCCCTCTCCCGGCTGGTCTCCTTGGTCACACTCATGCACACATCCTCACACACACACAAACACTGACGAGGGCTCAGTCCTGCTATGGCCACCACCACCACCGAGGAAAGCTCTTCGGTCCCGGCCACCATAGCACCCCAGCAGCCTGACCCGGAAACTAGCGTAGAACCCGGCTCAGCAGTGAAGCCTGAGCCCAGCGAGGCCCAACCCGACAGAGAGCCGAAAGAGGATGAGGAAGAGGAGGAAGTAGGTGGAAGTTCAGCGCCGGGGCAGGAGAATGCAAGAGAGCAGAGTCTGGACCCGGAGTGGGTGGAGGAGAGGTTCAGGATCGACAGGAAGAAAGCTGGAGAACATGTTGTATGGTGAGTGAGTTGAGATGTTCATATTACTGTAAATATCATGCAGTCGCACTGATATCGACTTCACTCCTCTCCATAAGCTGCTTTCCTGATATTTATTCTGTTAGTGAAGCTTATCATAGCCTCCCTGTGTTATCTCCCTGACCCTGTGTGCCTGTCAGGGCCTCCAGCTTGCTGCGTCCTTGTTGTCTCCATCAGTATAACTGCCATGCACCAAACCCCTGCTGCTGTATCACCAGGATTTATGACCCGCAATGGCTTATGCATCCAAAATACTTTTTCTGCTATTATCATTCCTGTCTGGGAAGCAGAGGTAACTGCTTCCTTCAGTTATCGCTGCGTGGCAGGTTTATGACAAATGCCTCCCTTGTGTTACTGGGGAAACTGTGTGTGTGTGTGTGTGTGTGTGTGTGTGTGTGTGTGTGTGTGTGTGTGTGTGTGTGTGTGTGCTGTGTGTGTGTAGCTGTGTGTGTGTGTGTGTGTGTGTGTGTGTGTGTGCTGTGGTGTGTGTGTGTGTGTGTGTGTGTGTGTGTGTGTGTGCGTGTGCGTGTGTGTGCAGATAGAGGCTGATGTTTGTCTGTTTGTCCTCTCGCAGCAGACGCTTGATGGGAAAGTGAATTCGGTGCATGTGGGATTGTTTGAACATCTCATCCATTAAGGATACAACCTGTACGACTGCACTCCAGACTCCACTCTGATAGGCTGAGCAGTGCTCCCTTTCTTACATTTGTTTTACACATTCCCTTTTGATCTTGCAGTTGTTATTGAATTTGTTGGTCGAGTGGGAGGTCTGTACGTCAGCAAATGCCATTGATGTGATTAGCTGTCTCTAGGCTAATTTGTGGTTACCCCCCCCAACCAGCACCACCTTCCCTCTCCACCCTGCACTGTTCTCTTCTCATTCCCCAGCTCTGGCCAGCGTAACCCATAGTGATGAGGGCGTTCCTCGAGCCAACCCCCCCTCTGTACCCTGTAAATGTCACCGTGGAGCGATGGCCTTTTAAAATTGTTTATGTTCCTGGCAACCACTTGTTCCTGTCGCTTGGAAAAATTCAAACAAGTCAACATTTAAGTGTTGACTCTGCACACATGCTTGATATTGAACACTGGGGCTGCTGAACAACACAACGTGACAAATCGCACTGCAGGAATTTTAAAATGTGGGTTTATGTGTTTTTCAAGTTTGCTTCTTATTTGTTTTTCAGCTCCCAAGCATGGAGATGGGGAGACGGGAGAGGAGTTTTTTGAGAGAGTAAGTAGAAATCCACAACAGGAAACATTTCGATCATGAACCAAATGAAAACCCAGCTGCCTTCCTCTGTGAAAGCCACGGATAATCATCAGTGTGGAAAGCATTGGTTAAATGTAGCTTGCAAAGCAGTAGCCACCACTCTAATATTTGTTCCATACTCTGCATCCAGTGATTACTGGTTTTATGGAGGAGATAATTGCAGTCTTTGAAATGCAAATGAGGCTTTGTATTCTTAGTACGAAGCTGTCTGATGTGTGTCTGTATGTGTTTATGTCTGTGTGTGTGTTCTGATTGCATGTGTTGTGATTTGTGGCATACAATGAGAGCTCCGTCTTTTTTCCTCACCCTTCCTATTGTCTGTGATTCAACAGGTGATGAGAGAAACTGACACTCAGGTGAAATGGCCATCCAAGCTGAAGATTGGAGCCAAGTCAAAGAAAGGTGACACATTCTTGATATTTCTGTCACTCCCTCCTGTCACAGATTCCTGTTCCCGTACTATTGCACCTTGACTGTCACAAACTCAATTGTAATGAACTCTCACTGAACTCCTGTTCCCATCAAGATCCACACGTGAAGGTGGAGGGGAAGAGAGCCAATGTTTCGGAAGCCAAAAAGAAGATACTAGAAGTGCTGGAAACCAGGGTGAGGGCTTTGGTGCTTTCTATCTCAACAATCAACAATGGAGATGATGATGTGCTTTTACATGTTTTCCAATTTGTTACTTCTTCCTTTTATAGCAAGTCACTTGGGAAATCTTTTTTGTAGGTTGTAAGTTGTAGGAGGCAGAGACTCTGCAGCTGCCGTTTGCATCACATCACGTTTAATCTCCATTCCAATCTGAAAAGTTATATAAATGTGTTTAAATAAAATCCAGGTCAACAAGGTGACGCTTAAGATGGACGTGGCCTACACAGAGCACTCCCACGTGATTGGGAAAGGTGGTGGGAACATCAAAAAGGTGATGGAGGTCACATCTTGCCACATCCATTTTCCCGACTCCAACCGACACAACGGTTCAGGAGAGAAAAGCAACCAGGTAACGATCTATGTAGAGACATTAATGCAGCATTTCAATCAGTCTAAGGAATATAAACCTAATTCATTAAAATATCACATTGTTTACAACTTTTACCAGGTGTCCATCGCTGGGCCGATAGAGGGAGTGGAGGAAGCCAGGAGGAGGATCAGAGTGAGTGATCCGTGTACAGGCTGAGCAGAGAATACCCAGGATACATTTTGATTTGTCTCAAAACTCAATTTCTTCACTCCTGTCAGGGCACAGAAATCAATAACATGATTAATAGAGTAGCTGGCACAAAAATACACTTATATCTGTCAGAAAGCCACTGCCATACATCTCTGTGTTTGCCTCTTGTTCTTGTGTTACCTCCTCTCCAACTAACTCTTGTTTACCATCCTAGGACCTGCAGCCATTGTCCTTGACCTTTGACCTCCCAGTCAGCCTGGTTCCCCAGGCTCTGCCAGATGCAGGGTCCCCTCTCATCCAGCAGGTGGTGCAGACCCTGGGGGTCAGCGTGAGCTTCAGGGCGATGCCACCTCATCCCCAGGCACAGCCCAGCTTCTATGAAAGCTGCTGCACCGTCTGGGGCCTGCAGGGCAACGCAGCTGCTGTCAAGGTTAGTCTCAAACCTTTTAGGGAAACATTTATTCCAGTTGACAGTTTATACAGGGTGTAAGTTCAAAGCTGATGATTATTATGACCAGAGGTGGGAAGTAGTGGAGTACAAATACTTTGTTACTGTACTTAAGTACATTTTTCTGGTATCAGTACTTTACTCCACTACTTATTTTTTTGACAACTTTTTACTTTTACTTCTTACATTTTCAAATCAGGTTCGTTACTTTAGTTTTAATCTGTGTTTGGTGGCGTGATCATTATTATTTAGAGTCATTGTGTGCCTATTGATTTTAACACGATGCGTGTATCCTTCATTTCCTGGTCTTCTCTAAAGAAGAGGGACCAATGAAAACGTTGTCATTTTGCCGTTGTTCAGCATGGAAACATTCATTAGCTAACAATGACATTATTGTTCTATTAATATAAAGCGAGGTCAGTTACTCTTTAAAACAGTTGGTAGTTATGGGTACTTTTTACTTAATTACATTTCAAAGCCCATACTTCTTTACTTTTACTTGAGTAAAGAAGTTTAGTCAGTACTTCTACTTTTACCAGAGTATTTTTAAACACGAGTATCTGCACTTCTACTTGAGTAAAGGATGTGTGTACTTTTGCCATCTCTGGCAAATCTCTCGATTTGTAGTGAATGCAGCCTTATTGTGATCAATTTGTTTCTGATAGATGGGATAACTAAGAGTTTTCCAATGTTTAATATCATTTCATTTATGTATTTATCATCCGCTGGCAGAAGGCGACCTGCATCCTGATGGACCTGCTGCTGGGATCAGAGGTCACAGGAGGTGTGGTGAGCAGTCAGATGGATGTCACCTCCCAGCAGCATCTCTTCCTGCTGGGGCAGAACGGATCTCACTTCCTGAGCGTCATGCACCAGACCCAGACCCAGATCATCCTCCCCGACCTGAGCGCTCCTCAGAGCCCCCCCTCTCTGCTCATCCAGGGCAACCCTGACGGAGTGTGTCTGGCTCGGCAGCAGCTCATGGTACAGTGGGGTGTGGGGGGTTTGTTCAGGTAGAATTATGCTAAATATCAATCCTGAGAGGAGGCAGGTGCATTTGTTTGTTTTTGATTGCTTGCATATGTCAATCTTTTTTGTGTGTTTTCTTTATCTGTTGTTATTTCACATTATTTATCTGTGCACATCTAGGACTGTCTGCCTGTGTGTTTGATGTTTGACATGCGTGAAGATGGGGAGGCAGATCCTTGTAAACTGGCTCCGATGATGCAAAGCCTGGGAGTCTTCATTAGTGTCAAGCCCAAAGTAAAACAGACCAGCAAGGTACAACTGCTTTCTTGTTGTTAAAATCAACCCTGACCTGAAATATTAATCGTGTTGTTTTTTGCCTACAAGTCTCATGTTTTTAAATTCACCTTGAATCTAGGGCTATAAAGTCAATGAGAAGCTAAAAGAAATACTCCCTGGATTTGACACGACATGTTTATTGAAATATTTCTGTATTGTGTTGAATACTAAAACTCTGTATTGTTTATCAGTCAGTAGTGGTGAAAGGTCTGGAAAGAAACATCTCCTGTCTTTATGAGGCTCGCCGTCTGCTCCTGGGGTTAGATTCCTGTGAGATCGCCAAGGTAACCGAGTTGACCTCTGACCCCATGCTGGCCGGCAGCGGGCTGACCAGCTATTGGCTCAACATGTTGCTGCAGCAGCTTCGTCTCTCCGAGCAGGGTGAGCAGCACACATATATATCTATCTGTGAAGGTGTGTTTCATCCAAATGTCATGGAAATAGATTGCACTGACTTCCAAGCAAAAACATTTACAATTTATTTAAAACAGTTTTTTCCTCTTATCAAGTTGCTACAAATTGGTTTCGGGTTAAAGAAAAAGAGAACGCAAACCTCTCTAAGTACAGTTCCCCTCTTTTTGATCAGGCTCTGGGCCAGCTCCCCCTTCAGAGGTGCAGACTTTTTCCAAGATCCGCCCCTCACCTCCACCGGGTCTCACCCCTCATGCTGACGAGGGGAGGACAGGACTCAAGGGAACAGACAGCCGGCCACTGGAGAAGGTTTGTCACTTCTTTAAAACAACTTTCATTTTTAAACTATTCTGCTGTCAGTCAAAAACTAATTCTTCCTGATGTATACATCTTAATAGAAAATTAACACAAAGAACTAAATTCTCTGGTCTCCTTCAGATCCTAGAAAATGAGGACCAGTCGGGCCAATCAGATGATGACAGCGCTTACGACGTGCCAATGTCATCTGAGGGGTGTGATGCAGTCAGCTACATGAGCAGGATGGGGCGGAGGGGCAGCCTCCAGGGTCCCGAAGCTACCAAGGTTTTCACCCAGGGCAGACGCCACTCAACAGGGCAAGCGCTAACATACAGGTGAGCATTCACTGGTGAAAAACACTTGTTAAGGTCACTTGTGAGGTCACTTGTGTTGGCTAACAATGATCCCTGAGGACTTACAGCCAATTTTAAGAGTAACACACTACCACACCAAGCACGCACGCACGCACCGCACACACACACACACACACACACACACACCTGCATATGCCAGATCTTACATCTTGCTACACAGAGAACGGAGTTAGAGAAAAGAATCGCGTTGACCTCATCTCTATTTACTTTTCGCTGAGTCGATGTGGTTCTCTGGATCAAAAAAAAGGTTGCACTGCAGTTTCAAGTAGAGCAGCTCTCTTTAATAGAATCCATAATTATATAGCATCATGTCTCTGAAACTGCAGTATTTCTGCTGCAGTAGAGGAAGTGCTGATAAGTTCTCAAATGTTGGACATACTGTACAGTAGCCATACCAGTCTAAACTAACCTTGACTCTCCTTCTGTGTGTTGTGGTGTGTGTGTGTGTGTGTGTGTGTGTGTGTGTGTGTGTGTGTGTGTGTGTGTGTGTGTGTGTGTGTGTGTGTGTGTGTGTGTGTGTGTGTGTGTGTGTGTGTGTGTGTGTGTGTGTGTGTGTGTGTGTGTGTGTGTGTGCCAGATTGCTGAGCGCAGAGATAGAAGGAGGGAGGAATGAGCGGAGGAACAGCCTGAGGAGAGATATGACACACGCTCAGGATTTTCGCACTGAGTCATACACGGCTGAGGTTAGAAAAAAACGGAGTTGGACAGGTCCCTCTTTTGCCAGTTTCTACATGAAATGATGAACTGCTCCTATGGTCCACCTTATTTCGCTACAACTTAATCTCATTGGAAAGAAAATTAGGTAATTCTGAACCAATGAAAATCTTTGTTGTTTTAGAGATAATGAAAAGAGTGTATGCCAGAGAGAGAAACACGATTTAACGCCTTAATCTCCTGAACATGTCTGTAATGCCTGATAGATTAAAACCAGCTGTAACATTTGATTTGTGATGATATGAAACCTATTGATTTGCACATCCCTGGCCATGGTGCGAATTTGATCTTAGAATCGATTTTTGTTTTTGTTTGCTTCCCTTCACATTTGTCATCCCTCACTTTCAAAGGTTACTGAGCGGAGGATTAACAGGTTTACTGCCGCAGCAGCAGAAAGTGTTCGGTGCCCCTGCCTGTGCTCAGTAAGCAGAGAAAGAAATATTCAATTTCATGCATTATTTACCCACTCCATTTCCTGTTTGTGCTTTGTAGGATTATGACTATGAGAGGAAGAAACTGCTGGCAAACAGAGGTTAGTGCTCCTGAATGTTTAATATTTCTTCCTGTCTCAGTGTGCTTTCAAGAGCTCTGCACAGACTTAGGCTGCGACAACTAGGGCACTGCTAAGCAAGCATTTATACTCTTTATTGATCTATAGTTGCTGTATGCTGCAGATACATATATTAAAAAACACATTTGGCCCAACATGCTTACTGTATAGTTATCTTTGGCTTGATGAAAAGCCTCCTATATACAACCAATCTGTTATTTTTGGAGGTAAACTGGGCACAGATTGGAGAAGCACTTTATCTCAGTTCCTCAAACAAAACAAAACAAAGAGGGTTGTTTAATTTGCTGTATTTATGCATACTTTTTAGTCATATAATTGAGAAAACAGGATTTAATGTCATATGATTATACAGGATGAAGTAGCTTATTTGTTTTATTCAAGTGCGTTATGGAGGCAACACATTAATATCCCGAGCAGAGGCAGGCTCTGATGGAGGCGACTCATTTCAGTGCCGCTCGCTGCCAACCCAACTGATGAAGGGGACCTGTTTATGGGATGCACTGTGCCAGCGTTATAATAGACTAGCGCTGGCACTGCTACTAGATTCACACGGGTTAGATACACAATGCTGACAACACACACACACACTTGCATGCAGACACAGCTGTGTGTGCCCTCACACACACACACACACAGAAAACAGAACCTCATCCATCATGCAGAATGAGAGATACTGGGAAGATCAGCAGCCAAATGGTACTAAATTCCCTCAGTGTTGCTTTATGGGATTATGAATTAGCAGTTTGAATGGGCCATCTGCCTCACAGTCATTAGGACACCCATATGCCAGTATATGAATGGGACATTTACTCACACAAACACACACATACCACACGTGTGATAACCCACCAGTAATAATCCTATTGATATTGCACTCTTTGCGGTTTATTATCACACATTGACACATGGATCTGTTCGACTGTCAGAAGAGGCCCAGGGTCACTTGTTGGTCGTTTAAGAGCGTGTATCTATCTCAGCGAAATTAGGTTTTATTAGGTATGCCACATGCTGGCAAGGAGAGGCACTGAGTGTGATTCATTATTCAACACCTGAGCCAAGCTTGTCCAACTTACACTATCGGAGGAGACATAAAAAACCTGCAATGCATTTTTAAAATAGGCGGACTAAGGCTATGCATTAAAGTCAAGTACAGTTTTTATGAAAGTATCTGCTCATTTCAATATTTGACCTTAAAGCTGCTAGAACCTATATTAACAATGTGAGGAAGTATGTGCAATGTAAAAGTAGACACTCATAGTGACAAACCTAAAAATCATAACCACTCCACTGTAGTTTCCTTCAACGAAAAGCATTTCCGTGTTTTTTTCAAAATGTTCTGTTAGTTCCTTCTCAACACATATAATCAGTGTTGTTTCTGGTTGCAGCTGTTTCTAGTAAAAGCCTTAATGAACCCACTTTTGGCAACCTATCCATCACCAGTCATCAGACAGACAAGGTTGAGACCAGCTGATGAACTCAGTGGAACATTTAACACTTTATGAGCCACATATTTCTCTCAGGAGTTGGCAGGGAGCAACACATTTGAAAGAAAACTTGATTTAAAAGTCGCTCGAAATACAACTTAAAACGTCTCTTAGTTTCCGCTGTGGAAAAATCAATATGACGGTGTTGCATTTTTAGCTTGTACCAGCTGCCCTAAAGTGGCAAACAAAGTCAGCTAATGCTGGTTTTAAGTCTGTATCCTCCTGTGTGTGTTTGTCTGTGTTGTGTCAGCCATGCTGAGAAAGCCTGTGGTCACAGAGGTCCAAAAGCCGACAGACACCTGGAGCGGCCTCGGCTTCTCCAAGTCCATGCCAGCAGAGGCGATCAAAGAGCTCCGCAACATCAGCCGCCGCAGCTACAAACCCTACCTGAGCAGCAGCATCAGCCAGCAACAGGTACAAGTAAGTGTCTGCTTTGAACAACTGAAACAAGATGGACTTTAAGGCTTGATTTCTATACTTTACTGGACTTGCTCATTTGTTCGTTCAATTACCTTGGGTTTGATACCATCGCTTCAGTCAACACAGCCACCTCTTAGCAACCTGTTTACCTGAGCTGTTTCTCTCTTCTCAAGCCTCCTGAATGGCTGCATACTTACTGCTCTATAGCCAGTGATATAGACCCACTCTCACTTAAGTTAATAAGAGCTAAAGGCATTCCTTCAATAGGTTCAATTTTCTTCTGAGACCCAGGCAGCTGGGAGGAAGCGTTTGCTCTGCTCACTGCATGATAATGTCCAGTCAGACAGTGCTATTATCACAGGTCTGCACACAGGGGCAGATCTCTTGTTACATATTTGGATCTATGGCTGTGTGTCCACTGAAACCCTCTCACACAAGAGGATGTGAAACTGTTTGACTTATGACCTGTATCACTGACAAAGAGAATAGAGACAAAGGAAGGGGATGGGGACAGTAGTGCAAGGTGCTGCTGTGAAATATTTGAAACTGCTTTATATTTAATGCCGTTACAATTTCTCTTTGTCACCTATAGCCATGGGCTGCTCAGATGGGGAAGGTGTTCAACCGGAGCAACTGTGAGAACTGGAGGGACAGACATGGATCCACATCTTCATCCCTGCCTGTGTCTTCCTCCTCCTCTTCTTCATCCTCCTCCCCCTCCTCACCCCCATCTACTTTCACTTCCTCCTCATCCTCCTTCCCTGCATTTGTATCCTCAATGAATAGAAGCAGAAATGACAAACCCTGTAAGTCCTACGTGTGTTTAAGTTCAACAAAACAGTGTGTCACCTTTCTCCCCGCCATTTTGAACCTCTTCCTCTGACCTTTAATGTCCAGCGGAGAGCTTCCCGAGCAGCAGCAGCTACTTTGAAGGTGTGTGCTCGTCGAGGAGGGCGTCGACCTGCAGCCAGCGGAGCCCCTCCCCACAGATGATAGATGACCTGCCGGAGCTGCTCAGCCAACTTGGACTAATCAAATACCTCGATGTGTTTGAACAACAAGAGGTAAACACATTCATTTCTATATAAAAAAACGTTATTAGTGAGGGAAAACACATCTTCATTATCACTAACACGCTGTGTGGGAGAACTGGGTCAAGAGCTTTAAACATACAGATATAAACATATACATATAATATAATTAATATATAAACAAACCACTGTGTCCTACAAAATTATGTTTCAATGCAACTAAACAGCCTTCACAATAAGATGTTAAGGGAAGTGTATTCTTTCCGGATTACACTCGCGTCTAAACATGTGATTAATAATAGTTGTATATTAAGATGTATATTAAAATAGATTAACCTTGATTTTACACGGGACATTAACCACGGTTTTAGATTCAGCCACCCCTCCAGCTATAGCTTTGCCACCTGGACTATGATTTTAAGCATTTGTGTTACATAAAAAAATAATAAAATCCAGTGAAAAACAAGTGCAGTTTGGTTTTATGGGAACATACATGAAGGAATCCAAGCCAAAACAGCCACACACACTTAAACGAAAAGTGCATCATGAATGAGCGTTAACTGTAACACCACTGCTATCTGTACTCATCCAGATTGACTACCTGACCTTCCTCACTCTGTCGGATGAAGATCTGAAGGAAGTGGGCATCTCCACCTTTGGAGCGAGACGCAAGATGTTATTGGCAATCTCAGGTGAGAACCGGACGTCCTAGCTTGAATTCAGAGCAGCTTCTCCATCTGTCCTCTTGTGATACTATTAAGTTATTTCTCTTCCTGTCCAGACCTGACCAAGAGCAAGAGGAGGCTCTCAGACACACCTGCTGTGAAGCCTGGATACCTGGAGGGCGGGGCCAGCGGTCGACTACCGCCAATCATTGATCTAGAAGTGGCTGCTCAGAGTAATCACTGGTGAGAGGAGACCCCCACCAGCACTGAGCTCCATCCGACTGACGTGGAGAAATTCAGCCTCTAAGAAATGAAACAGTGATGCTGTTGCCAGTGCAGAGGCCTGCTTGTTAGTCACCATAACTGGATAAGCCTATATTTGCCTGAAGAGCAGCAAACATTATGTAAACATTTTTGACTTCTGTGTGTTTAATCTACAGCCATACCCCAAAGTGTTTTATACGAAATTAAGACAAGGAGGTCTTCCCTTCCAAACCTCTGATTCTACAAGAAACAAAATGAAAGAAACACAAATAAGACCATGTTCATCATGTGTGTTCCTTTCATCCTCAGAAAGTGCCTTTATTATGCAAACTGTAACCCCATGCTTTGGCCATGTGTTTGAGTCCATGTTAACCACTACACTTATGCAATTGTAAATAGATATTTTCAAAAAAAAGGACATTGTATAATGATAGTGATAATAAATACATGTTGCTCTCAAGGTTTATTTGTATATTTTTGTATTGCTTTATTCTTTTATTAAAGAGCTGACAGGAAAGTAGAGGGAGAGAGAAATGGGTGAACGACGTGCAAAAAAAGATCCTCTGCCAGGCTGATAGCAGGGGTATTGCAATTATATCGTCTCCGCCCTTAACTCCTACCAGACCCCCCGAAGAGCAGGATTTCTATTAAAAAGTACATGCAGCCAGCTGGATTAGACCACCAGAGGGCACTAGTGTCACACACTGTGATTATACATTCAAGTCAAGTTTGTGTAGTTTAAAAAGCAATGGAATTTCCCCCCAAAGAAACGCAGTGACAACAGCGTCAGAGCTCTGGTGGACATGGCAGGGAACGAACAATCAGATAGGGAAAAAATGAATTAGAAAACCCAAATAGGTAAATGCAAATATTGGTCTGAGGGTAATGTGACTGCTTATAATGTGGTTCGGTCTCGCATGACTGCTCCCCTGAAAGTTTCAATTTAATTTATCACCATTGCCAGCAGGGAAGCCACTGGAGCCGCTTATGAATTGTTTCCTGTTTAATTTATTTAGCAAAGGGCTACACCCAGCAATTAAGTGCTATCAGAGGGACCTCACTGGCAGAGTATTAACGAGAGCGGTATGATCTCTCTCTAAATTTGCACATTTGGAACAGTGCTGTTGGTTACCATATCCAAAGTGAATGATCCAGAAAACCTCCACGCTCACCGAGCTGCTGCAGCGGAAGCAGAGCATGACAGAGAGTGAGTGGAAGTGGCAGGCCGTGACAGATTAAAGAGATGATCCCTACTTATTACAATGTCTTTGCCAATTACATAGGCAGGCTTTAGACCAGTGATCCTCAAATCTGGTCCTCAGGCCCTGGAGCACTGCAGGATTTCCTCTTCTGTCAGGTAGTTAATTGCACTCCCCTGTGGTTGCGGGTCTAAATCGGTCCTTGATCACACAACTAGAATGAAAACTACCTGGAAGAACCGGCAGCCCTCTGGACCTTGATGACTGGAGAGCCACTTGGACTTCAAACCTGCTAAGTGGCAATCTTGGCACATATGATCGGCAGGCAAAATGAAACTGTGAGCAGACTCCATAATCAGCCTGGTCTTTTTCATTTAAGTGCTCTTAGCTTCTCCATATTAAGATGATGCAGTCTAGCTAAAGCTTTTTGTCGTAGGAGGAGTACTGTATTTAGATGAATAGGTTTTAATATGCTAAAATCAATATTTTCATATTAATAATGGATTTAAATGACTCATATTAAAGATCCCACAGTATATATTATCTTCACATCCAGCAGATCCCCCTCACTATTAAGGAGCGTTTCAGTATCATTCAGTTTATTGTTTTGGTTTGTAGCCCATAACTTGCCAGGTTAGGGTTATTCTTCATGTTATCAGTAGTTTTCATCTACAGCAGCAGAACCAATCTGCAGAATGAGTACTTTCACTTTTAGTACTTTACGTATATTTTGATGCTAATACTTTTGTACTTTTACTTGAGTAACATTTTGAATGCAGGACTTTTACTTGTAACAAAGTATTCCTACACTCTGGTACTTCTACTTTTACTTAAGTACAAGATCTGAGTACTTCTCCCACCCCTGTTAAACAGTTAAAGTCCCTGATCTTTCCCTAAGAAGTTATGATGTTGCTCTGTCTGCTGTCAGCTTAAAAGGTGACAATACTGTCTATCAATGATGAATACAAGTTGTACCTCAAAGTGGGAAAAAAGAATCCAGGTGAATGGAAAAATAGAGCATGGTGTACTGAAGAAGAGTAGTGCAGTGTGTTTAACACTGGTCTGACATTGTGTGGGTTCTGAAGTTACAACCTTAAAAATGTAAAGTAAAACACAAAGGTCCTTCTTACAGAACACTCAATACCAAGACCAGTCAACAGCATCTCAAATGAAATCAAATACTATCAAGCTGCTTTATTTCGTCCCGAAAATGGACCATCAATGTGTAAAACCCCCCGCTGGTAGCCAATCACCGGTCTCCATGGAGACTCCGTCTGAATCCACCTGACACGGAAGTCATCTGTGGATAATACAAAAACAGCCAGTAGAGAATTGAACCAGAGGAACAAAGTGCCCCGAGGAAAAAACACAACCACGCATCTCCCTAACAGAGCTGAAGATGGAGCTCACTCCAGGAGAGTGAGTGGGAGAGCGCAGGGAAATAGAAACAATAATGACTGTGGGTGTGTGTGTGTGTGTGTGTGTGTGTGTGTGTGCGTGTGTGTGTGTGTGTGTGTGTGTGTGTGTGTGTGAGAGTTTGTGAATTATGGGTACAACCACCAGTCATCCCTTTCTCTGAACTGGCATCGTGTGAAAATATGAAGCTACAGGCCAACTTCACTTAGCATAAATAAAAATAAAAGGAGATATAAGGTGTTAGCTAGTCTGCTGTAACAGGTCTGTTACAGTAGGTGGATTTTGTTTTGTTTGGACAGAGCAGGATAGCCGTTTCCCTTAAGTTAGCCAGTTGCTGGTGGGGGATTCATATTAACCGAAAAACCATGAGAGTGTTTTCAATCTTCACAATTAAATCTAGGATAAGTGTAAACACAAAACTGGCCAAGGTTGTCTTGAAGGAGATATAAGCTGTGTTTTCAAAACATTTAAAAAAAGACATGAAAAGACAAGTAAACAGCTTTAACGAATATGCTAACTTTATGAGATACATCTCCAGTTCAAGGAATCATTTGAAGTTGGTTCCATAATTTATGCAAGGTAAAGGAAAACGCCAGATTCAATGCAGATAAAAAGGCAGCACTGCATGTAATGAAAGTGAGCGGATGAGAGATTTTCTTCACAGCTTTTGTCATGTAGCCTGACGACAGAAGACCCTGCACTAACCAGGGTCCCAGAATTTGGTAATTATACCCCGCACAACTACTGGCATAATTGAATGCACATAGTTAAAGCCATCGCCTACTGTATCTGAGAGAGTGTGGAGTGAACTGCTGAATAGGCTGTTTCAAGGCAGAAGACTCTGTCGTCCTTTTAGCCTTCGATTGTTGGTACAATGTGTTTTCAAAGTGCTGAGCGGGCTGTTTTAACCCAGTGGGGTCAGCTGTCCCATTATCCAGTGAGATTACAAAAAGACTCATTAAGCTTTTATGTTCTTTTGGGTACTGCTGGCTTTGTGATTCTCCTTCTCTCAAAGGCAAATGATAAGATGTTTGTGCTGCTTCCATTTATGTCGGCTTCTAACAGGAGAGGCTGCTTTCTCAAGGTTGGAAAGGTCAGCATTGATGGAGGGCTTTGATTGTTCCACTGCAGAGAAACCGAGCGTCGGAGACAATAAAACCAAAAACAATATGAAACTCATATGAATGTGGTTGTGGTTTCGCAGGGAGGAAAGTGATGTGTTTTTATTTCATCATGCTTTGTTGAAATAAGATGAAATGTGAGGCTTGTGCGGATCATCCGGAGAACAACAGACACATGGACACAGACCTAAGGTTCAAAAGACATCCAAAGTGCCACTTTACTTACATTTTCAAAGTTACAAATAAAAATTCACTTAGTTGACATAGTGAGGATTTCAATTTTAAATCACGAACATATCCAGTGTTGCGAGGCGGAGCAGAGCCTCTTCTCTGCTCGCCGGACTTCATGTGTCCTCCCAGCTCAGGAGCAGCTTCTTCCTCTAGTGTCTGTGCACAGCCAAACAGCCTCAAAAGCCCTACTGACCAATTAGCAAAAGAAGCTGGCTGAAACGCCGCACGTTTGGACTGTAGGCCTTGCAGTTCTCTTTTCTACAGTGCTATCGCTCTGCAATGCAACTTCCTATACCTCCTGAGAATGGGAGAAGAACCAAAAAGACACTAGACAGAATCAACATAGCAACAAAGTATTGTAGCAGCCAAATAGGCATCACTTTCTGTTTGAGATGCATAGAGCTAGACATGGCCAGGTAATTCTCTCTTTTACAGAAACACGATGAGAAACATGCAACAACAACGACAATACATCATTAGTCTCATTGCTTCCTGGGCTTTCTGGGACATTCAAGATCAACGATTAAATAATTTGCAATCCTCCATGAAATAACAGCAAGAGCGGGAGCATCTCAGAGCCTGGGAACGTGTTGAGGGAACATCTTTGAACACTAGAAGGAGCCCGACAGTGAAACACAAATCATGAGTATGAGGCTGCTGGTGAAGCACAGGGTGGGTTCAGTCCACTATCTGGCCTACCTGGATGGAGGAAACATATTTACATCCGGTACATCAGCTTATGTATCTGGGCTCACAGACTGACCAGAGGCTCTGACATAACAGACAGACAGGGACAGGAGAGAGGGACAGGATAAGAGAAAGAAGGAGATAGAGAAAATGGAGAAGTCCATTTCAGAAGAGGTCAATGATTACAGGTTTAGGGGAAGGTAGAGGCAGAGAGTGGAGCAGGATTCTGACCGGGTCTTGACAGTTGTTGGTGAAATGCAATAGGTTTTCTGTTTTGAGTCTGTGAAACACAAAAGGAAGACGTCTAATGAGGTTCACTGAAGAGAGTCACATGGATAAGAGACAGGGATCACAAGAGCAAGTTCAGGAGCCAAAAGATGAGCTGCTGCCAAAGTAACTGGAGGAGGAGGAGGGGACATTGGAATGGCTTCAGATCTGTGCTGAGTTAACGGAGATTCCTGGTCGGCTGATGGCAAAATAAGATGAAGCGGAGCTACCACACGTAGCCAATCTCGTCATCCTTATCGTCTTCCTCGTCCTCGTCATCCTCGATGGCTCCTCGGGGGTGAATCCGGCCCCGCCTCTTCTTCTGCCGGCTCCGCCCACTCTGTGATGGCTCCTCCTCCTGGTCGCCAAGGAGGATGACAGCACCGCCGCTGCCGAAATCCCCCGATGTCTCCTGGTCCTCATCTGTAGGGAGATAAAAAACACAGATAAGCAAACAGGTTAAAACACAGGATCCCTGAGTGTGTAAACTGTGATATACTATACTCATGTGGGGTCAGTGGATCATGGTCTCACTCTTTGATGGTAAATGCTGCCGGGGACTGTGTGACCTTAACAGTTCATGAGAGATTTGCTAAAGGTTGTCTAGCTTAGTATACTCTGCACACATTCAGGGAATTCATATTATCTGGCACAAAGTTTGTACATACCTTTTTGGGATGTATAGCCATTTTTTATTTAGCACAATCATACATTGTGTTAAATACTAACTAGCCAATCTTAAATGTGTTAGCATTTAGCTTCTCATTGTGCATAAAAGCAGCCGAACAGAGCTTCTAGCATGTAGACTCTTAAGCCGTGTTTCCATTGCATCCCTGCCAGACTCCAACCGACTTCATTTTTTAACTTTACTCTATTTTGTTTTGATCCTCCACTTAACACATCGCAATGCAGAGTCAAGAGGTTGCATATTTAGTTAGCATCTGTGCTAAAAGCTTAGTAACATCAAGTTACATTTGCAAACAATTTTGCAAATGTAACTGTGCAAACAGCAGTCATTATCTCCGCTGCAGCCTCCAGCATTTTGTGAAATTGGGACGTTAAAATCCTTCTGAGTTAAGTTCCTAACAGCCTCTTCACACCTAGGTACAAGTGTACTCAGGCTGAGTGGCACTTCCAGTGTTAAAATCAGTTTGGTGTCTTTGCGTTTAGACTACTGAACGGAGAGCTGCTGCATTACTAGTTTTTTCTTTGCAAGGCAGAATAAAAAAGATCCAGGCTGCTGCAGCCTAAGCTTGTTAGACCGGAGACAAAGGGCTGTTGCTGTCTATGTGTGTGTTTGCAGTGTGTTTGTTTGTGTGTGTGTGTTTGTCAGGCTCTGGAGAGACACCTCATCAATATTGGAAGGTGCAATTACTGGCTTTGGACTAGACTGGCATTCCAGTGAGCCGTAATCTGTGACTGCGAGCTGGCTGTGTTATTGGTAATCAGTATATCTGCCTCCATCCTTTCTTGCTAATTATTGTTCTCCTTTTCCACAAAGAAATCCCATGGCCATTGATTTGCAGCAAAGTGCCTCTATTGGCTTTTTGACCATTCCCTTTGACTATCCACCCCTGGCTATGGTGGAGCTATAGATTTGACATATCAAAGCACTTAATTATATATATTCCTTGTTTGAAGGCATTTTCTTGGATGCCAACATCAGCCTGCAGTATGCGTTTACCCTCCTATAAAAGAGGCTGCTCAGTCATTGCTTTTAATTCATGTAAACAACCAATCTTTTGACGCTGCTCTCTGCTGACAAGTGTGACGGAGTTTCTTACTTGACTTGCAGGAAGCTGGTGTTTATCAAAGCTAAATGAGCAGAATATCAGAGGCAGATAACATCAGGCACATGACTGATAGTAAACCAGCCAAACTCCAGAGGCATGTTATCTATTTCATAAATATTTACTGATGTTTAGATACCGCTAAAGATAGTAAGGAAGGGAAGCGAGTAGATCTCTGATACCGAGATATTGTGGTACTGTTCAAGTTTCAGTGGTATATTATGTTCAAACGGGAGCTCTGCAACACAACCATACCCCTTGTTAAGCTATATGGGCGTGTGTGTGTGTGTGTGTGTGTGTGTGTGTGTGTGTGTGTGTGTGTGGACTTACCGCAATTGGGGTTGCCTTGTTTTCTGGAGCCAGCGATCTCATTGCCGTATTTGTCCACACACCAACACTGGGCGGTGCTGCTGTGACACTGCGTTGGTTTGAAGTAACCCTCCTCAGTACACCGGGGAATATAAGAGCCTAAAGATGGTAAGTAAGGGCGGGATGGAAGAAGGGAATACAAGGTGAGACCGAGTAAACAGCAAGAAACAAAAGGGCGGAGAACAGAAGATTCATGTGATCCTTCATTTCCTGTAGTTGAGACCACAGTTCTTATGTATTCAGAGGGGGATATCGGCAATCAATTACTGCTGTGAAGGTTGCAGGACAACAACTATACATCCTGCTTAAAGGGAAGCAGTCACTTTCAATAACAAACACACACACACACACACCTACTTCTGTTACCTTCATTTGACCCAGCCCAAGCTCATTCTTCAGGCTATGCTTGTTGTGAGCTGGAAGACTGAAAGATCCGCCCGCAGGCGACAGATGAAATGTGTACAAAATGTCAGGATGTGCTTTATAGTGGGTGTCTGTTTAATGCTGCTGATTTATATTCTCTGCTCCAGACAGTTGGAAACAGGGACAGCTGGTAATGCTAGGCTGTTTGTTTGTTTGCAATAAATGAGTTCATGTAGGAGTCAGTGAGTGACAGCTGTCAATCATCCAGACTGACCTATGAAGCTCTTCCTCCGACTCTGATTCTGGATCCTGCTCTTCTCCGCTTGGCAGGGCAGTCCTACAACCAAAACACAAAAACATTTTAAATAAAAGGGCTTGTTTTTCTGTCTTACCATCTACTCTATATACGCTACACTAACATCTTATTGATTTCTTGTATTGGACACCCTTTTATTTCTCCAAGCATTATCCTCAATTGCATCTTCTCATCGACTACCAATTTATAATCTCTGTCTACGTTTTATTTAGTTTATTTCTCGATTCATTATCCGCTTAAAAGACCACAATCTCTGTACACAATGCGCATTTTAAAGAAATAGGAACCAGTATTGAAATGTTTATGTATTTCATTAGTTGTGTTGTGACATTATTGGGACATTTTCATCGGATTTATTTCTCTTGAGCATGAGTTTCAAATTGTTGGAGGGTTTTACACCTCATTATTGCCTTTCTCATCTAAACGTTTCCAGCAATTCTTTATTTTCTTTGCCCTTTCCCCCTCCTCACCCTCAGGTTTCTGAAAGCAGTAGCACCACTCGTTGTTAGACAGCTTCCCGTCCTTAAAGGAGTCGCAGGAGTTGAAGAGGGGCTTCATGCACAGCTCATACTTGTCCAGGTAGATGGCACTCAGCTCTGATTGGTCCAGCAGGAGGTCGAAATTCATGTCAAGCTTGTTGAACATCCAGCCCAGAGAGTCCTTACAGATGGGCAAGATGCTGGTGTCAAAATCTACAAGAGGAAAAAGAAGATAATGAAATTGAACAGGTTGGAACATTTTGAAGTATCAAACTGAGTGAATCTGAGTGTATGCAGTGGCCCATCTGACATGTGCTCAGACATTACAGAAAACATTGCAGGGGTCGCTGTCAACAGCAACCCTCATGAGGACTGAAAAGTGTGGCGCTGTCAACAGGAAAGGGCTGCCACACACACACACATTTCGTGGGGTTATGTACTCACGTCCAGTGGCAGAGTCGAGGCTGTCGGAGGATTTGAGGTCTCTGTTGGCGTCAAGATGGAGAACTCCAAACCAGTCCTTTAGTCTTGCAGCCAAACTGTGGAGCTCTGTGTCAGTGCAGGCTATACACACGCACACACACACACACACACACACACACACACACACACACACACACACACACACACACACACACACACACACACACACACACACACACACACACACACACACACACACACACACACACACACACACACACACACACACACACACACAGAAAGTAATGAGAAGAGGAGAAGCTGTCAATCTTCTGCTCTGTCATCAGCGAGAAAAAGAAGAGTTCTTATATTCCTTATCAAAACTTTCATTTCAGTTCTGCTGTGTACTTTGCCTCTCTGTGTTCTTCCCTTTTCCTTTCTAATCACACTCTTCTCCTTGAGTACACACAGCGGAGTCATAACACACACTGAACTGCTGCTATCTCTTGACAGTTACCATAGGAACCCAATACAAATACAGTACACACACATCGGAGTTTCCTCTTCTGCTGGCACCTCTTTCTGTTGACCATTTAATGTTCTTGTTCAGATGATTGATTTGATCCACATGGGAAACCACACACTCACGCTCGCAGTCACAAACACACAACCGACAGACAAAGGTTTGATTGAAATCCGAAATGTCATTTCAGTGAGAGGACACTTGATAGTTCTCCACGGCGGAGATTAATCTGTGTTTGTTCTTTTTTATGCGTGAGCAAACCCCTCTGCGGGACAACAAAAGTCAGCTAAAAAACACTGTCATGCAAGTTGATTCTTCTCTCCATGCAGCAACCCAAAAAGAGCTGGAGAATTACATTTAGTGATAGCCCTAATTCAAAGTATAAACCATCCTCTGTCAACAACAAATCCCTGGTTCCTGCAGCCCTGTGGGACTGACAGGGTCTGCCTGCAATCCGAGGAGACTCCCCTCCCCGCCTGTCTCCCTCCGCGTCTCTCTCTGTCAATCTCCGTCCTCCTTTCTCCCTCTCCTGCATGTGATTGACATATATTTTTTTCTATTTCTTTTGAGAGCCTGATAAATGTGCCTGAAGGACAAGAGCCATTTTCCACCTCTCGCTGAAGCCTTCCGATCCAAGACGCTCCAGCTTTGTCGTGACTTATAGAAAATGCAGAAGTAGGTTGTTAGTATTCATGTGGCGGCACTGTTATTTCAGAACTGAGGCAGTTTGCTGGGAAACATGCAAAGGTTCAGAGCGTTTAAAGAGTCGCGTCAAAAGACAAATCACAACGATTTAATCTTGAGAAAAAACGTCTCGTCCCTGGTTATCCTGTCAGATATCATAAAGGAAGGAAAATGCAAATGCACTGAATCCTACAGACATATCAGGCAGAGGGAAAGATAATATCCCTCTAAGTCTGTCTCTAACACATATACACTCTGAGATACACACACATATTTAATTGAATAGAGCAGATTGGTCCCTGTGTGTGATACCTGGATCACACTTTGCTCACACATGCCACAGAGCCAGCAGGACACCAGGCTGAGAGACGTTTCTGTCACTCTTCTTCATTCTGTGGCCCAACCATGTCCTGCGTCCTGGCAGGGATGCATCATGTTCAGACACTCACACAGACACACTCATTTTATAGTAATAGTTGCGGGATTGTGTCATTATTGCGGCTCCTATAAAACAGAGGAGGCCCCGGGTAACTGACTGGAGCCGAGGAGAGGGCCGATAACGTATTACTGGCTGGCTATCTGTGTGACATTACCTCTTGAATCCCAAGGTGGTCTTTTCATGTGTGTGTATGTGTGTGTGTGAGAGTGATATAACCCTTCAGGTGGATACAGATAACGTTTCGGAGGGCTCTTCATTTCCACGGTCAGAGTGAGAGAGCAAAATACCAAACAGCCACAACATTATCCGTCCTCACCTCCTAATTACAATTCTTCCCGAAGAGTCGGCAGCATATTACTCTTTCTTTATCGCTTATTTATTTGACCGTTCCTCCTCCTCACACCAAGTTTTACCCCCATTGTTTTCCTTTCTGTTCACGCTCGCTGCCATTTAAGGCACTCGCTGCTTTTTGGATTCCTTTGTTGCCTTTCAGGACTTCTTCCGCATTTTCCTCCATTGCCTTTTCACTTCCAACCTCTCTCTCTCTCCTCTAGCGCCGTCACTTTTCTGAGATTCAATAGAGGCCACTTATCACTCCTGGCTGTACCTTCCACAGTTTCTCCTAAACTTAAAGGAACCGCTTTGATATGCCACGCTCTTCCATTTCTTTCTCCCCTCTAAATTGCTTTGAGTGCTTTATTTCCCATCTTTCCCCTTGCACATCCCCCCATGGAGTCCAAAGATTGTGTCTGTTTTTCTCTTTGATATCCTCTGTCCCTCTCCCTCCACTTTTTTCACTTTTGTCTCCACTGCTCTCTCCATCTGTCCCTCTCAAGTCTCTCGGACTATGCAGTACGACCAACAATGAGTCTCAATAGACCCCTCTTATCTCCCTCTCTCAGTTTGACCCAAATAGTTTTGGACGGGCCCGACACTGCTGCCCGTGTAAGGACTCCTTTTGTTGAGCAATGAAACAGAAAGCTGGAAATGAAACCATTCACGCACTGAAGGACACAACACAACACAGATAAAATGGCCTGTTTAACCATTCATTCCCCTCTTTCTCCTCTCTCTCTCTCTCTCCTCTCTCTCTCTCCTCTCTCTCTCTCCTCTCTCTCTCTCTCTCTCCCTCTCTCTCCTCTCTCCTCTCTCTCTCCTCTCTTACCTCTCTCTCTCTCTCTCTCTCTCTCTCTCTTCTCTTGCCGCTCTCTCGTCTCTCTCTCTCTCTCTCTCTCTCTCTCTTCTGCTCGTCTCTCGTCTCTCTCAGTCGTCTCTGCTGCTCTCTCTCTCTTGCTCCTCATCTCTCTCTCCTCATCTCCTCTCTCTCTCTCTCTCTCTCTCTCTCTCCCTGAGCCCCGCAGGTCAGGCAGGCTTAAAAGATGTCAGAACACACAGCCAAGATCAAATGTCACACACACGGGCCATTACAGAGATATCACACACCGTTATGGCAAGACTCCATTGATGTGTGACTCAACAAGTGATGTTGCTGCTGTCAGTAGAAATCAAGTGTCTCCGACAACACTCACAAAGTTTAACTCAAGGAAAAAGTGGGTCATGCCATGGCTGGAGCCGCAGTCTCTTTTACTCTCGACCTTAAAACTAAAGTCACATTTGCTAATTATGGATTTTTTTAATGTAGTTTGGATGAATGTCTACTCAACATAAAGCACCAGGCATTATGTATCCATATTCATCTTCTCTCTAGACAGCAATCATGTTATTATTGTTACCTTTGTATGTCTAAAATAATAGCAAGTGAAAATCAACCTGAAAAGTCAAATCTGTGTTTCTGCTCACGACTTACTAATTAATATGTGATATACATGGGCGTCGCAGCCATTATATGAGGGTGGGACAAGTCCCCCCCACTTTTTCAAATGATTAGTATAGACCCCCCCACTTTTACTATGCGGAAAGTCCGTGAATCGGTTTATCCACTCGCCACACTTTGTAGAGCGCTGTGTCAGTGCTTCACTATCAAATGAAATCCATTCCACTTGCTTATTGAGAGAATGCCCAAATCAATGAAACTCCGTACCATGTTTTCACTGCTACTTTGTACCAAGGCAGATTCTCACATAGCGCGCGCATGTTCAAGGAGTGATGTCATAGTTGGACAGCTCAGATCTGTTGTATGAAGCGATGCCGGTAGCGGAGGTAAGGCACACACACCAAATGTTCAGGAAATGGTTAATACAGCGAAAATCAAAGCTGACGATCTCTTGGTTTGATATGTTTTCTCCCCCAGACAACATGGACATAAGAACATTTTTTTCAAAGAAGAGGAAAGTAAGTCATCAGCTGGTAGCAGTTAATCAGTTAACAGTGATGGCGGCGTCTCACTTCTGGAGAGGAGTTTCGTCTTTATGTCATGATAGAGAGATACAAATACTGAATAGTTTAGATGAGAAAAGGCATCGAAATGCCAGGTTACTAGTATTTATCATGTAAACAGGGAACATGAATAACCCGATCTCTCTGCTCATGTAAACACCATATCCCCAATATGATCATAACCGGGATAATACTCATAAACGGCTTACTGATGTCCATGTAGAGACGCAGTCAGTGTGTTTTACTGGAACCTCAGTTCGATAAGAGATTCTTTTCTGAGTTCTTTAACTTAGGTACTCTCTGTCAAATGGTAATGTGCATTATGTTTTAATTATACTTATCATTCAGAAGCTTTTTGTGTGTGTTTATGTTTTACTGAGTGATTATAGGCTATTTCCATCCCAATATTCAGTTAACTATTTATTTGCTGTGCACATTACATAGACTAGCTAATATTCTACCTACTGGTTGGGACTTTGAGTCTTCAAAATGTCCAATGTCACAGACTGGGACTTACTTTAGAGTCAGTTGTATTTACATTCAGTATGACTTGTTATGATTCAATGTGAAAGAGTATACTGCTCAATAAATAATTATCACTTCCCCACCTCTCTTGACATCTAGGCACTTGAGAGTGAGTCAGAGGCAGAATACAGGGACAGTGGAGAGAGGTCCATTGCTGAGGTGAGTGATGAAAGGGAAATGACAGTTGAGAGTAAATTGTGATGTGGACTCTCATCCCAGGATTTTAAGGAAATCAGTGGGGATATTGAACAGGAAACATTTCAGTCAAGGGGCATCATATGACCAATATAGACAGAAGAGCAACATTTATTTGAACATTTAAGTCAATGATACCATTCCTAGGTGAACTTAACATCCGTATGGAGTCAGATCAGTCTCAATATTAATAAATGCTCACAGAAGGATTCACAAATGTATTTTGCGATTTATATATAAATGACTCTCCACAACAATATCTCTCAATGCACTCACAAATATTTATTGTTGTATATAAATGTACAAAAAATGGGCATTTAAACTGCTTTTTATTAATTCAAAGACAGCTCTGAATTAATAATCAAATATGTTTCCTTTCTTTACTACTGGATGAAATTACAAAATGTACCCATCATTTTCCTCATGCTAGTATAGCCACATAAAAGTATCAAACCACCTGTTAAAATGCACCAGAATACAGGAAATCTATATATCCCCCCCACATTCAGGATGCTTCCTACGCCCATGGTGATATATATATATATATATATATATTGTTTTATATTACAATACATTATATATTAACTTGTGATAAGGGGGCTTCAATAGACAATTGCTTCATTGTATTTTAGCAATCATGTTGCAAAAAGGAGATAAAGCATGCCACTAAATGAACACTTTGTCTGCAGGATTGTTCAAAGCCTTAGCCATTATTCATTTGACAAAATATATTTCTATTATGAATGAATTTGACTTATATTATGCTTAATGAAGCAGTTGTTGAGTTTTGCAATGTTTTTAATTAATTTGGCTATTGTTCACTTTTTTTCCCCAAGGGCTTTTTAATGTTTTTCATTAATGAAAGGCCCAGAATGTCACTTAGCAGTGTTGTGGAAGAGACTCTGTCAAATCATAACTGGAACAACTGCTTTGTTGAGAAAACAAAAGTTTGGCAGCTTCAAAGAAATGGAGGGCCTCTTGTGTTAGATTGGGTGATTTGTATGTGTTTGCAACTGTTGAATATAATGTAGACGGTGATATCAAATTGGCAGCCATGCGAACAGTTGGAAGCCTTTGGCTAAGAGGTTGCCATTTAAGCATTTTAGATCTGAAATGAGAACCGGGGGTATCCTTAAACCAAACAACTACTTCATAATTGTTCCAATGGACCTGCTCACATGCACAGAGACAAAGATACAGTGTGGAAGTTGCCAGATCTTAAGCTGTCAGCTCCACTTCCAATACAACACAGATTGTTTGACAGTGAACTTTTACAAAGGATTGGGGCTGGTATTAGACACGCAGACACATCGGCTGCTTTCAGACCGGAGGAGAATAACAATCGATCAGAGCTGCAGGTCAAATATCAAACGCTGAATCATAGCTGGGAATTCTCCTTCCCTCTCACCGAGAACTTCCTCACTCCTGCTGTCTTTCACGTCTGCTAACTCAGATCACTAGAAACTGGCAGCCAAGAAAACCTGCAAGCCTTCTGTTTTTCACAGACTGACGTAGGCTTGAACTTTCATCGAAACATGGAAAAGTCAAGATTACCGAAGCCATCACACGAGATAAAACGTAGAAACAGGGTTTCAGCTACAGTTCTTGCCAAAAAGAGAAGAATATAATAAGTTGTGTGTAAATGATGAACAGCTTACTTCTAGTCTGTACTAAGTAAATGTGAAATATGCAGAATTTTATGGAAACGTATGAATAATTTTTTATCCAACCTTTTTTCATCACAGATAAAGCCCCTTGACAACAAAGAGCTGTTTTACGTGACTGATAACCAAACGTGTCCTGTTAAACAATACATTAAATCAAAGGGGATTTGGACAATTATTATGATTTATAACAAACCATTATATTAGCTCTCCAGACTCTAGCCTCATCTTTGTTCTCTTGTATTGGCACAAGTATGCAACAGAGTAGCTCCATCACCAGATGTTGTGGTTGTGACTGCTATTAGGAGGTGATGGAGTGCAACATTCCCGAATTACATTCAGTAACAATCCCTCCAGGCAGGTTAAGGTCATGAGAAAAGTGTGTCCTCCAGACTACTAATACATAACTTCCACCATCAGGAGACGTCAGGCTTTGTATCCATCCATGGGTCACCTTTATCATTTATAAATGATTCATTAAGTTTGTCATATAAAAGAGAAGGAGTGGCTCTAAATCCACTGACAGAGGGAAAGAGTGTGGTGATCACCTTGAGACAACAGGAGCATGGTCTGATCAGATCAAGATGAAAGGCAGATGGGAAGGAAGAAAGGAGGGATGGGAGTCGGCCGAGTGAGGTGACACCTTTTTAACAAGGTAGCAGAAGGAGAAATAATGGACACTCAGATAGCAGATATGGAGGAGATAGAAGGTCAGATTCATTAAAAAGATACCAGAGTGTGTTTCCTTTTCTTTGCCTCAAGCTATCAGCTCTCCAGAACAATCTCACTGACGGTGAGCTAAGGTTAGCCAAGATAATGATCAGCAATACAGCGTCTCACGTACAGAGAGACAGGTTAGTGAGACAGGTACATAGAGAGAGACGGAAAAAACATAACGCGTTCCAAGTTTTAAGTTTAGGAGTAAGACTACTATTTTGTAAATGTAGGTATATGTATTGTATGAATTTAAGACATTTATTCTCATTCAACCATTAAACTTATGTAGGTTCAGATTTAATTCAGGCCTACATTCAGCTAGAAATTTCGTTGTTGTTGTTGTTGTCCAAAAACAGTAACAAATGACCATTTCAAAAGTGATTATTTTGAGTGTTTTCTGAACTGCCGTGTCTCCAGCCAAATGCCTGGCAAAGGCTTTTTTAGACTCCTGCTATAAAGGAGTTAGGATTTAAAGGCTTTTACACCTGCGCTCTTCCCTAATGTGACATGCCCATGTGGGAGTAGATAGCGAAGACACTCTAGCAGTCTGGAGAAGAGGGCTAATAAGCAAAATAAGACCTGCACAAGTGGACTGAGGTAGTGTAGTCCCTTTAGTGTGTGTAGCCACACCAGATTAACAGCCTAAATAAGTGCATTTGCTGTGTTAAGTATTTGGTATTTGGAGCAGTTTGCTTACAAATGAGACTAGATGCAGACTACAGGGTCTCTTTATATCAGCCGAGTTTTGCTGCATGGCTGTTAATGTTGGATATATATTTTAGGTTCACAGTAACTGCCAGTACTCGTGGTTCTGCAGCCATTAAAACACCAGTATAATGTCTTTTTTTTACCGTTTTCCTCGCTCGCCAGTAGTCATTACACCCTGAATATATAATGTGAAACTGGCATCGTTACAAAAACACTGGTGACTACCGGAAGTCTCTGGTGTGAAATTTGGATGCCACCCATCCCGGCCCCACAACACAGCTTGTCAGAAAACTAAACACATTGTTTGTTTGAAATGCTTGAACAAAAAAAAACAATGCAGCTTTTTTTTTCTAGCGTGGACAGTCCCAAGAGGAAATACAAAAACAGCTTTACAGTCATTCTTCACTGTATTCAGCAATCTGGAAAAAATCCCTACGAAATTGGCATGTGTTAGGAGAGGATAGGAAGTGTGGAGGCAGAAGAGAGGAGAACACAATATGTCCTCCTGTGCGCTCTCTGTGGAGCGCACAGGCAGAATTGCCAGGAGAAATTACATTTAGCCTGGGATTTATCTCCATTCGGTCTCCTCCAGTTTTTTTTTGTTTTTTGTCAACTATTATTGGTAATAGAAAATATCCGTACACCTAGTAGGGACTTTAGCCTTTACACATGATCACCAGCTGAATGGCTTTGTGTCAGCTAGTCATAATTTTATGTGAGAGAGTGACGATGTTCAGCCTCACAGCAGTGCTGCCTCGGGGGTTGAATGACTGATCAAATTAAATCTCAGTACCTCTTTGTCAACGTGTTAACCTTTGCTGCCAAACAGGCAAACAGCATCAATGGATTTCTTCTGCGCTAATCAAGTTTATGTGATTATTTAGATGGATTACAAGATTACACCACATGTAGTAACCAGTACATACAATTAACCTGCAACAGTTATCTTTGATATTTCTTCTTATTTTCTCATTATCTTCATTGTGTAATACATTTGTGCCATTTGACCGAAAATGTTATTTAAGGAAAGTTTAAAAAAAAAAAATATTTCTCAGTTTTTTGTTTATAAAAAAAGGGCAGCAAAATGTGAGAAATACAATAAAGAAGAAGAGAAATGTAAACGCAACACTGCAAACATCATGCATTTGAGAGTAGAGAGAGAAAATGAATGAGCGACACACAGATTAGAGAGTGCGTGATAGATGGGACTGACAAACACACAGTTGTACGTTCCCCACGTGAATAATAAAGGTTATTATTTTGGTTGAAGCAAAGGTACTCAAAAAAATGATATTTGAAGCCTTCCATTCTGAATTCCACTCTCAAATCAAAAACAATATCCGCCCCACACTCCAGATAAATTGCACACTGCAGCACACACTTAACTGTACCAAAATTGGGGGAGTGAGTGAGAGAGACGTAAACACACAGATTCACCTACAAGCTGCTTGTGAAATACTTCCTCTACTTCCTCCTCAATTCCTATAAAAGAATCTACTCTTCTTAAGGTGTCACATTTCTACCGTCTGTTGAATCTGAGATTCCTCTCACACACAGTAGTGGACAATATGACACTAATTACTCATTAAATGTCTCAGTATGAGAGTCTGTATTTATGGCAGAGACTGCTGTATTCTTCACTAATGTTTATTTTAAATAAATACAAATGATAATACTAATATGGGTAATATCTAAAATGCAAATGGTTAGTATTTCTCCTGCAGTTTCCCAACGCTACATTAGAGACTCTTATAGTGAATAATAAATATGTTGAATTGGCTAAAGCTTGGCTAAAGCTAATTAGCCAAAAGACAAAAACAAATATAGCCTAGTTAACTATAAGGTAGGCTCCTAGCTAATGGATAAGTTAGCTCAAGGTTTAGCTAAGGCAATTTATCATGGGCATACAGGCTAATGTAGCCTACTGTACTTAAGGGGAGACACTAAAGGTGAATACAGTAAAATGTGTATCTAATAACGTCATCACAATCGCCACATTGATATGCAAATTAGGCGTTAACTAGTACACTAGTAATAAAGTAGCCTACTATCTTATCTCTTATCTTAATTAAAATGCGCTAATTTGCATGCAGTTACCAAGGCATTGCAGGTGAAAAGGATAAAACAAAAAACAAACAAAAAAACATATCACCTCACAACTTCCCCAGATAGTTACTTACGTCAAATCAGTATTTTCCCCGGAAATGTTATGTTTAAATGCAGATTAGCTTTAAATCTATAGATGAATTCAGACATGGTAATAAAACGAACACCATTTATTTGTGTTTTTTGGAAGTTTTCTTTCCAATAGAGTGAAAGAAAACATGGAAGCAAAATAGACCAAAATAACAAGTACATGAAAAAACGATCTTTTTGCCTGTAATGTCCTTAAACAGTAACTTCATAATTTTGATTGTTGGCTGCTCATTTAATAACTATTAATTGTACTAGTTTGTTGTCTGCTCTTGTGCATAGTGAATACTAGGCTAAAGAAGACCATTGTCTCTGTGTTAGCTGATTATTTTGTAGAATTCTGTTGAGTATTAAACAATTGCGTGAGTGTGAGGGTATTCAAATAAATTGGTCAGTAAGTCAGAGATGTGCAACTATATTTAACTTTTTGTTTTACATTTGTTTTTATAAATGATTATGGGAAGTGCCCTTTTTCTCACTTGAGCTCCCGCCCCCCAAAATGTCTGTGCACGTCCCTGCTCCTGCGTTAACACTCTGTTCCCTGTGCTAAGTTTTTATCTCTGCCTGCCAGTCTGCGTCTCCCTGTTCACTCCCAGCTCCTCGTGTCTGTCAATCCAGACCCTGGATCAGCCCCAAAAACTCTCTCCGTCTGCCTACCCTGAACACCAAGTTTGCTATAAACCTTTTTGAACTGTCGGTGTGCTGCACTCAATATTCAACTCGACAAATTATACATTTCAACTTTTACTTCTGAAGAATAAAGCATGTTGAAAAATGTAGCTGCGTCCAAAATCACTTCCTATTTACTTTGAAGCTGATTAATTTACTCTCTGACTTTTTATTTGACATCCAAATACTGAAAACTGTCATGCGTGATATAATAACCTCAACAATCCTGACATTGTACAAAACACAACTTCCTGTTTACAATCCCACAATGCAGTGTTTCATTTTAATATAGTATGTGAAAGTGACAGTTGTGAGACACCGTCAGAAATAAATAAGCACAAGAAATCCGAAATGTACCTCTCACTAGAAATTACATGTAAACTAATGACGCTTTATAAAATAAACAGTAGATAGTTAGTGATTTATTTCCAACAGAGTCTTGACTAAAATCTCATCAGATGCATCAACGACCTGCTCTGACTTCACTGGTTCGTTTTACCTGCTTCTTTTTTCAGTGTTGAATAAATGGCAAAGACCTAGACAAAATATTGGTATTCAATCTTCCTTTGCCTGATAATAATGTGAATAATTAGAATAGGAGTTAATAATAAAACAAGATGATAATGTCTATGAATATATACAAGCTCAGTGAGCTCCTTGGCCTTACTCTTTCTTGAATTAAACAGTTATTATAGTTATACAGTAATTAGATTAGTTCTGCCTGTCTGGATTATCTCTCCTGATGTCAACTCACAATGACACTTACCTCATCTGCCCTCCATGCAGATGAGGTACACACACACACACACACACACACACACACACACACACACACACACACACACACACACACACACACACACACACACACACACACACACACACACACACACACACACACACACACACACACACGCACACATTGCAATGTTGATAAAAACCTCCTGTGTACTGTAAAAGGGATGAAACTCTTTGCAGACGCAGGTGCTTGGTAGGAATGTGCAGACCCTGTTTGAACCCGGCTATCAGTAAACACAGAGGAGTGATTGCATATACGAAACTGTTGCAATCTTTTGGCTGTTACCATAGGAACACAATCTGACATGCACAAAATGTTTTCCTCACCTACTGCCATCTCCATCTGTTTACCATTTCGTGTTGCTGATCTAATGAGAGATTCTATCATCCCTGCTATGGTGGTGGAAAGTGTAGAGACACCATTGAGAAGAAGATAAATCCAGGGAGAGAGAGGAAAATAAGAAATGACTAAGTTTAAACAGAAAACGTACTGAAAAGAGTAAAAGCAGAGAGTCTGATAGGGAAACGTGTAATGCTGTATTTTGATGTTGTTAAAGATCTGTACATAGATTATTATTCTATTCATCCACTCCCAGAGTCAATTCCTCAGCAAATCTAACACATCATTATAGTTGCTATTGAAAAAACCTGGGGAGAATAAATAAAGTTGATAAAACACGTCTCCGTTACAGCATCACTCGCTAAATGTTACCTCCATCATTCACCCATGAACTAATGAAGGTCAGTGTAAGATTAACAGGTACTCGTCATTTTTTAGCAGACATATTTCGTTGTTATGAAATGTGTGTGATGATTTATCCGATGTGGATCATTTTTGTCGTAATCAAAAAGTGATTAGAAAAATGTTGTGATGGACACGCACTCACACGAAGTAAAACCATCCCAGTAGAGGAAATGTGTAATGATAACAATCCATCCTTTTCTGCTGAGCTTTACGTTAGATTGCATTTCTCCTCTAGAATCTTTCCATTCATCTGCTGAAATCCTGTTTTCATGACAAACAATAAGACATACACACTCACTCCATCACTGCCCCCTGTAGCTGTCAGAAAACGGGTGGGGGTTAAGGGATGGAAGGGGAAGAAAATAACACGAGTGAGGGGAAAAGGAATGAAAGAATTTGAAGGATTACCACGGTATGTGTGTGTGTGTAGAATAGAATAGAATAGAATAGGGAGGGATGAAACCCTCTTTAATGGTCACACATGCAGAGCACACAGCACACACAGTGAAATTTGGCCTCTGCTTTTAACCCATCCTAGTACAAGGAGTCTAGTACTAGGAGCAGTGGGCAGCTATTGTACAGCGCCCGGGGAGCAATGGGAGTGGGGGGGAAGGGGGGTGTCCGGTGCCTTGCTCAAGGGCACCACGGCAGGGCAGGAGGTGAACTGGGACCTCTCCAAGTAGAAGTCCACACTCCATATTTAGGTCTGGTCGGGGACTTGAACCAGCGACCCTAAGGCTCCCAGTCCAAGCCCCTACTGACTGAGCCACTGCTCAGTCTGTGTGTGTGTGTGTGTGTGTGTGTGTGTGTGTGTGTGTGTGTGTGTGTGTGTGTGTGTGTGTGTGTGTGTGTGTGTGTGTGTGTGTGTGTGTGTGTGTGTGTGTGTGTGTGTGTGTGTGTGTGTGTGTGTGTGTGTGTGTGTGTGGTGTAGTAATAACTGTCTTTATCTGAGAAATCTATCTGAACCAGAAGTGACTGACAAGTTCTCCACAGATGACATGGACATGGAGACAAAGAAGAGAAGCTATGTAACAGCCTAAATGACAAGTATTCAACATAAATCGACACCTTTTGTGAAGTCAGAAGGATTGTGAAAGAGTTGGCCTATATCTAAACAAAAAGCAACTAAATATCTAAATAGTTTATTTAATTGAGCTGAGAGCTCCAGTACTCACCAGCCTTATTGTGCCTATGTGCTGGTTTGCTGTGCTCCTGACCAGGCAGACAGGGACACAGCCCGTCACACTTCACTGAGACCGTCTTCCCAGAGAGGCAGCCCTGGAACTCCAACTTACACTGTAGAAAAAAACACAACAGATTCATGAGTAATGAAGGTTTATTCAAGTTTCTCGAGGGCTGGAAACTCAGCATAAAGACACACATCGTCAGTATACTTGTCTTGAAGACTTGGCCTGTAAAAACAGTTGTACGATGTCTTTTGTGGCTCTGCAGGTGCTCTCTAAAACAATCCAGATTTTGTTTTCATGGTCATCATGCATTGGAGGTGATGGAAAACTACCTTCGTTGAGTTTCAGAGTTGAAATGGTAATTGCTTTGACCACACCAGATCAAAATATTATTTTCTTTCCCCTTTGATGGATGTATTATCTTGCACTCAGCTAAAAACACCTGCTATTTTGCAGCCTAAAATTATGCATTTAAAGACTTGGTCAATGACCAGGGATTGAAGGTCTTATAAATAAGTACTTTTGCATTTATAATAATTATTTTTGCAAGCAGTGCAGTTGCTGCCTGCTGCTTCGTTTATAGTTTCATTTTTCAGACCTGGAAGTTGCTACTTTTTAAATGATAGTAATAAACTCCACCTTGCCATTGGCTAAAAGCCAGGACATTTTAGGGGTACTGCTGTCCCGATTACATCCACTTGCATTGAAATCTACTTTTTATATAAAATGGCAGTCGCATGCACACCTTCAAATACAATGAATCTATAGAAGAGATGAGGAAGAATGAGGAATTCTGGACACTTTGTTTACAGGATCTATTAAAGGTGGGGTAGGTAAGTTTGAGAAACCGGCTCGAGATCGCTTGAATTTGAAAATACACAACCGGAGAAAATCTGCCACTTCCTTATAGAGCCCCTCCTCCAACACACGAACGCGCACATGACCAATGAGGGCACGAGATAAGTTTGTGCCCCGATGGAAGGCTGACAGGCAGGTAGGCCATCCAGTTATTTTAGCCGGCCCGGCTAAAATGATTGGATGATTGGATGGCCTACTGTCGTGCTTTTTACAGTACTACGGCTTCCACAGATGACATTTTTTTATGGATTTTTTGTCAAAGCACTTAAGATATTCATTGATATCGGGATGTTAAGAGCATTCCATGGAATATAACAAAAAGTGTATCTCGAGCCGGTTTCTCAAACTTACCTACCCAACCTTTAATACTGTGGTTCGAGTATGTAATTGCAAACAAACAGAACTTTGAGTTTCCAAATGTCTTTGTTGAGCTGATTAAAGGAATAGATTTGCTGAGACAGGATTGGTCATTTATCTTCAATGAACAGATGTGTCCATTAGGCAGCCATACACCATTAGACACAGAGTTGCCCGGTAAAACTGTTCTATTATTCACTGCTGTACAAACCTAATGCAATGCAAAAAGCAAGATGGACTACTTTAAAATGTAATTTAACAATATACCAAATCTCATTTCAGGTAAGTGAAGGGTAAGAAACAGTTTGGACTGTTTGTGGGAGCAAAACAATCCAATTACAAGATCCTTCCAGGAAGAATAATGAAAACTGAAATGAGTTATGTAAATTCTGTTTGTGAGATGATGACGACAGCGTGAGACCATGACTGTGCGTTAACCATAAACATATCATGCATCATGCACAGGCTGAGCCTTATGCTGCCGGCACTTTCATTTCATGTCGTAGTTTAAATCCATCACTTCCTGCCTGTCACCTCCTTGATAGCGCTACTAATGTTGCTTAATGAAATTTGTTGACAAACTCTGTCCTGTTCCCAACATATTGAATTAGCTCTCTCTGGGTGGGGAGAGAGAAAGGAAGGGAGAGAGAGAGCACAGGGAATGGATGACCTCCCCCAGTCACTGTCAGCACACTGAGAGGCCCCATGAATCTTTATGTTTGTCTCTCTCCTGGGGTTAATGTGGTTTTGATGAAACAATGTTTTAACACCTGACTCGGTACAGTAAAAATAGAGAGGAAAGGAAAGGTGAGAAAAGGAGAGGAGAAAAAGGCGAGGAGAGGAAGCATGATTTAAGAGGAGGGAAGTAATGGACTTAACTGAAGCCTCTCTGGAGATAAGGGCACTGTCTTCTTAATAGTATATTGAGTGGTGTGTGCGGTTACGATGAGGGAGGCATGTAATGTAATAATAAAACATGAATAAGCTGCAGAGCAGCAGCGCACTCGTGAGCAGAGTTTAAGTTGGGCCACAGGGAGCCATCACTCCACCAGCTAACTGAACCCCTCCAACTAAATTACCGCAGCGACCAGAGGGACCTCCCAGCCCTCCCTTTCCTTTTGTTCTTCCTCTTGTTTCTCCTTCAATACTCCTCCTCCTCTGCACCGCTCCAGGCAGGTCGGTCATTAGGAAGAGCCTGCCTCATACACAAGAGGTTCAAATCCCCAATTAGGTTATTTCATGGTTTTGGGTCGGAGGCTTAACCCTGCATTTTAAACAGAATCAAGATGACCTCCAAATGTCTGGAAGTCCACCGATTATGCAGAGATGATCTGTGAACGGACAACCGATAAAGAAAACATGAGTGTTGTTGAACTCCTTCTCTAAAAGGTGTGCTTTTATTGATTATTCCTCCTCAGACACTACTGGACACTACCGGCGTCCTGGACGCTCATAGCTCACTCTACTTTGCCAATATCCTGTCACAAAGATTTAGATTCAGCTCAAGAGATGTCTTGCATTGTCCATTTGTTTGAGGTTCCTGTACTTCACGTCTTGAAGCCAAAATAACATGAATGCGGATGTCAATAAGAATCCCTCAGTCTGCTAAACTAAGGACAAACCAGCTACCTTATCTCCCTCTTCACCTCCTCAGTTTGAACTTCCTCTGCTCATTTTCCAAATGTGCCATTCTTTTCTCCTCCACAATGACAAGTGGGTTTGTGGCTGTGAATAATTTCATGTAGCTCAGAGTGAGCATACGAGCAGAGGTTAGCAGCTGGAAGTGAGTTCGTCCTGAGAAGATTTCAGTGCTGCTGAAAGATCACTGATAGCTGACCCTGTTCTTAGTCATTTGCGTAACAGACAGAGAAAAGTACCACTCAACACAGTGAAGGAGGACAGGAGCCAATACATTGACGGTAAAGTGGAATAGCATGAAAAGAAAGCAGGAGAAAGACAAGAAAGCACGATGAAAATGTGACAATAGATAAGACAATGAAAGATATATTTATAACTTCTGTATGTCTTGAAGAAACCCAGTTATTGCTTTTTATTATAAAAAACAAACTGTATTATTGGTAAATACAATTCTAGAGAAACCGAGGAAAGGAAATGATACACTTACAGTGAGAGAAGAAGAGTGTGAAACTTAAAGAGAGATAATTGGAAGAGGGATGTCTCACCCTGGAGGAGTAGGTGTGTCCATCAGATCCACACACAGGACTTGACTGGAGCCCTGAGCAGAGCCTACATTTACCATGAGCTACGGCTTCAGGCCTGTGCTTGTGTCCTGCTCTGCCTTTCCTGGGTTTCACACTGAGAATGAAAGAGAGATGGGGAAAATACACATACATTTAGTTATCTACCAATCCAAAGTTTGACATGACTCAGTTAATCATAGACAAAACAAACCATTACATCTACAGTGATTGAGCCAAATCCCTTCTAGTGGATGTATTGGATTTTGACATTTATGATGGAACATTGAGAAGCAGTATCACCTTTCAAAGCAGGATCATTATTTAAACTAGCAGAATCCCTTTTTCTACCAACGTTTTTAAAGTATTTCTGGTTGTCAGGGTAAGCAGAAGCAGAGCGAGTCCTGATTGGTCTATTGAGGCCTTTTCAATAAAGAGAGTAATTGCAGTTGATCCAAATCTCGCAGCAATTTTCTATGTAAGTGCTCTCACTAAACACCCTGCTTCCTCCTGATGCATCCAGCACTGCAGGAACATTGACTCTTTGTGTAACTAATGGGACAACAGCAAATGACAGTATGTGAACATCAACTACAGAAGTGACCAGATGGATATTACAAAGTCATGCAACCTTTTTCCACATACACACTCTAAAATTGTAATCTAAAAACTCCTCTACACTGTGTTGGCCTCATTTTCATAAAAAGTATTAATTAAGAGATCATCGTTCAGTCCCTTTGAAGATTCTACGCTACGTAAAACTACAACATTTACATCCCAGGAACTTCCTCACCAACCGAGACATCATCTTAGCCACGGCAGATTAGACATGCACATTGCACTGATAATAAAACCGTGGTGGCAGATGGGGTAAGATGGAGGTACAATGAAACCTGTAGTATGCTGTTTGATAATGTTCCCCTAATTTCCCCATCAAATCCCAATGCTTCTCCTCCTCTCCTTTCAAGTACTCTTTGCATAATTGCAGTGAAATTCGAGAATGAGTTCGTTATTAGTGGGAATTTCAGGGCCGGATTGGTTTTGCCAGGGAAATTAGCACATGCATTTCAATTATTACCAGAGTGAGAGATACCTTATATCGACATAAAAGCCTCAAACAGAAACAAGAAAGTGATATCTCTCTCTCCCTGAAAGGCCGAAGTACAACCCCCTGCTGAGAGTGTCCATGTTGCTCTAATCTTGAAAGCTCTGATTTGACGGTACTACATCCCCCTCACAGCATGGGCTCCATAATATTTTGAATTATAGCTTGATACTAATGAAGATGTCCAAGCCCACAGCCAAACATAATCACCCAGAAAGGGAAATAAAGTAGTCCAAGCAGAGCTATATCAATTTCAATAAGAAGAAGTTATGCTTTGGACTTTTGTTATAACAGTTTATACACATTTGCTCGTGGATTAAAGTACACTCCGCAGTAATACCAAATTGTGTCCAGGGCATCTTCAAAATGGAAATTATATAAGCAGTGAATATCAATGAGGAATCCTCTCCTAGATAAACACGATGCAGCTTAGTGTACCTGTATATCTCAACATCTCTTTGCAAATATTTTGAAAGCAACAAAGTTAAATGTTCCCCTGAGAGGATACTTGATCCGAGTTATGCTAATTATCTAAACCAGGGCTCTCCAACACGTCGATCGCGAGCTACCGGTAGCTCGCGGGCAGCTTTTCAGTAGCTCGCCGCTCGATTATCGATTATAGCGTAGTAAGGTTGCTTATTGATTTTTCGGCCGCGGCTGGACAATAACGTTTTTTTATTTTAGATTTTTTTCTGTCACACGAATATCAAATGGTCGGTGACGCAGAGATCAAGGAACAGACGTGACAGCAGCACAGCGACAACACACACGGAGCAGTCTGCTTTCTCCACCAGCACGAGTCCAGAACTAACAGCAGAATGACCCGCTCTGAATCAGGCCCTGTCGCTGCGCCTCGGAGACACACAGGGAGGGATTTGTGTTTTTTGAAAAACACTCGTTATCGTCATGTCAGGTTTTTGGTGGATTTAATCAAGTCTTGGATTGCAGAGTATGAATGTCCTCTTGCTATTTTCAGTTGATAAATACTTGTGTAAAGTTTGTGAAGGCAGGAGGAAAGCTTCCGCGATCACCGTCTCCTCTCCGTTCCTCCAAACCCCGCCCCCTCCCTGAAAATAATGAGTGACAGGCTGATAGTGACCCGATAGAAACTTTATTATTCACTTAATCACTGATTGAGATATGATGAAGCTAACTTAATCTCATACATTCATGGGATTTATGTAACAGTAAGACAGAGAATGTAAGTGTGCACCCACATGCACTATTTTTGTTTTTATAATGCTATTGTAAATACTCCTGCTGTTTTCAGACTCAAGTCATGTGTGTCTTTTTTTTAACAGAAGACCGTTGCTAGAAGCTGCAGCTAGACTGCAGAAGTATTAGTTTTTTGTTTTTGAGGATGGAACCATTTTCACACACAGATATAGGGAGGCCAGACCTATACAATTGATTTATTATGGTTTATAATTTAATGTCAAGACGAAGAAGAAGAAGAAAAAGATGGCTGAACAACTGTTCAGTGTCAATCCTGTGGAGATCTCCAAAATAATGTTCAGCTTAAGTCTCAGCAAAACTCACAACATTTCTGGAGCCTTGTAGACCCAGAAAACTATAGAACATTCACCAAGCAGCACTGAAAATGTCTGCTTTATTTGGTTCTGTTCTACATACCTTTGTGAAGCAGCTTTTTCTGACATGAATGAAATCTAAATACAGAACAAGACCGACTGATGAACATTTAAATGACTCTATTAAGTGAACCTAAGTGGGTCCAGCATACACCTCTATGGTGGACTGTATGCAGTGCCATTAATCTCACTAACAAAAGAGTGAAATGCTTGTAAGGTGGTGATTAAGGACACTTATGTGAATGTTCAGTGATGTACTTATTATGTGGGCCATAATAATATGTGAGAAATCTTCGTTTTCTTGGACCTTATTTTTGATAAGCTTTAGGTATTGCAATTTCACACGTGTACAAAAGTATAGCTTAATTCAACTGATGAGGGCTATGTGAATAAATGTAAGCGATGTGATGCAAGTAGCTCTTGGCCACTTTCATTTTTTGAAAGTAGCTCTCAGATGAAGAAAGGTTGGAGACCCCTGATCTAAACTAATCTAACACACAGATAAAATAATACCATGCTCCAAAGCTCCAGTGAGTGATGTTGTTGGGGAAATACTGATGTCATGTGAATAATTTGAAATATTAAGCAGCAAATAGGACAAGTAATTAAGGCAATGCAAAGAAAAGCATTCAAAACAAGCATCTTCGGAGGTAATGACTTGAGGAAATCAATTAAACCCAAGAAAGAATACAAAAAAAACATTGAACGTCTTTTGGGGAAAATGCTTCTCGAGCTGTAAAATTGAAAAACCTTAAAATTGACAACATGACAAGGTTGAAAACACAAACAAATTGGTTGCTGAAAGAGTCCAGAGAGCAGACGGAAAGTTTGATTAAAATGAATTGGTGTTGAGAGCGTCTGTATGACTATCACTGAAGCAGAAAGCACAACATGCTACTTAATTGCATGATTCTGATGGGTGTCATTTGTCTAATTATTAATTAAATATAAGTTCAACTCTGCATAATCATTTTACAGACATGTAGCTTGATAGTAATTCAATATTTAATGATAGAGAAAGTCACAAACTCAACTGTTTTCTTTATAAGATAGCACATCTTTTGAATGAACCCTCATGTTATGTTTTGGGCTCTCTTTAACCACTCCAAAGAATAATTTTAAAGCTTTAAAATTGTTATACACTCTTAATAATTCATTACTTAATTTTCATTCAGTGCTGCATTACCTTCTGAGCCAAAGCAGACTAAAGTAGGTAAACCCATAACAGTCACACTTGTGGTCCTTACCTGTGAGTTGGGTGCTTGTGATTGGTGCAGATGGCTGTCTGGTAGTCGTGGCTGACACACACCTTGTGGCGGGGGCAGCGCACCTTCAGACAGGGGTCCTTGGTGGCATCTGGACCTACGGGGAGGGATCAGGGACAAACTTAATCTCTGAGCTGCTCAATACGTTTGGTGGAAACATGCACAGCAAGTGAGTCAGCACAATGTAGTTCTGCAAATGAGAGTTGATGCAGCAAAACATCAAGCTGTTTGTTGTTTGTTGGCAGGTGGCAGATTATTACGGTCCACTAACTGAAGCAAGAAGACAGTAAACGTTGAGTTTTCCGCGGTGTGAGCTGCTTAATGAGGACTGAGCGGTGACCCCATCTTCTTCCAAATCAATCTTTGCAGTGACATTATTACTGTGGCAGCCAGGCACAGCTGTCCAGAATGAGAAAAGAACAAAGCAGCAGATCATTTCCCACTTGGCTAACAGCACAAACCCACTTCCCTTTGACAGACAGAAAAAAATAGCAGGAGGTGTCGGAGGTGGAGAAGACACATTGACAGAAAAATAAACGTAAGCTTTATCCTCAGCAAAAAAAGAAAAAACACAACAATGTGTGTTTAATGAAACGACTACGCATTGTATGTGGAGGAAGGTGCTGAGGACGGATGTGAGAAAGGAGACAAACGTGGAGGAGGAAGCTGTTTGTGTTGGTCATTCAGGGACGGATTAGTGAAGGACAGGAGGGAGGGCTCGTGGGAGGTGTGTCTCAAGATAAATTACGAGTCAATTATGAGCCATCAGCAGGGGCGGACTGGCCATCGGGACGTTCGGGACGAATCCCGATGGGCCGGTACTGAACCCCCCGTCGACAATTTCCTCGCGGTATTTACTTGCGGCACCGAGGTGGGCCGCTCGGATAACACACTAGCACCCATTGACAATTTACTTGCGGTACCGAGGTGGGCCGGCGGTACCGAAGTGGGCCGGTCGAGAGTCCCGGGCTGATTTGTAGTCCCAGTCCGCCCCTGGCCATCAGTATTCATTAAATGTTAAACATGGGCCTAGAAACCATTCTGAGCTAAGTATTGTGGAGTTCCAAATCGTATTCTACAGAAAACATTCAGAATAATGATGTAAAAATGAACTTTCCCTGCAATATCGTGATGCATTTCCCGATTTCAATACCAGTCATAATAACCCAATTAGATATTTAGTTTACAAATCCTTCAACTTAATGTATAAATACATGGAGCTGATGTATTTGGTACGTGGCTCATATACTGTAGGCTGAGATAGGAGTCCAGATGGGAAAAGAAGATGCAGAAATAGTCAGAAATATAAATGCTGACGTCAACTTTTGGGTATAGGAGGGGGAAAAGGGAGGGAAACTAGTGGGTGGGTATAGACCCAGCTTGGTCAGCCAGTGGTGGGGCCCCCAGTGTCACCTGTGGGGCTCTTGGTTGCTGTGTGTTGAGAAATACTGGAAGGAGCAGAGGCTGTGCTGGCTGTGGATTGGGATGAAAAGGATGTGGGGATTTTGTGAAGCCTGTGGAAACAGGGATGAAAAGAATGATAAGCTGTGCCTGCTCCACAGAGAGAGCCGACACAGGGGGAAATACGACCTGGCTCTGAAGGGGCGGAGGTTCTGTGATTTCATATATGACCATTGAGGTGTGGAAGAGGGGATAAAGCATGTGTTTGTTGTTGCTTGAGTAAAGTGTTGGTGAGAGGCAACAATCCCATTCCTAGAGTTCCGATTGTGGATATCAGGAGGGCTTTGCGTTGAGGAAGGCTCGTCCTCTGCACTCTGTTAGATTGCTGGGACCTGTAAGGGGGTCAGTGGGTAAGGAGAGGGATGAAGACAGATCTTGGGACTCTATCTAAGGCAACGCAACTTCTCTGCAATAGTAGACCGAAGAAGTGTGATCATATTTATTTGTTACATTATGGACATTATAGATTTTATTTTTGTACTCCTGGAGGTAATTGCTGCACTTTGTTCCTTGTTCAAAGTATGTACAGTATGCTGCGTGTATTTGTTGTCTTGTGTTGTGATGTTTTTTTGTTTGTTTTGATGGCACCCTTGGGGGGGAGAAGCATTTATTTATCTCATTGTACCTGTAATAATGACATTAAACGATTCTATTCTATTCTATATTGGAGTTGCACAGATTTAGTTTGGGGAGTTTGGGATCCATGGTGAGTTCATTTGAAAGACACATTAATCAAACTTTTTATATTGATGCAATTAAGCGCGAAACATGGTATGTGATTATGATAAACTAAGAGAAAGTGACGAGGAAGAGTTAAAGAGGTCTAAGAAGGCTTGACAGATGATTGGAGGCGAGGTTCAATTTTCAACTTCATTATTCAAATGAAGTGAGAGAAGGGCCAACATCAGGCACTTAGACAAAATGGATTTGAAATGAGACCAAATGTCTCATTCACCATGGTGGAAAAACTAAATTCAGTAAGTTAATTAACACAGTGCAGAGTACAGATCAAAGCCTTGCCTTGTACAAGTCTACGAACACCATTAAACGGGACTGGCCTTGTCTCCATTAGGGGCCTAATGGGTTGTGTTTGAGCCACAGCTGGTGTCTGCTGCGAACCTCAACTCGTTTCTGACCTGATCACCCACACTGCGCTGCAGACGACATGCTGGGTTTTCAGCGTTAAATCAGCCAGAGAGTCAAACACTATGTCGGTTTTCTTGTTTCCCCTCACAGTTACTCTGTAATATCAACAACCATCTATAAGAATGGATGAACACCTACACATACCAGATCTTAACATACATAACTCTGAACATATCTGGAGGTGTCTCAGGATATGGAAGAGCTTTCTTTATCTTTGGGAATGAACACACACGATAAAGATGGTAAAGTGACGTGTAGATAGTCTCATGAGTGCACACATCCATCATAAATGAGCAACACACCTGTTTCCTTACAATCTGTGAAACACATACACAGATACAAAAAACGCATCACAAGCCTGCATGCTCCTCTCATATCCCCCAAGAATGCAGAACCATGATATTTAACCTTCCTCTTGATAGCTGTCGGCTCTGTGTTTCTATTGCCTGCTTATTTGGGAATGTCTTCACCTCCATCTATCAGCGCTGCAGGAAACCCATCTTACTTCACTTTGCTGGAAAATGACTTTATCTCCGCGCGGAAATGAGAGATGAAGAAAGAGAGGAGAGTAGGAATCGGGGAAAAGGAGGCTCGTATCCGGTTAACAGGATTGGAGGGCAATTTAGGATTAGTGAGTGACCTTAACTCAGAGACAAATTGGAAATCGGACACAAACTAAAGAGCAACAAAAACAATTATATTAAAGTATTATGATACTGTACTGATATTTTCAGACTTTGTTCTTTACTTTCTCCGTCTTTAAATATAGAAGATATTAAGTGTTCTCCATAATGTTGTTTCCATAGCAACAACAACTTCCTGTCAACTCGCCTTCAAAATAATATATTATATCCTTTTCAGTTTCACAGAACACAAATTGGGTTATTTACATAATATGTTTACATGATTTTGTTGTGCAATAAAACTTTAAAAAAAATTCGGCTCTGATCGTAGCAACATCGGGCCATTCGTGAGGGCATCTTAAGCCATCGTATGACCGCCGGTGGAGTTTCTCAGGCTCTGGCAGCAACTTCGTGAGCGGTGGCAAAATCTTTGGCATGCCAAAAAATTGCCAAAGGACCTTGCGAAGGTTCATATTCGTGTTGAATTTGTGTGTCAATGTTGCCCTTCGTAAGGCCATCGTGAGGGCATCTTGTTATCATTGGTGCCATCGGGCATTCGCCCCGATCAGAGTGAGGGCGAATGCCCGATGGCACCGATGATAACACGAAGATCACGCGATTTGACAAGATGCCCTCACGAGTGCCTTACGAAGTTGCCGCTCACGAAGTTGCTGCCGGAGCCTGAGAAACTCCACCGGCGGTCATACGATGGCTTAAGATGCCGTCACGAATGGCCCGATGTCGTTACGATCAGAGCCGAATTTGAACATTTCCTTTATCGTGTGTCCATCGGGTGTCAATTTCGGGACAGTGTGTAAAAAAAAAAAAGCGAATCGAACGAAATATGATTTAAATATTAATGGCATCTATAGGAGGAGAGAAGAAAATAGGAAGAGAAGAAGAAAAAAGCAATAAGGAGAAGAAAGAAGAGAGGGGAAAGAATAGCGAAAAGAAGAGAAATAGAGGAGAAACGAGAAGAGCAAAAATGACGGGAGGAACATAAAGAGGAGAAAAGAGTGAAGGGTAGAAGAGAGTTTTATCCATCTATTTAAAGCTCCAGTGAGCAGCGTTGGTGGTTAAACCAGCCGATCAATTGTAATGCAGGAGCACTGCAGCACACTCTTTCATTTTCCTCAATACGGGTCTCTCATGTCCTTTCATTCCCCTCTCTTCTTTCTAATCTTAAGTATGACTTTATTCTTATCCCTAAATGTGTGTGTGTGTGAATAAGTCAACAACTTTACTTGCCTTACTGCATATCTGCGTTTTCTAAAGAGCCAAGTAAAACTAATTTTCACACTCAAAACCACAGTTTTTACCTTGAAAATAGGATTGATCTATGTAAATGAACAAGGTTGTCTGCGGCTGATAAGAAGTCGCCTAAAGTACAAGTATAAATGATTTGTGTGCGTGTGCGTGAAGTATAATGATTCTTCATCAGATCCTGCTTAATGGAGAAGCTGTGAAGACGCAGTGATTTACAATTGGATGAAAAGAAACTGGGAGGAGCAAGTCGTGTTTGTTTCCTATAATCTTACAGCTACGGTGTGTGAGCAAGAGCAACAGTTCTGAACACATACACCACTACCAATTATGTGCAGCCATTGTCCTTGGCTGTCTGTAAGGTCGACTGTTAACCCTGAGTGCTGGGTTACCCGTCTGTGGAGGTCAGACAGATCCAAGCTGAGACTGAGTGTGGCGAGGGCACAAGACAACAGCAGATCATTAACAAATGGAAGGAAATATCCTCAAGTTGGAAAATGTACACTTCTCTACGTCTGACATAACAGTTTGGTGCTGGTAGTCGTTTTTTATTTCCATTTATAGCAAATTGCTATTCAATGGAAAATATTTTTGAATGAAGCTCTCAAAGAACCTGAGCAGCAATGAGGATTTAACTTGGAGAACCTGAACTTCAAATTGTATTTAGCACTACTCACACCACACAACGCACTTATAGAAAACGCTTTAACAAGAATAAAAGTGATGGACTGTGATGGATTCACACGTTGGCTGAATATTAGATCCAAGTGCCTCCATTAGATTGATAACTGATGAGAGTAGAGACCCACAGAGGTAAAACATGAATGAGGCAGCTGATGCCAAACAGCTAATAGAAGTTACTTGAGTGCTCTGCCTGTGCTCGGTTTAAATTAACCATACATTTAAATTAATATATATCTAAATACATTTATGTTAAAGTAAAATGATCCTACAGTATACATTCTATGTACACACAATAACACTAGAAAGGTAATGTTGTAACACGTTTTCTTTAGGACTGATGTACAATGCAGACATGTGAGAATTTTACAATCAGACTAGTTAAAATCTGTTGACATTGACACTTCATGGCAGTTTCACTGCTGTGTTGCAGCATGGTTTGAAAGCGCTGCTGCAAACCCAGCAGAATCTCAGCTACCATCTGGTCAGATCTGCTTTTATACACTGGGGGGAAAATCAATATACGGCATGGTTGGTAGCGCATGCTCAGCAAGCAGCAAGTACATAAAAGAAAATATATTCCTAGCTGAAATCAAAAGGCTGTGTTGCTTCTTGGTGAAAAAAGACTCTGATAAAAAGATTAATCTGGCTGAACATGAAAATCAAGGCCATTTTCATCCAGTTTATGGGAAAGAATTGCCTGGTCTATAAGCAATCTGTAAGCTCTCTTTGTACATGTAGAGGGATTTGTGAATGTATATGTTTGAAGAAATATCTTACAAGTCACCACCTCAACATTATACTTACAACATGTCTCAGCAATCATATCTTTATCTGTGCATGTAGATGTCAGTGTTACAATTAACCCATCATTCTGCCTTCTGCCAATTCCACAGTTACACTACTTGTATACATATTGTGTCCATTTCCCTAACTGTGGATGGAGTAGCTTCATGTATTGACTTCCTCTCTTGCTCTAAGTCCACAGATAACAGCCTGCATGGAGCCACAGAGGAAACACAGCCAGTCAGAGGAGAGCTAGAAACAAACTGTCAGCATAAGAAACCCATTCATATTACGCTTAATGCTTCTCTAGAAATAACATATTTAATACAAAATAATCAAAACCTGTTTCATTTCTGATGCAGCAGTGATTGAATTCGGGCCGATGTCAAGCTTTCAAACACTGGACATTTGATTTTGGCATTACAACAATTCTCCATTGCAGATTAACTGATGCCCACACTTGAAAGGCCAGTCTCACAAAACACATTTTTTGTTTTTTAACACATATGTTGAGTTGCAGGTCCAACAATATTGTCTTTGACTACTGAGGAAAGTTGTAGTGAAGACTGAAAGTTGTATCACATTAAATCAGACGGCTTGTTTTCTTAACAACCTTTATTTAAATGGATAATCTTAGTGGGAAACTGCCAAGGATTTCAATGTGCAATTGAACACACAAGTTCATGTTTTAGATCCATGCCTTGACAGGGGGCATGTAGAATTAGTCTCTGATTAATGATACATGTAATATGGTGTCAGTGTCGCTGCCACATAAAACTGTTGTTCGTTAAGGCAAGCTGCACATATTGTTTATAGCATGCAAAAAAAAGACGTCCTTATAATTCTTCTCATTTCCTGGATGATCCAACACTTATCATAACTCTTAGCCATTCAACTGCTGCAAAACGTCCAAGATGATTCCTGGCAGAGAAGCCCATTATACTTGAAGCTGTATCATTTCATTATAATTAAGGTTGGCAGTGAATTTCCCCTCTCATTCACGTTGTCTCTTTCAGAATGGTTCTCTCCTTCTTTTACGTTTAATGTGCCATAAGAAACGGTAAAAAACGTGGTTCTAGAAGAGAAGGGTAAGATAAAATACTTCCTCTGTCCTCTAATACTGGACGGAGGCCAGGGTGGAGTGCAGTGATTGGATAATAAAGATAGTCTGAGTCCAAAAGATGAGGCCAACAAGCCCTGTCACAGAGAAGAGGGTGACCTCAAATTAATTGGACATGGGTCAATGGGGCGCTTTCGTAATCTGTGTGTAAGGGTGGGTGGGTGGGTGTGCTCCTTTATCGACACCGTGCTCCAGTGCTCTCCATTGTCTGCTCTCCCTAGCCACTGTTACTAATAGCAAGTAAACAAGTTTGAAATGAAATAAACAGGATTTTCAGCAACCATTCCCAGAGGACAGATTCCTGACAGTTATTAGAAAAATGAGTATCACTTTCAGGCTTTGATAAACTAATTAAAAAGGGTTTGCTTGTCTTTCACCTGGGGGGCTACAGAGAACAGAAACAAGAGACAGAGAGAGAGAAAACACAAAGACAAACAGATCAGGAGGATATAAACCTTATCTCTCCGATTGCGAACGCTCCTCAGGGTCTGACTGTTTGGCCTATGAGAGGCACCGGAGCGATGGATGACAGCGAGGAATGATGGAGGGATGAGAGCAGAGAGAGGGCCTCAGGGAGGAGAAGTGATAGAGCGGACTCACTATCCATAAAATTAATTATTGAAAACACGAGAAAATGATATTATTGTGGATGTAACTGGAATAGAGAAGATAAACAGGCTGTGTCAGTGTGAATGTCAGAGAAGGATCCGCAGTGGCTTACGGGAGAAAAATATCTTGAGAGGGAGGAAGGCTATCGACTATCACTTACACACTGAACATTCTTCACTGCCACTACACACAAGAACACACTCACACGCTTCTCTGAAAAGCCCTGAAAGAGGATGCTGTGTGAAGTTGTTGCAAATAATTTTAAAGGGAACAGTATAAAAGCAAATAATCAAACATTCTTTGAAGAGAGCTTCAAAGCAAAAGAGCAAAGATGCTTTTGAGGACGACGTGCACCCACAAGAGGACATTCATCTCAGGTGAACGTTGCTAATTGTCACCGTTTTAATAAAGCTGTACATACACTGCTTGTAGTGTGTATGATTCTAGTCATCTTCTTGGAGAACTGAGAGAGCAGAAGTGAAATAGAATATGCATGAATATGGTTTTGTTGGAAGTAACACACAATGAGTTAAACACTCAGTGAAACACACACTGTTGCTGATGTACAGACAACTCTCTCTAACTGTGTCCACCAACACAAATAAAGGACATTCAGCCAAAGCAAGCAGCAAGCTCCTCATAACAGCCAGAGAAACCCAGCTGTAAGGTCTTCATCGGGGCAAGAGCAGATCAAATATGGTGCATCAGGAAAATGTCAAATTAATTCAAGCCTTCTGTGGTAACGTTCATCATATTTCATCAAACTAATGCTAGTTCTTTTGGCACAGTATCGAGTGAATGGTTTGAATTCACTGGGTCTTTTAAGATTGTATTTTAGACGTGTACAAGCAGTCTCTTTTCTTTTGATTTCTGAAACACTTTTCCTAGACTCTCAGCTGATCATGTGTTGCTGCCAGACAAGGATGTTGTGTCAGTTTGACCTTTAGTCCATTTCTAGTGAGGTATTACTGAAAGACTTACAGCCTGATTCTTTGTCTCATTGACACCTTTTGATGTTGCAGTCCTTTCTTTTATACTAACTGTCACACACGCACGCACGCACGCACGCACGCACGCACGCACGCACGCACGCAGGCACGCACGCACGCACGCACGCACGCACGTACGCACGCACACACACACACACACACACACACACAAACACACACACACACACACACACACACACACACACACACGTGGATGACAGTTCTGGCCTCCCGCCTCACCTTCAGTGTCAGGGGTAATTAAATGTTTTTGCACTGTCCTAGACTGAGGCATTCATTCATCTGAGGCTGAAGGGTGTGAGGGTTTGTATGTGTGTGTGTGTGTGTGTGTGTGTATGTGTGTGTTTAACTTTACTCTTCCTCCATCTACTCTTATCTCCTGTTATTATGCACTCACATTTACAGTTGTATTAATTTGAATATGACTATTTTTGATGTAAAAGCTAAACAAGCAGCCATACCTGTTACAGTATGACATACAAAATCTCCGTGTCCATTAGATCACCTTTTTACCAAAAGCTCTCGGTAGTGACAAGTGGGAAAATGACCAGACCCTATTCACTTCATACACTTCATGGAGGCGTGTGGTACAGTGGCTTAGTGCATTGGTGTTCGGATCAGGTGGTCACAGGTTCAAACCCCACTGCATGTCGTTGTGTCCCTGGGCAAGACACTTCACCCCAAATTGCTTCTGTGGGGATTGTCCTCAGTATTGAGTATGTAAGTCGCTTTGGATAAAAGCATCTAACAAGTGACATGTCATGTAATGTAAATATACTTTAAAAAAAACTTTCTCAATCTCCTCTTTCTTTGGTTGTTTTCTAAAAAAGAGTTTAAACACATTATGCCCCCAGCAACACGACTGCACCACACTGACTCACACCACACCAAAAAGTAGAATTTAGTATAATGGAAAGTTAAATGTAATTCAAAATCTCACATTATGATCCATATAAAAGGAAATATAATCACACATAAGGGGTCACCACAAGAGACTCAATTACATTTAGTTGAGCTGCCGACAATTTTGGCTCTCACTGCCTGACATGTTTTACTTTTTCGCAACAAAGGCACTCTGAATTCAAAGAATTTCCTTTTATTTAAATATTTGAATACCAGAATTGCTTTCTACTACAGAGAAGCATTCCCTCAAATTGAAAGAGAAGTAGCTTCACAGTGTTTTAACCTTCACCACAAACGCAACAACTGTGTGAACTGACTGAAATACATGCAAATGTAAAACGCTTTTCTGCAACTCACAGCAGCACAATAGGGCTGTGATTATTTTTGTGGATTTATCTCGGCTTTGATACTGTGGATTACAGTATGTTACCATGCAGCTTATCTCCCATTGAATTACATCAAAACATGTGTAATTGGTTTTGTAATTACCTATCAAACAAAACACAATGTCTGCATTGCTCGCAATTCAATTTGCATTTGATTTACCAATTTGTTCCCCATTCAGTTTTTCATTTCCTATCTCATCAAAAGATTTCAGCTGTAGCCCTGAGCCTTGTTCTGGCTTACACCAGGTTCAAGCCATGTCTAAAAGTCCACACGAATGACCAATTATCAACATTAATCATGCATTAAAATATTTATTCAGATGATCATCATGATTTTATGACTCTGAATTTTCAAGTAACCAAACTCAGTGCCAAAATAACTAAATAAATGCCATGCTGTAGATATAAAAGCGGCGCTCTCAACTTTTGAATTTAAAAACATAAAGGACAGCATCAATACTGACCAAAAGTCAAATGTATTATCTGTTTCTGGTTACTGAGAATAAGCTATTTCTTAGTGTACGACGTCACACTTGGTAAGCTCAAGCTACAGACAGGATTTCAGCCCACGTTAGCTTGTTAAATTCAGCTGCAAACACAAACACCAGAGCTGACAATGCATGTGTCAGGAGAGGGAAATATGTCCTCCAGTACATCACTGCCCACTTAAGTCTGAAATTACAAATCTCACGTAAGCCTGCACTAACAGACCATGATGTTAGTACTGCAGCTAACCCTTGAAATAGCTCCATGTTAGTGACGGGGCTAGCTTTGATCATCCTGTGTGCATTAGTCATGGCTCTATCTGGTTCAGATGACGAGCTGTGAGCCCGGCTTATCTCTCTGCTCCATACTGACATCTCTGCACACAACCTGAGACTGGGTGGTGAACTAATTGTGCTAAACCCTGCTGTATTACACCCACTGTTTTATGGGATATGCAGATGAAACAGCAGTGTAGAATAGTTTAAACTCAGTGTAAAGTAAAGCTTCAGTCTGGAACATCAATGGGTGTATTTTTTCATCGTTAAACCTGGTAATCCTTAATTATCTGACCGTGTTTCTCATTAGTACAGGACAAATACTTCAGCAAGGAGATATATATATAGCTTAATAAAACATATAGTTTATTAAATCAGATAAGTAGAATCAGCTGTAACAACAAGCACATGATGGTGGCTGCATGTTGGCTGAAGATGTTTCTTCTTAAAAAAAAAACTCCCCACCCAGACGATGTTAAAGGTCATGTTGCCTGAACTCACCGTCCTGTACTGTCGTCTTGGCTGAACTCGAGTGAGCTTTAGGGTCCTCATATCTGCCAGGTTCAGCCTCTCGTTCTAAGGGAAATAAATTAAATAAAAAACACAACAACGATTAGAATAGTTAATACATGCTTAAAGTAGAATTTCAACATGTTTTAACTTCTATTGTGAGATTTGTTCACATTATTATTATCTGCATAGAAGAGAACATTAATTGCACTGTTGTGTCATCAAAGAAGCTGGAGACAGTGGTTAGCTTAGTTTATTAAGAATAACATATTAAAAAACTCTTCTTACCACAGGTCTTAAGCTCAAAATGTAAATCCCTTCAAATAAATCTGTAGACTAACATGTGAAACTACGATACTTTGTTTCTGCTGGTTTCCTGGAACAAAAAGGCTTGTCTGTTACTTGGCGTGAAATATTTAAAACCCCCCTAAACTAGATCTGTTTTTTGTACAGAGTAAATGTAAACAATTAGGTTTTTTTATTTAGGGAGAGAGACAGGCTGTTTAACCCTTCTTATTGTCTTATGCTAAGCTAATCGCCTCCTCTATCCCACTCTGCACTTAATGCACGGACATGTTTTGGTGAATTTCTTCTCATTTAACTCAGGTATATTGATTTATTGCTTTTAATCTCCTGTAAAATATTCTGAAATCCAAAGCCAGACTCTGCAGCGTTGCAAAGTGACACTCACATTACTTTCCTCGTCTGAGAGGTATAATCATCGCAGCATCATTACCGAGCGCAAAAAAACAAGCAGACTCAGCCAAGGGAGATCAAAGTAATGCAACTATCCATCTCGATACAAAAACACTAATCCATCCTCCCTCTTACAAACACAGTACAACATCCCATATGGAGGCAGGCCAGCAGTTGCAGAGCCTCGGGGGGGGCAGAGGAACCAAACACTGAGGGAGTTTGTCATGTCTGTTTGTAGGCTGTGACATTAACACCCCGAGATGATTAACTCACAAACTAATCCGTCTCCTGCATTTATCAGCGAGCAGGCTTATGAGCAAGGACTGAATGTGGACTTTAATGATGGAACAAGTAAGGAGACGTGTTTGTGTGTGGAGGTAAACATTTGATTTTGTCAATACACCATCTACTGTAATCATTACTCTTCCACTCTTTCCTCTCGATGCTCTTTGCCAAACCTCTCTCCTCATTATTGGATGAGTTTCTTATCTCCGAGTTATCCTCTGTGCAGGAAATCTCTCCCAAGCACTCTCTGTAGGCCTCACGTCTGTATATCTTTGTGTTTCCTCCCTGGAGACTCTCTGATGCCTCCGTCACTCTCACAAGCTGGCATTAAGCCTGAGGGCTTGTGCTATGAACGCTAGCATCACCTCTTTGCTAACATCCTCTGAAGTTTATTTATCTTCATTTACGATCGTCATAGGAGACTCTATTGTCTACGGGGCACTAAGGGCAGAATCTAAACACACATAAAAACACACACATTCAGTCTTCCCACTATGTGATGTACTGCGGTGTGTATCTCTCCTTGAAAACAGCCTGTTCAGCAGCGTTCACACCCTGCACTCCATTGATTCACAGCTTCATTTCGCTTTGGGTCTGCTGTTGATTTTGGCTCTGCCTTTCTAAACTGTAAGTGCAGGGCAGTATGAATTCTCTACTCACTGTAACCCCTATCTGCAGGGGTGTAGTGCTTTTTTTACAAGTGCAGGAGCGCACCTATGACTCGCACATGCAGGCACGCGCACGGTTGTGGCACGACCACCAAAACAGAAACATATGGACATAGGTTGCTACATTAAACGTGTGCAAATGTATTTAGAATCCTATCCATGTGACCCTTTTTTTTAGTGGGTGGTGGAGCTACCGATTTTGTTTTAAGTGTTGAAGTGATGCATCAATCTGGTGCACTTTGAGAGCAAAATGAGGGACTAGATCTATAGATCATCTCTCAACACCACCCTCGTGAAACAGAACTGTAAACAGATTTACTTTTTCTTTATGCATATTTTACAAATCACTCTCCTTTTAAACTGTATTTTTGTTTTACTGTCCTACTGTATGAATTGGAATTATTTCATACCTGTTATTCTCTATAACTATAATGATCATATAAAGGTGTGCCTTGGAAATACTTGTTTACATAAATGATGACCAAACCATTTGAGACCCACTGAGATAACTTAATCTAAAGTTAACTATCTAAAGCCTCAGAGAACTTTTACTGCTGTATCCTAATCTTTTCGATGGCTTTATTGTATGATCATACGACAGATGAACAGACCGCCACTGGGCTTACAACTAAAGACACAGCTATGCAAAAAACGCAGCATGTGTACAGCTCATGGTACAGCTCCTTATGTGTACTGCAATTTTTGAAGTGCCGGAGCGGCGTTCCGGTGCGTTCCGGTGTGTTCCGGCAGCACTACACCCCTGCCTATCTGCCAACATTTACTCTTTCTTAAACGTAATTTTTCTCAGCCACTGGTTTCTCAGTGCCTCTTCTTTCATACCATTTCTTCCTTTCCATCTTTAGAAATGTAACTGCATTGCTGATATGATTGGTGTAATCTGTTCATTAAATTAACAACACACTCAGTGTGACTGTATTTCCTTCCGCTGCGTCTCAGCAGGCTCCAGGTATCATTGATTATCACCAGTGTGTGTGTGTGACTGGTTAATTTACAGCATAAGCCTGAAATCACTGTAGCATGTACGTGTGCGTTTCAGCTGATAGTCCCATTTATGTGTTAAGACTCAACATTGCGAGCGCTCACCCCTCTGAAAGAGCGAGATAAGACCCGAGCCGAGAGTCATGGATATAGAGTCACTTTTTATGATGTGGCCAACAAGCCATTAAAATCAGAGCGGTAAACAATGTTTAAAGAACGCCCTGAGAGCGCGCTACAAACCCATAGCACATTACACTGAAATTAGATATTTGTTCTTGCTCCAGCACACACTCCATTTCATACACAGACCCGAGGTGCTTACTGTTGTTTGTTGCCCTATCCGTCTCCTTTCTTATCAGTTTCCCTCTTTCTAATTCTTTTCGCTCCTCCAGGCGCAGATCAAAGATGCTTATATGAGAATGTATTAAGAAGCGGTGACAGACTTTGGGGAGATTAAAGAAGGACCGATGAGGGGCAGGAGCAGAGAGACAGCATATCTTCACACAGATAGAGGCTTAGTGAGTTGCAGAAATGGCTGATGAAATATATAACAACGACGAACACTCTGCTGGGAAAACACAATGTCACGTCTAATCAGGCTGATTGGCAATTTGGAAGCTCCAGATTTCCGAGGCTTTGTTTGTGGCGGTGGCAGCTGAGCCAGAGAGCATCACAAACGGCTACTGTGTCTGCTGCCAACAAGGTTCCCATGGCAACCACTTATTCACAATGTAATCTAATTAGGCAAATGGACAGGAGTAGTTAACACCTGAACATTGTGAACCTAACTTGTATTGTCTTCTCCCTGTCTTTGTCTGTTTTGTGTTTTCTAAGCATTGGTTGCCAGTCTGAGTCTCCAGTGCTCCTCTGGACTGGATGTGATAATGCACTGTCTGCCATTTGTAATCCCCCCCGTTGACTCCCCTCTCTGGGTAATGTATTGAAATCACAGTCACAAATGTGTCGGGCATGCCCATACACAAGACACGAGAATGTAATAGCTGGAATACTGATGCTAACTAATCCTGCTGACAGTATGCCTACTTTCTCATGCCGAGGAATCTTCTTTCCCTTCTTGTCTCTCTTAAAGGCCTTTTCATTACAACTCTACAACCATTACACATGGGGCGAGCAGAAATAATGCAGATGCAAAAACGAGTGATCAATTTAATCCAGAGCTTGGCTCTAGCGAGAACACATGGTTGTAGCATGGTGCAGCGTTAGGGTGTTGACATGTTGAGAAGCAGTCAGTTTTAATTGCATTAATGATCAGTTAAAGAAGTACTATTTTTATATTTTAAAATATATTTCATTGACATAAACTGGGGCTTTACATCACAGCAGACTCCAACTTGTGTGTGCGTATCATTGTTTGACAGCAAGTGTTTTTGCCTTGTTGTTGTGCGTAAGTAAAAGTAAATGTCAGGACATGCCTGATATTTTCTCTCACTCCAGATTGCAGTAGTCAGTCACTGGTGGGCGGAGAGCAAAATCAACAACCGTATGAGTGTGTGTGTGTGTGTTTGTGTTTGTGCGCTCAAATTCCTTTGCCTGCTTATACAAACATCGCACAATAAAGGACTTAGTCATGGAAACACATTTTTAAAAGATCTTAAAAAGGGTTTGTTGGATTTTATTTTAATATGGACAATAAGTAACGACAATGCTGAGCTTAACCTAACCCCTTGCAGGGAAATTTTAATAGGAACGTTTCAGTATATGTAATCATGAGAACTGTTTTTGAGCTGTAGTGGTGTAGTCGGTTGATCTTGGAATATATTAAAGCTCATGAACCTTCGTATTATTTTTATAAAGAAAGGTTGAATAATGGATTGCGTACTGTAGAGTTACAAAAGCTAATGGAACAAAGACTTATGTTGAGGCTTCGACTCTCTGTAATAACAATGACTTTCTTTTGACTTGTCACTCATTGGTCCGGGCTCTGCTCTGGGTGGTGAGGTGGAGCACCATGAGCATGCAGATCTGATCTGAGAGCAGCAGATGTCTCTCACCACGGGGCGATCAGGGCTCTCTGGGACACGGGCCAGAGTCACCCACACACACACCTACACCTCCTTACACTCAGCATGGAGCACAGCATGTGCAGATGCCTAACAGGTTAACCATCCAGGACTGGCAGATAGACAGGTCAATGAGCAGTCGCCATGGAAACAAGTCCATGTTCCAATATACACGACGGATAAATATACATTTGTATTTGCACAGCTCTGCTTCTGTATGTTGAAATAAGATACCTATACAGTATAGCCTCACAATTCATTAATATGTCTTTCAATTTATATTTGAACATTTTGAAAAGCAGGATTAACTTCAAAATGCAAAAGTTTCCTCATCATTACTTTATCCAGCCACATGCAAAGTTTACTTGGAATATTACTTTTTAATTAATTATTTATTTCACACACAACACTTCCCATCTCACCCACAGAGATCTGACTCGCTGGGAACTGGAGTGATGGCAACAATAGAAACTGTCAGCTCTACTTCTGAATAGCAGCATGTACTCTGAATATGCAGAAAAGACTCCTACTGAGTTGCTGTGACATGGTCAAATTGGAATTGTTGATGGACTAAGTATATAAGTGGAACTGAAATGGACAGCATATTTCTACAAAATATTTCTTGAACGCAAAAGAAGCTGATAAAATAGAAGATATGAGACTGACATTACACAAAAGAAATGTGATAATAATAATCAAACTTCGTGAAATATTAATCAAATATGTATAAAACGACTAACAACTAATCCTCACAGGCTTTCTGTGTTTGTTTGTGTGTGTGTGTATGTGTGTGTGTTTCACTGTGGGATGTTGATTCACAGTCACCCATTGTTCATCATTATGTAATTTTCATCTGATGAACTCAATACTTCAGAAACAATAGAAAACTCTGGAGAAACATCTAACAGAGACACAGGCGCGCCACGTGGAGGAGGGGGAGAGAGAGAGCTGTGTGACTGCAGTGAGGACAGAAAGCTGGGTTGCAGGCTACATTGTATTGAGGGAAGCTGCACTTTATATAAGAGTCTCTCAGTTTAATAAATTACCTGACAGCCGAAACTGACAGAAAACTTCTCCTCCACATGGTGCTAAATTCCTGACTTTATTTTGCGTGTCAGCGTTTCTTGTGCTAGATATGTACTCCCATGTTAATTCCACACTATGTTGTGCATTTATAAATTAAGGCATAGTTAAGAAAGCCCTTAATCTGCGTCTGTCTTTGCACTTTCTATCTATGGATGTATTTGCATAATACATTTTTATTATGTGATAAAAAAGGCTTTTCTGTGTGAAAGTCTTGTCCATGTGGACATTGCTTACTGTTTTTGGTCTTTCAACTTGACTGGCTTCCTTGCCTTTTATCTTGGTAGGTGATACATTACTATTCCAGCCATAAAAAAGCTGCTTTGTTGGTATTTCAAATACACTCACAGTACAATATAACCTGCAACATACAAAGCCAGTAGTATAGTTCATGTTGAGCTAAAACCTAAGAACTGACAGAATAAAAAGGCCAAATTACAGCATTTTCCAATCTAAGAACAAACAGGCTCATCCCAAGGTAATTATCAAACCTAGTGTTGAATGCAAATTACAGAACTTCCACAGGATTAAAATAGACATAACAAAGTACATTATTCTGCAATATTAGCATCGAGTATGGAAATAGTGTCAAATATGGCTCTAATATTAAAGTCTTAGCAAAAGCCTTCATAGCAAAAACAGTCTGGGAAAATTAAACTAGCTACAATCAAAAAGAAAGAAAACAATTATTTGAAATCCTTGCTGTCACCAAACAGCTATAGAGAAAAACAGAGACACAGAAACCAGGACTACATGCAGATTAAGTTTACAGCACAATCCTGTCATCTTGATATTATCAGTGTATTGATGATCCGGAACTAAATGCGGGTTCAATTTTAAGAGGAAACGCCGCCAACTACAGACTGGAGCTGATTCTGCAGTTTTCTCAAATTCTGTAGGATTAGCATGGATTAAAATGCATGTTTACCGCGACTCCACAATAAGATACAAATCAACTGCTGGACCTCCTTAAGCCATGAGACGTCTGGAAAACAGATTTACCGCTGGTGGATTGCATCGCTTGCTGTTCAGTATCAATATCACCAACAAGTAATTTGTGATCCCACTGATTTCATTCATTAGATTCCACAGAGGGAAGCATTAATCGCCGAGCGATTAATCAGGAGTCGGGATTCTCCCGCATCAACCTTCCTGCTGCTGATTAGTCTCCAAGGGCGACCAGTGACTCATTAGTCAAACTGAGATCAGCAGGTGGTGACTGATAGCGCGATCATTTCTGCTTTATTGATCCACAAGCCAGTGCTGCGGCCACTTTTTTCACTTCAATATTATTCTTGTAATTTCACCAAACACATGAATTTCATGGGATTATATCACTCAGTTTCCAGGACGACTGAACACAAGTCTGCATTGTATCTTTGATTAGTAAACAGACTCAGGCATTTTTCCCATATAATGCCCAATGGTGGAATATAAGTACATGTACTAACTACAGCACCTAGGTACGCATTTTAAGTACTTATTTATTTATATGGGTATTTTTATTTTATGCTCCTTTATATTTGCTACTCCACTACATCTCAGAGGGAAATTACTTTGAAAAAAAGAATTCAGCTAATAAATTGATGATGTATTATTATACAGTATAGGTTAAAATACCTAGCAGTATAAGAATAAGTTAATATGAGCTCCACCTTTATCAGCTATTTCTGAAATGTGCCTTTCTGCATTATAAAAACTTTCAAATGTTGTACTTTTGTAAATGTACTTAACAGAGACTTTGATTGCAGGACTTTAACTACACTGTGGTATGAGTACTTTTTTGTTAAGTTCAAGTTCTGAATACTTCTTCCGCCCTGGTTCATGCCACACATCGGATGACTCATGTTCAGAAGCCTGTGAAGCTGACACTTGCTGCAGTCAAAAGGTGAAGCTGACACTCAGGAGTGTGATGCCTGTGATGCCAGCTGGGTGAGAACGAGAAACACTTTAGGCAATTCAGACACATGAAAACAGCAAAAGTTCCCAGAGCAGAACAGTCTGATTGATTCCTGTTATTCATCTGCAGTCTTATTGTTTTACTGTCCGTTACTCCCAGGTGTGCTGTTTGTGTGGGACTAACTGCGCCAACAGCACAGCGACGAGCAGCTCCACAGCAGGGGAGCAGTCACATTGCAGCAGAAGAATCATGTGAAAATGTCGAGCAAAATGTTGTTATGCACTCCCATAAAGAGTCTAAGTGGCTAAAAGCTTTATGATTCAACAACATGAAACTTCTCCCTAGAGAGAGGTGTGCAGGGGCCACCTTCTGAAGAGCACAAAGTCACCTCACTATGTCCTGTGGAAATGTGGCAGTGACTCACATGCATGGAGAGTACTTTGTGAAGTGTAAAAGTTAAAAGGTATTTTAGGAAAGGAAAGTGCTTTAAGGTTAAATTCAGAACAATGTTTACAAACCTAATACATGTTGATGTATTTAGTGGTTTGGTGGTACTGTGAGCTTCTAAAAACTGGACTTTACTTTCTCCTGCTAATGTATCCTTCGTTGTACTCACCAAAGTAATCACTGAAATCTCTTTAAATAAAAGGGCGACGGGCAACAAACATGAGCAGTTGAGCAACAAAGTTTGAAAACAAACCCCAGGTCTGTTCAATGTTATCAAAATGTATTACACCTGCCCCGTAGATTGAGATGTAGAACTGTTTTCTGATCTGCAGGTCTGTAGCATTTGTCTGTTCTTTGCAAAGCAGCTACCTGAATGTTAACAAGTTGATCCATTTGTTTCTTATGGCAATGGCTGACCACCTAAAAATAACTACGACCTTCACAAGGCTTTGTCACCTGAATGTGGTTTTGGAGTTCTCTCTGAAAAGACTGATGCTGTCCTTCTTCCAGTGAAGACTTATTCAACTTATTTTATAGAAACACATAACATGAAGGTGACCCACTGGATTTGACCCAGTTAGTCACACGGGCAGTTTGAAGCTTTAAAAGCGACATTATGGGTTCACCTATATTCAGTTAAATACCAAAAATTAATTGGTGCAGACAGCCAGCTTGTTTACGACCTGTATGAGTGTTGTTCTCCCACTTGGTCCTATTTTTAGCAATGATGCCAGGTTCCCTGATCTGAACAATTGGAGTGTTAGTATATTTTACAGGGTAGAATTGTTATTCTTCACAAAACTATTCCGCGTACTTCATGCATTAATGAGTGCAACGCTGTTAATCTTTTTCACCTCGTCTTCGTGTGGGGCCATCTGAAACAGCTATAAAGAAATTGTATTAGTTCTCTGCTTGCCTCACCTGACCTTTACTTTGGTGAGTACAATGTCATCTATAACTGCATACACACAGACATTGATGAGAAATAAAAAACATTGTGAAGAGTGACCTCTTGACTGTGAGCGTTCTTTCCCTCTGGTTATTCTTACTGAATTTATTTGAAACTATCAATGTTTTATCTCTGGCCTAAATAAAATTAATATTTGTAAAGTAATGAGAATATTTGAGAGACATAATAAAGTTGGGTTAGAGGGTTGGCCTTAGTGGAACACACTGCCGAACGTCCACAGTGTGTCATCCGTAGCTCTCCAGTAACATTTTATTTCTGTTAGTCCATTTTAACATCTTAATCAGGCCTCAGTGCATGTGCAAAAACTTGATTTTGGCACATAACATCTGATGTATTGAGTCCCTTGTTAAAAGGACGCTCTGTTTACTTTTTGTCTTTAGTTCTCTCTCAGAAACTGTAACTTGTGACGCGCTGAGGCGAGGCTGTTCTCATTAGGCTCAGTATCCACGCGGAGCTGGCCCAGATAAACCTGCTCAGCAAGTCTTTCCCTGAAGAGTTACAGTTACTGTGCTAGATATGCAAAACCCAGCCAACACAGAACAGAACAAACTCTGTGGAAGAAAGATTTAAAGTCTGTTGTGCTGTTCAGAGAGCTGCAGCCCAATCAACCCCCCTAACTGTGTGTGTGTGTGTGTGTGTGTGTGTGTGTGTGTGTGTGTGTGTGTGTGTGTGTGTGTGAGTGTGTGTGTCTGTGTGAATGCATGCATGTGATACATTAAGAGTGAGAGTGAGAGTAAGCGAGTGTTTGCAATAATTGAGTTTAGTCAAGAGTTACTTGGGGTCTAAGAGCATTACACACTTGAGTGTGATTGATAAAGTGGATTTGGCGTTGTAGCCATAGTAAGTCCATAAGCAGTGTGCTACTGGGAGCAGTAGCAGCATTGGAGCTTGGAAAAGGGACACACCAACACACAGACACATGCACAAATTCCCACACACACACACACACACACACACACACACACACACACACACACACACACACACACACACACACACACACACACACACACACACACACAATGTTGTTAAGGACTGAAAGACGCTAAGAAATTAATGGTTTTTATCTCTGTAAATACATTCTGAAATGTATGTTCATGTGTATTTAGTAGATTAGCTTTCTGTTATTAATGGTTTTCTTTTCACCCAATGAGATACAATTTTACCATTGATTTATATACTATTTTGATATTCACTATATATAATTTAATAACAAAGATTTCCTTCAGTTAAGTTTAACCTGAGTAAATGGGCCTGATATGTTTGGCAAATTTCACAAAATAGTATCTCATACGTGTTGTTGCTTTTAAAGGCTGCTACAATTATATTGAAAGCATCAGAAAATGTGAACGAGCAGTCTTTTAAGACCTTGGAGGAAATGACTTCATTAGCCTCTTTGTGTGAGATGGATTTTTCTTGCTAAAGGAAAAATTACCCTCTTGACTGAGGATAAGTGCTTTACAGGGAGTGCCTGCTGACACGCTGACGCACCTACCATTTTGTTATAACACTATAATTATCTCACAACCTTTTCTGTTTTCCCTTTATGTTATTTAGCAAAATATGTCAAACCTCTCATTTATTTTGGCGTTGTTGATGTGTAGATTGTCTTCAAACTCTAACAATAGGCAATTTGTCCGATCCCATAAAACGTGATGTCTGACCAAGAATAGAAACTCAGTTTAGTCAGTGTTGAGGTTTGATGTTCAACTCAGTCGGTGTGCATACATATAAACATCAGGAATACACAGAAAGAGCAGGACTCACCTTGATCCAGAGACTTGGCAGGAGCCCAGCTTTTGAAGTAGTCATCCTGAGTGGAAACACAACACAAGAAACTGGGTTATGAAAAAATAACTAGATTTGGAGAATATCACTAAATTATTTTGCAGACCAGAGAGAGAACAGCCCAAATACTAAACCAAACTACTGAGAGATCCTGTCCTCATTCTACTCGCCTTTTGTTCTCTACTATTTGTGTTTTGTGAAGATGAATGATTGCAGTAGAGAAGAAAAAGACAGGGAGAGGTAGAAGCTTGTTTGGACGTTTGAAAATAGGACAAACATATACAGAGAGACCTGCAGGAGACACACTGGGTGGTGAAGAACATTACATGCTCTGGTGAATAAAGGGTTTAACTAGGACAAAACATTTAAAGGTCCCATGTCATGCTTTTCCGGTTATTACCCGTCCCCTTGTGTGTTATGAAGGTTTTTATGCATGTAAACGGTCTACAGAGTCAAAAACCCTCAAAGTACACCCTGTAGCGAGTAAAACTCTAACACAGAAAATACCTCTCCAAGCGCCTCGTTGGAGATTTCTAATTTTCCATTGTTTTCTTCCTGTATCGCTACGTAGGGATACCCAGTAGCCACGCCCAGAGCTATGGCCGCACCCTCTGCCAGCCTTTCACGAAACAAAGCTTCCCAAACCTTTCAGCGATTCATGCCGGATATGTACAGCGTAGGGCACTGAAGGACGATGCTGTTCCTACTTTGTTTGGACCAGGGGGAGATTCGGGTACACAACCTGTAAGTATTCATTGTTGTTTGTGTATTTATGATGTTTAAAACAAACAAGGTATCTACCACGACTGTTTAAATGGGTAAACGTTTTTCGGACTACTACGTTGGGATCGCGGAGAAATGCTCTCCGCAGACCCATGCTCACAGCGTTATAAACCTTTTTCTTACTCAATATCAAGCCACACTTATTGTTTTTACTTCGGCTGTGAGTGTTTGTGTGTGCTCAGGATGAGTTTTGCTTGTTCTCCTGTATCGCCAAGACGCCGACACGGAAATCCTGTCTGCTCCTTGCAGCAGCTCACACAGCTGCGAGGAGCTGCCAGCAGCAACGAGCCTCTCAGCTTCCCGACCAATCAGAGCATACTGGGCTCACAGGGAGGGGGGGCAGGAGCTCCAACAAGCCGTTTAGGACAGAGAGTGAATACTGGTGAATACACATACTTTACAGAGATGCTGTATGAGAAACCAATGTGAGTTTGGAAAATTGCACAGTATAAATCTATTCTAGTATACCTCAACAATGGAATTATGATCAGTAGAAATGGCCATGCCATGGGACCTTTAATGTCAAGTTCAAAATGGACTTCTACTCGGAAAACTGTTCAGGAAGAAGGGTTGTTAACAGGAAAAAGATGACAGGATGTACATTTTTGCTACTGGGATCTTCTTAAAATCATTTATGAAGAAGCACACATTATTGTTATTACTAAAGTCGTCTACTGTCATGGAGAGATAACTGTCTCAGTTATACTCAGTTGATTAGAGGTTTGGATTTGTTTTATTCAAACACATCTATTCAGAATAGATTTTCTGCCCAGCAAGATACATCTGTTATTATTGTAGAGCAATTAAAACAGCCACAATTAAACCGCTTAAATATTGTGAGTGATCCACGCATCTCTCACGTATAAGAACATATTGGTTAATAGTCGATGAGTCAAGGAGTGGTGTGTTTTCATCCTGCAGCGCTGCAGCAGAAGCAGTTGTGCATTTCAATAGAGCTCTCTGTTATGTGAACAGGTTGATGCTCAGAAGTGTCTGGAGGGTGTAAATGATTTTATAATCCTGCCTCAGCCTTCACTGTGAGTGCCATGAGCTCCATATTTGCATGGAAAATGCTTTAGTTATGTAGCTTTATGTAGTGTTCTTATGTAGTAAGAACTGTAGAAAATGTTTTAGGTGTTAATTAAAGTACAATTTTTAAAGCTTTTTCCTATAAAGATATTGTAGATTTTTACAACACTGTTTGTACCGTCATAACTAACTCTACACGTTTACAACCACAATACAGTGTATTTTAAACACTTTAAACTTAACACTGATTAAGAAAGATAAACTGATTAAGGTTGCGCCAGGTATTGTCTGAAGGCTTTCCTTTCAAAGTGAGCAATACAACCCCACTAACGCCCCCCCCCCTCCTCACTCTCTCACACACACACACACACACACACACACACACACACACACACACACACACACACACACACACACACACACACACACACACACACACACACACACACACACACACACACACACACACACACACACACACACACACACACACACACACACACACAGTGGTGGTGCCTGCATCTAAAGTAGTGCCCACAGCGAGGCATATGTGTGTCAGCAGGGGGGGAGCCTGTGTCAGTGACACTATGTGAGCGAGGCAGAGAGAGCCTGCTGGGTTTGTGAGCGGGTTCTCTACCTCCTTAATTATTGAATTAAAGAGAGGGGAAAGGGAGACGGAGGGAGATTAGTCATAGGAACTCATCCAGTCCTCGTTCTATAAATGACAGCTGTCCGCATTAGAGCCGATACAAAAGTTATAAATGAAGAGACGCAACCTAGATAGCTTCTCCCTCAGGTCCTCACGTCACTAAGTCCTCACTTCATTTGTATCTTTGTCCTTCTCCCCTGCTCTGTCTCTATTATCAAATTATCCTTTATTGCTGTGGAAAGTATGATGTTACTGTGTGAGCAGTCATTTCTGCACAGTTCTAACTGAGCAATGCACCATTTAAACAAATGTGAAACCATTACATTTGTATTCTATGCTTATACAGTACAGTGACAATGACTGCCCATGCTTTGAAAACTCCATCCTCCCTGTGCGATATGTTCACTCTAGTATCAGTTGAAGAAAAAAGGATACTAGTTTGAATCTGCAGAAAAAAACACAACACATCTATTCATCCAGTGTTTCCCCTACCATTGTCTTGGAGGGGCGCTGCGCCCCGCCAACGGAGCCCCGCGCCCCCCCTGAAATTCAAGGTGTTTTAAAAAAAATATATATATTATTTTTATTTTTTTATATATATAGCACCAAAGTGCAACTAATCTATATCTACTGTCACTTTTCACATTGAACATGTGCTCTTTTATTAAATAAACGCTTTCATTTTAAGTTGTGAGTTTAGTGTTTTTGACCCTAAGAAACACTGATGCATTAATCAATAACAATAATCCACAGTTTATCTGCTCCAGAGGATTTAAAAAATGTATACCCCAATTTTTTATTTTAATGAATGATTTCTAAACACAGACACCATTAAATGATTGAAGCATAGGCCAAAGGTTTTTTAATGAAATGATCAACTATAGGTATGGGTGTAATGTTCCGGATTCCCCATATTTTTGGATGTGTTTGGTTAAAATTATGAAACCTACTGAACCAATAAAGCAATATTTTACTGAGCTGAATTGTAAGAAGTCCATCTCAAAGTGGTGCCAGACAAACATTACACTGTCTGCGGCTTCCAGGAAGGAACTGCCGAACGTCTCAAAATGGTATCATCAAGTTACAAACACAATGGATTTACTTACCTCCGCTTCCTTTAAATGGTTGCAGAGGAGAGAGGCAGAGGAATAGAAAGGAGAGAGAAGAGAAAGAAAGAAAGGTCAGTGATAATGGCACAGTATGCTATATCTATCAGAGCTATTACAACCTGGCGTTACTCATTCTGAATACTGAACCCAACTCTGCAGATTCATTTAATAGGAATCTGATTCTGAAGGTGGACCAATACCAAAGGACACACACATACACACACATTCGCGCTCGCAGTCTTATGAGATAGCCTTATTTGATGTGGCATGTAATTTGAAACACATCGAGGGCAAATTGTACAGGCATAGAGTTAAGGCACAGCATAGAGAAAAAGAGAGGGGGGAGAATTAAAGACGGGGAGGCAAGGGGATTGTGCATAAATAGAGGCAGCAGGAAAAGAGGTATGTGATTTTGGTGCATTTTTATTGTGCTATAATGTGGTGGAGAGGGTCAAAGGAATATGTTCGTGAAGGATTGCCTTATCTAAAATATGGCTGGGTAATATATTAACATTATATTGGATATAGGACTCCTGTATTTTATTTGTTAAAAGATCGAAAGTGATGTATTTTCCTGGTTTGAAAGGCAACATTACAGTAAATGAATGTCATTTTCTAATAGTTCTATTATTTCACTCCTTATTCAATACATTTACTTTACATATGATTATTAATCAACATTCTCATTGTGTAAATTATTTGTTAAAGCATTAATTGTTAACACTACATTACCGTCACTACATAACCACAATATTGAGGCCTAATCTGAATGAGGGTCTACGATTGAAGGTCTTATGTATATTCTGTTATTACGAAGTGAAATCTCTATTTGGCGTCTGTTTTAGCATATTAAAACTAAACATGGCAAAGAAATGTATGTTTGTTTGAAAGAACATTGTATACATTTACAAATTCAACCGTGAACTTACAACTAGACATGAGAGATGTATGAGGGGAAAGCTACCAGTGGCAGAATCTCAGTGTTAGTATTATTAGATCTCAGCGCTGCATTTGATATTGTTGACAACATATTGCTAGACCGACTAGAAAACTGGGTGGGAGTTTCGGCAACAGTTCTAAATTGGTTTGAATCTTACTTAAAGGACAGAAAAAACGTTGTCTCTATAGGCAACTACACATCAGCGTTGACAAATATGACATGTGGGGTTCCTCAAGGCTCCATCTTAGGACCTCTGCTTTTTAATATCTATATGCTACCACTGGCTCAAATAATGAAAAACAACGACCTAAGTTATCATAGCTATGCAGATGACACCCAAATGTATATAACAATTTCACCAGGACACTATTCTACAATTACAACACTGAGTAAGTGCATTGAGCACGTCAATGACTGGATGAGTAAAAACTTTCTCCAATTCAACAAAAAGAAAACTGAGATTATTGTTTTTGGAGCAAAGGAGGAACGAATAAAAGTAATCGCAGAGCTTCAGTAGGCAGACTTCAAAACAACAAATAAAGCAAGACATTTAGATGTAGTGATGGACTTTACATTACAACAATGATTAAGTCTGCATACTATCACCTTAAGAACATGTATAGGATTAAAAGACTAAAAACTTGTCCATGCTTTTATCTTCAGTAGACTCGACTACTGTAATGGTGTCTTCACAGGTCTCACTAAAAATCTATTAGAAAGCTGCAGCTGATTCAGAACGCCACTGCTCGAGTCCTCACTAACACTAAAAGAGTGGATCACATCAGTCCAGTTCTGAAGTCTTCACACTGGCTTCTAGTCTGTCAAAGAATTGATTTGAAAGTACTGCTGCTGGTTTTTAAAGCACTGAATGGTTTAGGACCAAATTATTTTAACGATCTCCTGCATAACTATAAACCAGCCATGAGTCTCAGGTCCTCTGGGACGGGTCTGCTCTCTGTTCCAAGAGTCAGAACTAAACATGGAGAAGCAGCGTTTAGCTATTATTCCCCGACCATCTGGAACAAACTCCCTGAATCCTGCAGGTCCGCTGCAACTCTTACTACTTTCAAATCCAGACTGAAAACTCATCTTTTTGCCGCTGCTTTTGATTAATCTGTTTATATTCACACTGCAGTATGGCTTTTATTCATGTATTCTATACCTGTTGTGTTTATTTTATTATCTTTGCTTTTTAATGCCTGTTTTTAAATGCCATTTATAATGTGTTTCTGCTGTATTTCTTCTTAAATGTCTTTTATTTTATTTTGTAAAGCAATTGCCGTGTGCTGAAAGGTGCTATATAAATAAACTTGCCTTGCCTATGCATTCTTTCTCCCCTCATTAACAATAAACCTTCATTTTTTCATCCTAACTCAGGAGGCTGTTTCCTGCGTAAGTGTCCACTCTAATGATTGTAACAACTTCTGACTCATGCAATTTGGTGTGTTGGACTTCACGATTCACAAATTGAATTCATTAATGAATATTGGTTTCAATATAAGGTACTTTGCATAATAAAAGCAGACACACAGATGGTCACTTAAAACAGATTAATCCCTATATACTATGGCTCAAGTTAATGGCAAAAATGAAGTTTATTTCATTATAATCTGAATGTAGAAGAAAGTTGACAGGTAAAAGGTTGGATTACAGCCCATCTGAGGTCCTCTTTAGAATCCACTGACAGTAAAACTGTCTGTGTGTCTACATCCGAACCAGATCCAGTGAAAAAAATAAACCTGTTGTCTTATATATGCAACGTGTTGTTTTTTTCTGCTGTGTTCAGTTTGACCTGCAGCTACAAACACATTGTGTGTAAAGAGAAAGTGTTTCATCTGTTATCATCAGATAACAGATTGTACGGCGTCCAGCAGAGGACTGCAGCCGAGGTGCCGCTGCCTGTGCTGTGCTCTCTTTTACTAGCTGGTGTTACTTATGGTTCACAGCAGTTGCTCCTCTTATTATTCAATATAAGTCACAGGAATGACCTTTCTGAGCCCAAGATCCACATTAATATTTTAGTGTGCTCATCTCCAAAGCATTAACTGTCTGTTTAGCTGACTGCGATACTGCCCCAATGTCATTCAAACCCTTTAAAGTGATTAGATGGAGATAAAAATGTGTCGTTATTATCATACGGTCTCTGTTGGAGGTGGTGCTGGAGCACTATCAGCTAGAGTTTCCCAGAGAGGGAAGTCTTTCAACCGTGTCCATTTATATCTGCAAACACTCTGCAGGAGCCTGTTGGCACGCAACAATTTGAACCATTTAATTAAGGTAGCTTTTTTTATTTTCAGTTCAATTAAAATCTGTTTAAAATATAACACAACAGCTGTCAGTGGAAATGGGATTGCTTTTTTTATAACACTTTACATGATGCAGTTTATTTAACAGGGATACAAGTTTAATTATGGCAAATTGAGCGCATGTCTGTGTTCAAACACCTTCATTTTGCAGTGAGTACTTCCATCAGACGTTGCTGTTTAGTTTTCAGACCGGCTGCTCTGTTCAGACAGTCTTACCCAATCATGAGAGGGGTCAGACTTAGTAGGATGCAGTAGGAAAAACTTAAATTCTGCACATGGAGTAAACTTAGCAATATGGTTACTTTAACCTCGATTTAGTTTGCATATCAAGTTTTTCTGGCACTTGAATGCATGGACTGAAACCATAGACTGAAAATGAGCCAAAAACAGACAATTACACACATTGAATATATATGTCAAGACAAGGAGATTGATAGCAGATTCCACCATTTTCAATAAATGAAGTTATTCCAAATATAATCAGATCCATGACAAGACTCAAAAGAGATACTAGCAGGCAATTACCCATGTATTAAACTGCAGCAATAGGCTTTGTCAAAAGTGGGTGGTTAAAGCTGGATGAACAATAACCAGTCTTTTCCTTTTACTTTAAGGGCTGTTAAAAAGTCACATTTGTCATTCTGTCTCATTTGGCTCTTCCGCAGGTCAACTCTTTTTTTCCCTCTCCTTTAAAGTGATGGGCAAAGGATCTCATCATATAGCGGATCCCTGAGGACGTTAGAGACAGTTAAAGGGTAGAGAAGGAGCTGAATTGATTCAGAGGACGCAGAGTGGAAATGACTTCATAGCAATTTGCTTCTCTCAGCAGATGTAACCTTCACTAAATGTGTGTGTGTGTGTGTGTGTGTGTGTGTGTGTGTGTGTGTGTGTGTGTGTGTGTGTGTGTGTGTGTGTGAGAGTGTGTTTGCACGCTCCTATATTTGGGAGTTTGCACAACTACTCGCATTAACATTAAAAAGGAAAAGCCAAGCCTGGAGTGCTGACTGAATGTGTCATAATCAGGGGATGAGGATGCAAATCTGGCCCCTCGGTGGAATCTAAACAGCCTTTAAAATGTATTGTGTACTTTATGCATCTATTTCATGGATCTAGAACTTTGTAAAGATCCCTCCCTCATCTATTCCCTCATAGTCTCTCATTCATTCCCTTCTTCTACTCCTCCTCCTCTTCCTCCTCCTCTCGTCTCTTCCTCTCCACCAAGTCTCTGCTTCCCTCCTCAGGCTACATCCTACTTTTAGACATTCACTGGTCTGGGATCTGATCAGCATTATGTGACGATGATTTATGAGCTTAGCGAGCAGATAGCAGAACAGAGCAGGGAGTGGATTTTAAGACACGCTTCATCAGATGACTTTACTGTTGGGCCTCTGCAGAAGTGAGGCAGGCTGAGTGCATGCATCTTTTATTAACAACCAACAACACCTTATCACCTGAATCTCCTCCTAGAGCACCATTGTGTTCTTTTTAACCAAATATCTCTCAGAGGGGCGTGGGGTGTGGCTCCTTATTTTCATCTACAGTAAAAGACAGAGAATCAGCACTTTTGAAACAGGGCTGAAACAGAGGGGTTTGTGGGATGCTACAATGCATGATCTGTTTGGTATTTCAAGCCAAACACTTCAGAGACATGTTTTGTATATATCTGAGACCTATAATATATTTATGAAAAACAGTATAATAGGGGACCTTTAAAACATTCTCTTTTTTGCACACAACACACACAACCAGAGGAGGAAAGAGTGCATTTCATGAGCTTGTCCTCACAAGTAGTGAAATAATGTGAAGTCTTCCTCGCTGGTTATGTTCATGAAATAAATCATCCATATTTAAAACAACCTTGACTAATTGACTGAACCCAAGAAAACCTTCTCAGAATATAGAACATTACAAAATATTGTGTGATTCATTGACTTGTGGGTCATGTAAGTTAGCCTCACTGGCTTAATGAAATGAGAATAAATTAGTCAGAGTCGGCGGCAGAGTCAAACTGAAAACATTTACACCAGAGAGATGTTTGGTTAATCAAGGTCAGCAGACGTCCCTCCAGATAGCTGGTATTAATTGCTATCTTGTGATTATAAATCAACAAACTCGCAATCCATCATTTGTTGCATTGTATCCAGAATCTCAAACGGGCCGTTTGGTTCTTAGAGGTCCCTTATCGACCCACTGCAGCATCCTGCTCTGAAATTAAATGTGAGGATTTATTGCAGATGAATGAAGGTGAAATTACTTTCTTAGAGCAGAGAAATTAAGTTTTAGCAGCTGTTAACACCACAGTGTCATTTTAGATTTGTAGATGACAAAACAATCTAAGTGTCTTGTGGTTTATATTTAAGGAATATATATTAAACAGATAATGTAACGTGTTTTACAGGATCTCCTGGACATATTTCTTGGCAGAATTGAAAAGAAGTGTAATGTAGAGGAGCTTTGAAGTAGACAGGAGGATGTACGGAGCAGAAGAGTAAAACATACATTAAAGCAAAGAGACGAGAAGCATGGATAACATATTAAGAGGGAAGAGAAAAGAAGAGGGGGGGGGGGGTAAAGGTATGTCCAGGAACAAATGAGAGACTGAGATCTAAGGGAGAGGAGAAAAATATCTCTAGGAAACATAAAATGGATGCGAGGACAAGGAGGGAGGACAGGTAACAACCTGCTGGGCTGCTCCACCAGAGTTTATCCTGTATTCCTGTCTACAGACACAAGATTGACAGGCAGCATCTCATTCACATAAACAGACTGCTAACACTGAATATCACATGTGGAGCTGATCGAGATGAGGCGCCAACACACACACACACACACACACACACACACACACACACACACACACACACACACACACACACACACACACACACACACACACACACACACACACACACACACACACACACAAACAAACAAACACAAGCATGCACGTTTGCAATTAGGAAGGAAAATATTTTTTGTGATAGCTTTCTCTTTCTACGCTTTCTCTTTCTTCCTGCTGGGCATGCAATGATTTGCAAAATATCACTACTTTAGAAGCACTGCCTTCTTTGAATCCCTTTAAAAGGTCTTTGACAAACTGCCCCGAAGGAAACATGGTGCTGTTTTACATAAACCTCGACTCAGGTGGAATGTGTTTTATGGCTGCTAGGGCCTGAACGCCTCTCCTCTTGAAGTCTTCTAGTTCCCCCGAGTTGCTTTTATGTACTGTGTGTGTCCTAAGATGTGAAATTGTTTTTATGCGAAACTGTTTATGCTGCCATCTTCACCAGGACTCCCTGAAATAAGAGATCTTGTATTTAAAGGGATACAAATGTTTAGATAAAAAAAAGAAGAAAAAAAACGTAAAACTGAATACCTTCCATGCTGCAACGTTGCGGAGGGATCTTGCAAACCAATGACAACATTTGTATTCACAGCCAATCCGGCTTCTCTAAACTGAGAAAAACAACTTCTTTCCTTTCTGCTTCCTTCTCCCCTCAGCTTTCTATTTTGATAGCGTCCTTCATTCATCAACTCTCTTCCTCCACTCCTCTTTTTCACGCTGCTGAAAGCATCCCTACTGCTCCAGAATCTGAACGATGTGGCTCGCAGCCGAACATCAAAATATGCTTCTACTTCATGCTGTCCTTTCTTTTCACGTTAATGAGGGAAAAAGCTTCTCTGAGCAGCCTGTTAGTCAGAATATCTTGCCATCTTCACACACTTCAGATCTCTTTCTTCTTTCTAAAACTTGAGTTTGAATGAATAAAGAAAAGGAGGAAAACAAAGGTGGAGACTGAGGATGGAGCTCTAAGAAACAGCAACCTCTACAAATCCCCGCTGAGAAATAGTCAGGTCTCGTCAGTTACTACAGAAACACAGAGTGAGAAACAGATATAAGACATAATTGGTGTGAAAATAGGGAGTAGGTGTATGAACTACACGTTAGACTGGGTGAATGGTTGTCAGGGCATCTGCAGATATTTTAACATCCACATTTTGTGATTTTCAAGCAAACCATTGTAATGATGCAAAGACTCCAATGAATGAAGAGAGTTACCATTAGTCAGTGAAGTAAAGGCACTCATAATGGCAAAAAGGACAACTTTTGTGCAAGCTACAGTATGACTCACTGAGTGTTGACACATTGTTCAACACGTTTATCTTGGATATAACACAACTGAGTATGTTTTCATATCATAGCCTGGAGAAATATTCAAGGGAGTTTGAGAGAGAAACTCACTTCAAACAGCTGCATGACATGTGTGTGGTCATTAAACTATCGGTTATGGAAATGTACAGAAATTGCTGCAATGCTACACATGAATATCTCAATTATTTTTACAATTGATTCCTCTTTTAATTGGTTTTTATATTAATCATTTTTGTTGGCTACCTTTCATGTCAGAAAATCATTTACACAACATCCCAGCAAATGACATATTCAATTTGCACTTGAACACTTGTTCAAATAATGATCAATATTCATGATCAATACAGAAGAAAGCAGTACATTCTAACATTTCAGAAACAGCAAACGTTTGTTTTTACTGACTGATAAAAAGGACTTGAACAAGAACTGTTTCAATTCTATCATTTATGCTCTTATCACTACAGCCCTACCTTGAAGGTTGAGTTATTATGGATGAACAACCGACCGACTGCCAAATAAAGTGTCAGGAAGTGAGATGGATAAAGGGAATAAAACAAAACTCAGCCAGAGAACTGATGAAAATGAAAACAAGGCAGAAGGAAACTGACAGAGAATAAATAAAAAGTCGGAAACATTTTGCTGTTGATTCACTCATTCAATTTTCTGCACACGCCAACAGTAAGAAAGCCTGTAACTGTTACCAGGACACTTTTGTCTGACCGTGTAAGCCAGGTATGTTGAGGTCAGTCTTGATCTAAGGCTGGGGGAGACGCAGGCTCAGTGTAATAAATAATACATACGACAGCATGTCACTAGATTAGCTTGACAGGGCTACAGGTCTGCTGCCTGAAGCCAATCTGTTTGATTTGGTTGCAAAGAAAGACAAAAGAAGGGGCTGGTTCTCCTCCTTTTGCATGTGTTTTTTTTCACTACAGGTCTCTCAGACGTACTGTACTGTGAGGGTGTCCTTGATCTCCGAGGTGAGCTCCACCAGAGAGTGTGCAGCCATAAGTTAGATCATGATGAATAGACTCTGCTGCCTGCTAACAGTCTCAGCGCTCACACACTGCTTTCCAGTTGGCTGCCATGCGTCATAACCTCTTCTTGGTGTGAACTACAAAGCTGTCTCTGTTCTCTGCTCCTTCAGTTTCCTTCTCTATCTCTCTTCCACCTGCGAATGTGGCTGCATTGTCATTTTGGAGAGAAATATACATATTCAGAGTGACATTTATAAACTCTTATTAGCCCACCTTCTTCTGCTCTTTTCTGCTTGTGTTGTCAAAACTGCATCTAAATACCCAAAGCTGAATACTATGTGTGATGAAATTAAGGATTTATACAACAACAAACTCTTTCTATTTCTTTGTTATAACTAGTGATCTTCAATTTGTTGCATTACAGGGAGTCGGTGCTGATAAAAAAAAGGAACATTTTCTGAAATTGAATCCATATATTTGCATTGATGAGCTACAGCACAGCCCTAAACTTTAGATAAATGGAAACACAGATGCGTAAAGCGCAAAGGGAGAGCAAAGGATGTGAAAGTTCACAACAACATAATATATTCATACAGCAGCTATGTTTCTCTCTCAAAAGACTTACTGTAGTACCCTAAACAGATCTACTGAGTCTCACTGTGAAATTGTATGAAAATTATGCAAAAGCAGCGTGAAAGGAATATGATAGCGGGCTTACAGCAAAGTGTTATGGGCTGTTCTTGTTCTAGTACAAGTTCACACACAGACTTCAACTTATTTAAATTCAGTCCGCTAACTTCCTGTGCTAAACTATCCTATCTTTTTTTTAATACCGAGCTATCCGACAGAATCCCTCCACTCCTGTCGGTATCCCACGGTGATAGTGCTGCCGTGGCGACGGGCCAAGTGTTTAGCCAATCGTACGCTGGCTCTCTTATCTGTCTGCTCCACCGGGGAAACAAGGGGGGAGCTCGGCAGGACGGAGAGATAAATGTCCTTTCTTTACTCAAAGTGCATCACTCTGCTCTGTTTAATCCTCCTCCACTCTTCCCTGCAGTTCCCCTCGGTGTGTTTGTACGTTTCCTCGTCCCTCAGCATGTTAGCGCCGTCCCGCGCTCAGCTTTCCCTCACTTCACAAACTCTTCATTCTCCTCAGACGCTTTCTATCTTCCTCGCTTTCTATCTTCCTCACAAAGTCAATGCCAGTTGAAACTTCAAAGGAAGTCTACTGAAAGAAGCTCTCACGTCTCACTGTGGGTGTGTGTGGTTGTGTTTACGTGTGTTTGTTTGTGCTGATGCATACCTGTCTCCAAGGATTTGTCAAACTAAATTCAAGCCAAATAAATGCAGACATCCAAAGCAGCCTCCCAGACGAGATCTCACTCTAAACTCTTCACAAAGTGTTTTTAGCTGTATGTGAACATTTGTCTGTATTTCACTTTATCGTGGAACAGCTATAGTCTGTTTGTTTAAACTCTGTGGGTTTTTCTGGAGGTCACCCAAACTATTTTTACAGTAAAAGCTGAGCTCAGCTATAATCCAAGCCATTAAATCCTCCGCTCCACTGGTCTATACAAAGGCAGGCAGTGACATATTGCAGTGCATGGCAATATGGAGAAAGTCAAATATTAAAATATTCATGACAAAAGACCCTGATATCGATCCTGCCACATATTCTCGTGTTAGCCATTTTTCCTTACACAAAATATGTACACAGTGAAATCTCTAACCAATTATCAGTCATATGGATATGATGACTACATGAGTAATGGTAAAGTATAGAAAGATAAACATATATTTTACCTTTTTTGGTAGTCAACTTCTCGTTGCTCTGGCAGGTCAAACTCTTTTTTGATAAGTTTTGACCATCGGTATTGTAGTAAGATATATACGCATATAATCATATACATATAATATGTTCAGAAACATTCCCGTTTACTCCAAGGTTTTAGGATAATTTGATATATAAGCTTCATTTGGAAGATAAATTGTTTTATATTCACAGTGCCTTCATCAAGTTACACTCATGCTTCTTTATGTTTTTTTGTGTTTTGAAGAAAATAGTAGCAACACTATGAATTATTTTGCTGCAAACAAATATGAACAAATATTCAGTGAACTTTTCATGATTTCCATATTCATCACCTTAGGGTGCACCTTGTAAAACAGCACTGCATAAGGCAAACAGATCTGACCCAGAGTAAGAGAACATGGCCATAACAACAGAACCGCGTCTACCTCACTAACACACACACACACACCACACACACACACACACACACACACACACACACACACACACACACACACACACACACACACACACACACACACACACACACACACACACACACACACACACACACACACAACACACACACACTTTTAGACAAACAGCACTGCTGCCGCTTGAGGGAAGAAAAGAGGATTTTCAGCAGAACAGACGAAGGACAAATATTATTCTCCTTCACTATTGTCTTAAAAAAAAAAAGCGGGCAAACAGCAGCATGTCGGATCAAAGTTAGTAGAAGAGAGCACCTAGACTATTCTATGACACACATACAGCAACACACACACACACACACACACACACACACACACACACACACACACACACACACACACACACACACACACCCACACACACACACACACACACAGGAGCTCATTTCACTCGGCCTCACAGGAGTTTAAAAAGCTTAGTCAGGAACGGAGTATGTGAGGGAAACACAGAGGGAAGAGGGAAAGGTGCTGATGTAGGAAAATAAGGAGGATGAATTGGAGAGAGAAATGTAGGATAAAAACCAGAGAGGAGGAGGAGGAAGAGGAGGAAAGGAGAAGAGCATAAAGGAGAGAGTTGAAGCAAACTCGGTGCGATTTAAGACGTCGTAGTGGAGAACTGCAACTCCAGGTTAGCTGCAGCTGAGAGACGTCTTATCTAAATAAACACTGTCAAAACTTGACCTAAACAACCCGGTCCTTTTAATACTTCAAGAACTGATATTCTTCTGTCAACACTGATCAATAATAAATTCCGTCCTGTTTTGATACATCACAACTCAGTTTGCGATGGTAGACGTAGTAAACAGAGGAACAAAGCTCTTTCAGGACACATGAACCCAGTTTCTACCTTCCTCACTGTGAGCAGTAAATCCTGTCTGATCTGTGTTACAGGGTCTGATCACAGCAGCACTAAAGCCAATTTCAAGGAGCAGAATTCCCAGCTTTCACACAATCCACACATCTTTAACAAAGTAGAAAACAGGGCTGGGAAACAAACATCTTGTTTATTTGTGCTTTATTAAGATAATGCTTAACAAGGAAAACATGTACTGGATCCAGTAACAAACCATCATCAACATTTCAAACAACACCCAGGAAACAGGTAGGCCCTACCTTACTAAGTTAACTGAACCATTTAATGGGAGAGAGACACACACACACACACACACACACACACACACACACACACACACACACACACACACACACACACACACTGTTTTCCTCATCGCCTCTATCAGTCTAACCTGCTATCTATTATCCTCTCTCTCTCTCTCTCTCTCTCTCTCTCTCTCTCTCTCTCTCTCTCTCTCTCTCTCACCTCCTTCCCGACAAACAAACATCGCCAGGTCTCTAACAAGCCCATATGGGGATTGATCTCTCCAACGGTCTCATCTCGTCACTAAATGGCTGAAGGATGTGCGTTCACTCTGCAGGTGTTACACGAGGATTTAGTGCTATTCTTATATTCTTTAGGATTTTGTTTGGGATTGGAGCCTCCACGCAGCATATTCATTATAGTAATGGTATTTAGAGGGGGTATCGTGTTTCTTTCACTCTAATCTAAGTCATGTATGAAACGACACACAGAGAGGTCTTCTTTATTCTGAGCTAACAACAACAACATCAGATTTAATGAGCCCTCCTGGGAGAGGCTCCCCTCTGCTTTCCTTGGTCGATGGAAGCTATATTTTACCATTCAGAGGTGAGATCAGGATTTGAAACAGTTCCTGATCTTTTACAAATTATTTACTTTATTCCATTCACGTTTGTGAAGGTGCGATGTCAGAAAATATTTAGAGAGATTCATGTTTTTGGTCTTCCTACTTTCTCCAGTTCTTTCGCAAGAACGATACGATAGCATCCTTCCAGATGATGACAGGCTTTCTGTACATTACGAAATCAAGCCCTGTTTACACCTGGCTTTTACATGCGTCTTGGGTAATCCGATGACAAATGGACATATTAGTATGTCAGTTCACACCTTCATGTGTCTCCATAGGCGCTCTGTGACCACTTGTGAATGCATCTCACTTCCACTCTGAATGCAAACAAACACCTACATCATTTCTGTTTACAATGACGAAATGTGTTTACATTTTTGTTCCTGTTACTTGTCCGGGACATATCACCTTGTATTAATGTTTAGACTTCAAAATAAAGGGCTATGTCATGAACGTATTCCAAGTCATCATGTTTTTCATGTTATATGCGATGTTATAGATCCATATAGCCTTCACACTTTAATAAGCTGCAGTTCAAGAACCAAACTGTCCGTGCTGCAACTTCTCGCAATATTCATTCTGAATTTCACATGCACCATCAAGCAGTGAAAATAAACCTACCAGGGTAAGTAAACGCTCTGCTCTCAGTTTTTAACCACAATATCAGTGGGGTTACTAGTCTTTTAGCCGTGCTCCAGAGGAGGTGCCTTTACACGCACGATCAACTACAGTTTCTCCAGCTGCTCTGTCTAACCTCAGTGGCTCTTTCCACATTTTATATCCACTTAGATCAGTTAAGTCTGCCTTAATACCTCTATTCAAATCTTTTTTCTTGCTGGGAAATTAATTATTAATAGTTACATCAGCCATACTGAATGCGAAAATGAAAATGAATGAGAAATCTAAAAGGGTTTCAATGAAAAGTTATCTAAATGAGCAAAGACAAATAAAAAGGAATTCAGTATCAATACAATCTTATCAATTTCCATCCTTATGTAGAGCTGTTTAACCTTTCCAGAAACCCTGTTGTAATTGTGGACTTGTTTTAGTTGAGGCTGTTCGGAGTGCTTAACATCGCGTGCTGTGAATAACCAAAGGATCATTCACTTAGACAGAGAGCAGTTTGACATTCAATACAGAGACCGAAACACACTGCGTCGGCCTGTCAGGTGAGATGTCTGCAGACTCTTCATCAAATAAGATCTACGCAGAATGCATGATGAGATCACTTTCATTCCAAAAGCATTATGCTATTCACCAATACCAAAAATACACAATTCTTCTGCTTTTTGTCTTTCATTTACTCGTGATTTCCAGGAAAGTTAAATGATGATTAAAAACCCTTACCTATCTATTCATCATGTTATCTTGTCTTTCCTATATTCTTCAATCCAATTCTTCCCTAACAATTGTGAAGATAGCTTTGAGCTGATTTTATTCTTTGTTTTTCTCTACCCTGTTCTTTTCCTTCACGACAAATTATTGTTGTGATTATAGGTCTTAACCTCTATGTGTCTGTGTGTTTGTTTGCAAGTGTGTGTTCAAGCCCTTTCTCTTGTCGGAGTGCACTTAAAGCAATTCACTCCCAATTCACAAAGCATAATGTGTGAGACAAGAGGTAGATGTTCAGTAGAAGGGTTGTTTTCTGATAATTACTGTCTCTGTGTTGATCTCTCTTGTCTGTCACCACTCATCCCCAGGTGCCCTGTTGTTGTGTTTTTCTCCTCTTCTGAACCGTGCCTCTGCAGTAAACAATAAGCATGACTGTTTACGTAGAGAGTGTACAATTAAATCCTGCATGGACATGAAACAAAGCGAGACTATGCTTCATTTGAAGATGAAATAACCAATTACAAATGCAGTCCTAAATTCATAAGCAATGAAAATTCACCCTTGCTTATTTCTCCAACAAGCCGTTTAGGACAGAGAGTGAATACACATACTATACAGAGATGCTGTACTGTATGAGAAACCAATGTGAGTTTGGAAAACTGCACAATATACATATATTCTAGTAGACCTCAACAATGGAATTATGATCAGTAGAAATGGCCATGTCATGGGACCTTTAATACTATAATAAAAATAAAAGCCTGTTCCCACACTAAGAGAGGGATGCATATGGTGAAATAATATACATTATTAACAATAATATAAACTGAGTTTTAATTGCGGCGAAATTAATATAATAAACTTTCTGAGCAGAAACAAAATCCATATCCCCCTCAGCCATTACTGCTCAACAGGCACCAGGGAAGAAGTGTGATGAAATGTAAGAGAGAAGAAATCAATTTCAGATACAAATAAAATATATATATGTAGACATTATCCTGCCTACAGTAGGTACTCATGCAGCTCTACTTTCTTCTAGATCCGGTTTCAATCATTAGTATTCATTTGTCATCTTTGTTACAACTGTGTCCCTGATGGCATGTCTAATTTTGTCAGCCTTTTAGTTCCCCAACTCTAAAATGCATATCCATTCCTCTACATCTACCGACACAATTTACTAAACATCATTTGCAAGAAAAAGTCCACTTTGATTTTTAAACTACGCACACAGTCTCTATTTGTAACTGATATGGACTACTCCCCTCCAGAGAGAAGGAGCTTTAATCTTTAACACCACGGAGAGTGAGTTGAGCGGATGAAAGATTTTCACGTCGGTGACACAGCCACAGTCAATGAGCAGAGTAATCACAAACACAATCATCATCACCATCATCACAACAGTTATGATCACCATAATGGGCATCATAATCATAAAGCTGACAGGCACGCTAATCAAAAGGCTGATAGTAGAGTGGGAAACTAATTGAAATGGATGTGAAGGTATTTATCTCCATTTTTAAAGCTGTGTGTTTTTTTTTCAAATGTATGAGTAATGAATGTGACTGATGCGAGGGAGAGTGTTTTACATTTGGTGACCCTGAGAGAACGTATGCTTGCTGCACTGTTTCTAACAGTACTTATAATATTTAGTGAGAGAGGAAGGATGGGGTGAGTGACTGAAAGCTCCCTAAAGATTGTCAGTTTACTGTCTTAGAAAAATATTCAAATGTGAGATGTTAAAACTAGTTGAATGTCAGCCATTTTTGCTTAAATGCTTATACAAGTAATATAGAATTAAATATTTGCTCGAGCAGGCCCTCACAAAACGTTGAGGCAAATGAAGTATGTAGGCTAAAAGCCATATTCAATTCAATTTAGATTTTATACTGATGACACTTGGCACACAAGGTGACATATTTGCTCACTATAGGCGACCTTTTTAGCAACACTGACTGCCAAAGCTGAGCTGCTTTTTCCCATGTGACTCTTATCTCCTTCCAGACTTTTCCATCACCGCTGACAAATTGACAGTGACTCCTGGCCAGACTGCAAAGAGCCCTGGTGTAATGTTACACAAACTACAGTTGACATGTCCCAGCTCTTATCATGTTGAATCTTTAATATTCACTTCACTCTGGCTGGTCATCCAAAAACCTTTACTCTAAATGTATAATAAATAAACCCTGCAGCTTGTTTTCTCTTCAGTCTCAACAAACGTGTACAGCAGTGTCCACGTGAAGCACGATAACACCATCAAGCTGGGAAAACACAGGATTAGATACTGAATCGGAAAAAAACACAAGATATGCAAACAGAGGCTAAAGAGCACACAGTGGCAGCTCATTTGCTTTACAAATTCGAGATGCTGAATTGTGCATGGACTGTGTCAAAAGCCGCATGTAAATATTGCCAAAATCAAACTGTGAACTGTGAGAAAGATTTGTGTTCAGGGATGAATTGAGCTGATAATATCTCTGGAGTGCACTTGTTAAAAGTGTAGATAAGTCAATGAGCCCAGCTTTATTTCTTTGGATGGAAACACATTACGCTCCATAAGGCTGCAGGCTGACGACAACATGCACTGCGGGGCTCTTTTCCTGTTAGGAGGCCTCTGTGAAATACAGATTTGAATCCCCTTAACATACAGTATAACCAACAAACTATGCTTATAAAGCAATAGGAAGCCACTAGCAAGTGAAACTACGTACAATAAAGCCTGAATTAGATCATAATGCGGCTTTATGTAGAATACTGCATCAAGTAAAATCCACTTTTACGATTATGAAGCCTATTAAAGCAAATGTCTTTACTTTGCTCTTATAGCCCGCTGTAGAAGCACTTCAGATCTCCATACTGGATGTTCAGGCCTCAAGAGCATTAAAGAGAAATAGCAGCGATCAGTGGCGTAACAAGGTTGTGATTGGCCCCGGTGAAAATATTGTTTTGGGCCCCCCCCCCCCCCCATAGCCCCAAACATAAGCGCACGCTGATGCGCTCACACACGCACAGACATACACAACCATTCAGAAGCGCCACATGTATAGGCTATCAACAACAGCCTGCCCTGGCCTCAGACCACCACAGCCTGACAACGGCACAGCGAACTAAGAAGAGGATTACACCTGTTTCCTTGATGTTTGTCTCTGGGGAATGGGCCGGTAGGCCTACATAGACCGGTTGCTATAATATAGCTTTTGATCTTGGTGTTGGGGGTCTCAATAGCGCCATAGAGTCCCCTATCGGTTGGGGCTCTTGGGGGAACTGTTGGACCACCGCCGGGCACAGCCAAATCCAGCCTCTCCTCCTGGCTGGCTGGAGAAGAAGGTTGCACGGCCACGGATACAGCTTCACTTGTGGAGCTAGATGGCAATGATGGTGGTGAGCAGTGGCGTCGCCTGGCCTGGGCATCCGGGGCTTTAGCCCCGAATGTTTTTTCTGTAGCCCCGGACAATTCTCCCTCAATAATATAATACATTAACCGTGCTTTACGTGAACCTCATCATGACACAAGAGAGGACGGCAACACTGTAATTACCCGTGTTCAGTGAATGCAACAGAGGCATGACACCAGACCAATCAGAGAGTTGCATGGAAATAAACGTGTGCTTGTGTCATTCAAGCTCGGCTCTGTGTGTGTGTGTGGCAATAGCGCATTTAGTGTGATAGAGAGAGAGAGAGAGAGAGCGAGAGAGAGAGAGAGAGAGAGAGAGAGAGAGAGAGAGAGAGAGAGAGAGAGAGAGAGAGAGAGAGAGAGGGGGAGGGAGGGACCGCTGCCAGCAGGGACCTGTTGTTAGCATCTGGTTAGCTAGCTGCACTAACGGACATAAGGAGCTGTTTGTTCCACAACAAGCTGGAGGAGAGTCCTCTCCTCTCAGACTGAGAGACTCAGGTGAGCTAAAGGACTCTCTGAGTGTTTAGATACTTAACTTTAGTCTAAGTTATCTCAGTGGGTCTCAAACTGTTTGGTCACAAATTATTCAAAAGATTATTTCCACGGCACACCTTCATATGATCATTATAGTTATAAAAAAAATAAGAGAATAAAGGAAAAACAGTTATGAAATACTATATGGCAGTAAAACAAGAATAGAGTTTAAAAGGAGAGTGATTAGTAAAATATCCATAAAGAAAAAGTACATCTGTTTACAGTTCTGCTTCATATGGGTGTTGAGAGAGGTATCCATAGATCTCTTCATTTTGCTCTCAAAGTGCACCAGATTGATGCTTTTAACTTCAATATTAAAAAAAAAATCTTCCCTGGGGAGCATCCCCCCGGACCCTCCTAGAGGAGGTTAGGTCTGCCCCCCACTCATAAAAAATACCACTTTACCCCTGCCTATATGCCGTGAGCTGATTATCGAGCCTTTATTGTAACAGGTGTACTGTGTGTGTGCGTGTGGGGAGTGTTGCAGTAAAAAATGCCACTAGTGCCGCCGCCACTGTGGGCTAAGCCCCGAATGTTTTCAGGCCCAGGCGACGCCCCTGGTGGTGAGGCAGGTGAGCTATCGATAGGCTCCGGCTGCCGCTGCACGTCAACATTGCTAACGTTAGCGCTCGATTTTGAGGACGATGTATGACAAAAAAGACGTTTAGTTTAGCTGTTACATCTCCTTGTTCTCTCTTGTCCTTTCTCCTTTGAGCGCTGCTCTTGTGCTTTGGTTTGCTGTACATTATAAATGCAAGCTATTACATTTTTTATAATGCTACCGAACTTGCTGCTGCTAGCTACAGTACAGTACAGGTTGATTAAACGGTTCGCTCGTCACGCAAGGTATCACATGACATGAAAGGGAGCAAGGTCATTGGACAGACAAATTACAAATTAATTTAGGTTGCTTGGTTACTTTGAAGACTGCGTGAACCGGTCAATGCCATTGGGGCCCCAAAAAGAATGTTGCACCGTCGATAGTTACGCCACTGTCAGCGATGTACAGTACGTTTATTCAGGATCAACCATCGAATAAATAAACAATAATGCTGAAGGTTATTTCAAGCACTCTTAAGGTTTTCTTTCTAAAAAAAATGCACATACAACTACAGTGATTGCGCCGAAACATTGGCTGACCAACCCATCAAGCTGTGCCTGAACTCTGTTTACCCAGGCTACACTGAAAAAAACCCCACTCTCTCTCTCTCTCTGATTTGGTATTCTAAATTGTATGTCAGATTCATCTTAAGATGTTTCTCCAGCTGTTCCATTGACGGCTTTTTAGTTGCACTAACTCATAAATGTTTTGTGTTCTCTTCTGATGTATATGAATGATGTTTTTTAACAGTGAAATATGCCTTGTCAAAAAACAACAACAGAAAACTAGTCATTGTCATGTGTGGCACAGGGTCAGAGCTGAAGGCAAAGTTAAACTTGAATAACGCCTGCAGGTTTTATGCCTCCAACAGCAAGTGGAAGCTTACATCCGAGTCCGTCCAAAATATCACCTCATCATTTTTATCCTATTAGACCTAGGTGTGTAATTGACATAATTCTGTGAAAAGTTGAGTAATAGTCAAAAATACTGAACTATTGTCCCAATTTTGAAGAAAGTCCTTTAGGGCATTACACCTGAAAACATAATGCCTATGCAACCCCGTGGGCAGAACAATAATGCTTCCACTGAAATAGCTCAGGAACAATGCTTGTAGGGGCTGAGTGGGGAGGGTGCGGTGTTGTTGAGTCATTTCACAGCAGGGATTTTTTCTCCCATTTTGAATCCATCCATGTTCACTGTTTTAAATGTAGGATTGAAGCAATACCCATTTCATTTGATAGTGAAGGACAGCGAAGGACATTGCCACACACACACACACACACACACACACACACACAGACACACAGACACACACACACACACACACACACACACACACACACACACACACACACACCACACACACACACACACACACACACACACCACACACACACACACACACACACACACACAGGCTCTGGTAAAAGAGCACGATTAAATCCTTTTTTCATCAGGACTCAAGGCTCCCCGATGACACATAGTCCAATATGTGATCCTCACAGCAAGCATGAACACATACAGATGGCGGAGAGTTCCCAAAGGGAAAATAGTTGATAATAAATATTCTGTATAGGATAAAAAAGAAAAATACAGCCAAGTAAGGCAATACTGTGATACAGCTGCAGACTGGAAAATCTCTATTTCCTGTTGAGCAAAGACTGTTCAAACCCCAATGCCAGTTATTTTGTATTCGTGCCTGTTTGGTTAAATCACTGCTTCAAATGAAGCATTTTGCACCGAGGCAGAGGGAGGTTGTGTTTATGTTAATCAGAATTCAGTTCTTCATTTTGCATTACATTTCAGTAGCGTTTGCTTACACCACCTGTTATCGCAAACTCATGCAGACAGGAGTCATTCTTGCTGCAAGCTGTGGCCACACACACACACACACACACACACACACACACACACACACACACACACACACACACACACACACACACACACACACACACACACACACAACACACACACACACACACACACACCACACACACACACACACACACCTTTACAAAATATAAGCTTTTTAATGCTTGTGATAAAAGCTGTGTTAAAAAAACTGCTTTTTTATCACCATTTTTATCTAGCTCAGTGCTTGTTAAAATACACTTTACAATTTCCCAGTAATTGCATATCAAGTACATTTGTATTGATTAATGGTTGATTCAAATGATGAAAACCAAAACTCTGTTGTTAGGTCTTTATATTACCTTTGTACAGCTATAAGGCACTGCATGTGATATGAGCATACACGGTAAATTAATTACATTGCACGTCCAACAAAAGGTGCCAAGACCTACGATTAATTTCAGGACAACATGGCAAGCTCCGCCAAGCAACTATAACATGGAAGTGTGAAATACTTTGCAGCATAGGATAGGTGGATACAGTCCGATGGGTTAATCACTAACAGTAATTAAACAAGAGAAACAGATGGTAATGAAACACAAGTTACTGTAATTCTAATCACACTGCTTCCCGGAGAAGTTTTTCTAATGAGACTCAGACCAGAACTCTCCTCTTGGTTCATTAGAAAACTGTCTGCTGCAATTAAAGAGGATGAGAGGGGCTGACATGATTGGTTATTAAATTAAGTCTTGCCCCGACTCCACCAACTGATACTGTATTCCTCCTTCTAGCGATGTGCTCCCTGCCAGGGCTGCAACACTGCCTCTGGTCACACAAACGTATATGTGTGTGTGCGTGTGCGTGTGTGTGTGTGTGTGTGTGTGTGTGTGTGTGTGTGTGTGTGTGTGTGTGTGTTCACAATGCAGTAATGAGGCAGCTGGCTGGCACCAAACAAATCCAATACCGACTCTGCACCACGAGGCCGAATCGAACAGATCGACAAAAGAAACGCTGTGTGTGCCAGCGTGTGTGTGTGTGTGAACAAATGTGTTTGTGAAAAGGTGTACTGTATACTGATAGGTGCATATAGTGTAAGTGTGATCAGGGACATAACATAACAGCTGCTGGTTCATACCTGTCTCTTGACTCAATACCTGCCCAGCAGTGACGTGCGGTGAGGTTCATGGCTGGTGAGGCACTGACTCTTTCAGAGTCAGATTTACAAATATTATAGCCTATTTTGACCTTAATCGAAATATTCTGTTATTTTCAAAAGCTTTTTTAGTCTGATGCTATGATTAATTTTAAACAGACCGATCAACAAAAGGATACCCAAAATCTAAATATTGGATTGTTCTTTCTAAGTAAGATCCCATTTTCATTACAGTTGTGGTCTTACCTTGACTTGAAGATGAATATAAGTCCATGCTATCCTTCTGGACAACAATCTCTATTACTGTTTTGTAAAAGTCCTCCTTGTGCTTTTTTCATTGCCGTTGTACGATGAGACCAGCGAGCCTAAATATCATATATACGTGAAATAAGTTATTTAGAGACTATGGATGGCGAGGATAAATGTAATAAAGGGATCTACAAACATTACATTGGTGACCTACAGTGAGATGGGAACAGGCATGCGCTTAGGGCCCGCTTTCCAGCCAGTTTCTGTGGGGTGACGCATTCTGAAGTGAGGCAGAGCTCATCTGTGCCTCACCTCACCCCACAGTAAATGGCTTGAGCGCGCTCACAAAATATGTGGCCGCGCTAAATTAGTGCCCGCGCTCCAGCAAGTTACTGTGGGCTTACGTGAGGCAGTGCTCGTCCCTGCCTCACTTCTCATCGCTCCCGTAGCGGAGCTCGGCAAATTTGCTGATTTTGACTATAAAATGCGATTGGAATCATACAGAAATCACATTTACACAAGATCAGTGGAGACATTTTATTATTATTATTATTTATTTTTTCTTTAATTGTCCGTTACATTGGAGTATGACAGGTGAGGCTCTGCCTCCCCTGCCTCCACTGACTGCACGTCGCTGCTGCCCAGCCAGGTTTATTATTTTACAACACATTCGCTCAACAGCTTGAGCTGTCAGGGACGAAGTATTTGATGTCTCTGGTTTTCAGAAGAACTCACCATTCCCTGCCACATAGAGATCTTCATATCAGAGACTGTAATTACTCTGCAGATATCAGCAAACCACACTCATCTTGGGTCTTTGAGGCGAGTCAATAGACCATATTGCGCTGCTGCATCGTGACAGGAAATGAATTTTTACAGACACAGGCCCACAAATTAGGTTTTTGCGGGCAAACAAAACCAACAGTTCAACTGGTACTCTTTACTTTCTATGAAATGGCTTTTAACTAACAACAGCTCTGATTTTTGGTAGTTTCTCTGCCACACACTCCCCCCCTGCCTGAAATAACTCCATTGTAGTCCTTTGTTTACTTCTGTAACATAGTGACATCACAACGTTACATGTGCGCTGCTATTGGCTAGCGCTCCAACACATTGCACGTGATAGGTTAAGGGGCGGGATATCTCTAAGCGGTTGACCAATCACAGCCTAACCGGCCAGCTAACCAATCAGAGCAGACTGTGCTCTGGTTTCAATGAAGAGCTTTTTGAACACTAAAGCATGTAAACATGTCACAATAGATGCACAAAATACAATCAGGAACCTGAAAATGACCATTATAGGGCCACTTTTCTTTATGAGTTTAATTTAATATCAACTTTGGTGAAAACATTAACATGTAGGCCAATTTAACCATGACTACTCACCTGAACATGTGATGACTTACAGTCGTCCATCACACATAACTTAGATTACACACACAAGCTACATTGACAGAAGCCCAGGTAGAAGATGCAAGTGAGAAGGGAACTGAAATGTTAACAACATGACAAAAAAAGTCCCTTCAGAGTTGGGAAGTAGGATTTCATAATATAATAAAAGCACTTTTTGTATTGAGGAGGGACTTTCTCCAGTTTCAAAGGTTGCGAACAAAAGTAGGCTGACCTGCCACAGGAAACTCCTGGGTTGAATATGAGTCACATACAGAAATAGCTTGATTGTAGGGACAGAGGAGTAGTTTTACGGCATGTATTGTTCTGTTCAGAGCAGAAAGTATTCTGTTGAGGTACTTTATCATCATCAAGTACCATTGAATGACTTTTTATGGCATGGCTGGGCGTATGCAGTAAGAGCACTTAATTTAAAGTGACAGGCTAAGAAGAAGAAAAATAAGGGGTGCAGGAGGGGGACGCTTTCTTTGTACCATGTGATTGGATGACTCCAGTGTGGTAATGATGCAGCATAGCAACTGGTACTGTAGGACAATCCACTTCTTCTTCTTTCTCTTTCTGTCCCTCTCACAGTTTAATTACCGTTCATCCCAGACACGTGAGGTAGGTGATTGGCATTCTGTTTGAGGCTTGAGATCAACACTGTGTTCGTTTGTCTTTGCAGCAGGACTCATTTCTAGCACTAATGACTCGGCTGGCTCTTCGCAGAACTGTCACAGTCAAAACGTAAAGAAAGTCCTCTAACAGAAATCACAGACGCTTTACTTCTTCTTCACTGTCTTTCTGCCTCTTTTCTGGCTTTTTCTTTTACTCTCATTACCCTGTTTGTGAAGATCATTTTCCATTGTCACCCCCTTCAGCTTTTCATTGGTCTGACGCTATCTCTTGTCCCAGGTCATCTTTTTCGTCTCCTTCCCCATTTCTCTCCCACCTGACCTCTCCGCTCAATTTCCATTCCCTTCATTCGTGTCGTGGCTGCTGACACTCTGTTTGAGAACAGAGATTAGCATTGTGTTTTGTTTGTCTCTGCGAGTGCATGGATTCATTTCTCACACTAATGACTTGGCTGGTTATTAATGTATGATAGCAGTAATGGAGCTGTCACTTTCAAACTGATGTTTGGTTATTCTCCTACTATGTCCTACCATTTCCTTCCCTTATACCTCTCCCACTCCTCTGTACAAGGTCGTATCAATATTTCACTCCACCCATTCATTTATGTTGGAGTCTGACTATTTTCTGCAAATTCTCAGGTACATACAGTACATATTAGGGATGTTAAGATTCACCGATTCGCATCGGTGCACCGGCATAAACGTTCAAGATGCGAGTGCACCGGTTGAAAGAGTGCACATCGGCTACAGTTTGGGTTGAACTCGCGATGCATCGATTGTAGCGTCTTTGCATCGGTAAAAAAACGATTCATTCATATAATATCCCCTCATCTTGTCAGCACTCAGCAGAGACGATCTTTGATCTTTGCTTCGCCACTACGGAGGCCGAGAGTCTCAGTTATCAACACACATGGAAGTCGAGGAGAAAGAGAAACACAGCGCACCGAAAAATACCTACAAATCAAACGTTTGGCAACACTTCGAATTTTTCAAGAAAGACGGACAACTTGAAAAATCGCTTGCAAATTGTAAACGATGCCGTGCGGCTTTAAAGTACACAAGTAGTACGAGGAACTTAGCGACGCACATAGAGGCAACATGGGGTCTGCGGCTGAAAAGAGAAACCTGAAAGTTAGACATATGAGTTCAATCACTCAGTGAGGTGTTCTGTCAGTGAGAGTGGTGTTTAGTTTACAACAGCCTGTGACTGCCAATAATAGTTTAAATGTCTTCCTTACAATTGTAAGCAGTTATGAAATACCTGTTTGTGAAAGGTTATTTTCTTTATTGTTCCTATAGAAACCACTGCTTTCTGCTCACTGGTGAGTTAGCCTATGAATGAGTGTTAAGCACATCAGGCTGGCAGTTGTATGTGCATTGCACTATGGTAGTTGTTATTTGCACATTGTTAATCCTGGGCATCCTTAAATTGTTTAACTGTGAGGTGTTATCAAATTGAACTGTACTCTGGAGACAGAGAACACTACTACACTTGTGAAAAGGCCAGTTTGTGAAAGGTCCAAGTGTTTGTTTTTTTTAAGGTAAAAAAGAAACAGCATGATGGGATGTGCAGTACTAGTAGAGAGAAGCAAATATGTGAAGCACTTTTTTGTTAATGTATGATTTGCTGCATATAAGGAATAAAACAAAATCCTCTGTCGTACCATATTGAATTGTATCATTATTTTGCATCGTGTTGAATCACATCGTATCGCCCCGTATCGCATAATGTTGAATCAAATCGTATCGAACTGTATTGCAACAGGGGTGAATCGTATCGTATCGCATCGCCTGGTGTTTCAAAGGTATCTTTAATGTATCAAATCAAATCAAATCAAATCAAGTTTTATTTATAAAGCACATTTAAAGCGATTTTTGGTCGAGCCAAAGTGCTGTACATGTAATAAAAACACATTACTACAATCACAATAAAAGACAATAAATTACAACAGATATATATAAAAAATAAAAATAAAACACAAGGAAAAGTCAGGAGTCGTGCTCCGCTCTAACTAGAAAGCCAGAGAGAAGAAGTGTGTTTTTAGTGTAGATTTAAAAACCCCTAGGGTCTGGGCCAACCTCACATGGAGGGGCAGAGTGTTCCAGAGCCTAGGGCCAGCTGCTGCGAAGGCTCGGTGCCCTCGGGTTTTAAGCCTGGTCTTGGGCACTACCAGCAGCAGCTGGTCAGCAGACCTTAAAGCTCTGGCTGGGGTGTAGCGCTGGAGCAGTTCAGCTATATAGGCCGGAGCCAGCCCATTTAGTGCTTTAAAAACAAATAAAAGGATTTTAAAATCAATTCTGAACCGAACTGGAAGCCAGTGTAGTGAGGCCAGAATTGGGGTGATGTGGTCACCCTTTTTGTGGCCAGTCAGCAAACGTGCAGATGCGTTTTGGACTAGCTGCAGGCGTTTAATTGAGGCCTGGTCCATACCCACATACAGAGCGTTGCAATAGTCCAGTCTCGAGGTTACAAAGGCGTTAATAACCCTTTCTAAGTAATTAAAAGATAAATACGACTTGGTTTTGGCCAATAGTCTTATTTTAAAAAAGCAGGATTTGACTACAGTGCTGACCTGCTTGTCGAATTTAAAAGTGCTAGTGAAGGTCACTCCAAGGTTCATGACCGAGGGGAGGATGGTTTTTTTGAGAGAGCCCAGAATATCAACCGGAGAGGCTGGAGGTTGGGGTCCAAAAAAGATGACCTCAGTCTTGCTCTCGTTGAGGTTGAGAAAGTTTTTGCTCAGCCAGGATTTTATCTCTGTTAAGCAGTCCATCAACTGCTGTAGTGAGTGTGTGACATTTGCTTTGAGAGGCAGATAGATCTGTACATCGTCGGCGTAGCAGTGGAAGGGAATATTATGTTTTGTGAGAATTGAACCTAGGGGCAGTATGTACAGTAGAAAAAGGATGGGGCCCAGAATCGAGCCTTGGGGAACCCCACAGGTAAGAGGGGCTTTGGCAGAGGAGAAGGCACCTAGCTGTACCGAGAAGCTACGGTCTGTCAGGTAGGACCTGAACCATGCAAGGGCAGAGCCTGTGATGCCAGCGGACTGTTTAAGCCGTGACAACAGGATGCTATGGTCCACAGTGTCAAAGGCAGCTGTCAGGTCTAACAGCACCAAGACAGCGGAGCTACCTGAGCTGTTTCAGTGCTGTGCATGGGTTTGAAGCCAGACTGAAACTTTTCATGGATTCCATGCATGGTTAAAAAAGACTGCAGCTGGGCGTAGACTACTCGCTCCAGGGCTTTTGATAAAAAAGGTAGCTGGGAGATGGGCCTAAAATTTGCGAGAATGGAGGGGTCAAGATTTTTCTTTTTAAGTAGTGGCATGTTTGAAGGCAGCTGGGACACATCCTGAGCTAAGAGAGGTGTTTAAAAGTAATAAAATACTTGCTCCAACTGAATCAAAAACATCTCTGAGAAGGCGAGAGGGAATGCTGTCTGAGGTGCAGTTTGTCGGCCGCAGGTGCTTGACTACATCCGAGAGAGAAGAGAGGGATACAGGCTCAAAGTGGTCGAGGACAGCAGGGCACAGAAAAGGAGCAGGATCTGGGGTAGCACTAGTGTGGGCTAGCCTAAGAGCAGATACTTTTTCAATAAAAAATGTAAGAAACTTATCACAGAGAGTAGTCGATGGGACAATAGAAGAAACATCACAGGGATTAATGATAGAGTTGAGGACATTAAAAAGAACCTGAGGTTTATGGTTGTTTTTGGAGATTAACAGAGAAATGTGCTCTGTTTTGGCTGCTTTGACTGCCGTCTGGTAGTCAGAAAGGCAAGCACGAAGGATTTCTAGGGAGACATGGAGTTTATCCTTTTTCCATTTTCTTCTTTCATCGTATCGGCCTCAGTGATGGAGATGCACATCCCTAGTACATATACATACAGCTACTATATATACTCACACTGTACCAGTGTAATGTGCTGCTATTCAAAAAGATTTAAACACGAAAACAAGATGTTCTGTATTACACCAGATTAGGGAAGCTAACCATCGATAACAGTTTTAAGGTGGAAAAAAGCACAAACATTTGTACTTCATGTACATGAACTGTAGAGATGTATAAAAAGTCAGCGGCTTCTTACTGGCAGCAGGAAGTAAATAAAAGCAGCATTATAGGTAAAATGATGGTATTGTAAAATAGTAGCTTATGGTAAGGCGGTGCAGCTTTAGGCTACTGATATCACCCACCTTTTTGAAAGCTAAACAGAAAAGGATTTGAAGCAGCTAAATAATCAAATCATATCAACCTGACCAAGCAGCATAACCAGAGGGAAACATCTGTAATTGTCAAATTTACATCTATTGATATTGCATTTATTAGCTTTATTTTCAAAGGTAATTATTTTTTAACAACTATATTTCTTCCATACACATACATAAGAAGAGTTTGAGTTCTTTGTCTAACTCATGCGGAGACATGGGGATCAATCCAAGCAAAACATCATCATTTCGCCAAGTTTATTTAACCATGGAGAAGAACATTTGTAATTCTGTGAAGCGAGACTACATGAGAAGTATAGCTTTATGCACCATCAGTCAGCCGCATCCTAGATATCTACTTTCTACTTCTTGGATAGCATCCAGGGAGTAGAGAGGTTTTTGAGGAGGCAAAATAAAAAGGCTCCTCTTGATGAACAATCTTTACATTCGTTTGGTTCATATTTTGTATCGTAAGTATTGTGGTAAGGTATTGTGCTAGTGGAACATTGTTACAGTTAAGAAAAGATAGAAAAGGAATAAATAAAAAATACAAAGCCTCGTATCTACTGAGTTTATCATCCGCTCCCTGCTCAACACCCAACGACTCACAGGATTCAGTGACTTATACAGTGACCTCATCATAGTATGTATGATTGTATGCTGCCTAATGTCACATTAATATCGTAGAATATTATAATCTATTTAATTGTATTGCAGTAGGTTATTTCTTGGCACACTATATCCACCTTTACCTTTTAGTTAAAAACGTACCATACACCATATTGTACATGTATCTCAGTTAATGTATCACCATAATGCTAGTGGTCTGGTTTCGTAAGGTTTTTAAAATAAGGGTGAAGATCCGCTTGCCAGTTGTCAGTTGTTTACACACCAGGCGATCAGTGGGATATTCCTAACACCCATGTCAGGATTCTCACACCCGGTGCGATGGTAACGGGTAACACTAGCGGGGGATTTCATCACCACAGCGCAGTACTGTCCTCGGCTGATTGTGCCAGTTAGTAGCAGTCAAACTAGAGGCCAAGAGGCGTTCAGAGTCTTCAGTGAAATCATACCGGATGGTGTGTGTGTGGAGACTCTGGAGAGCAGAGCACAGAGCTACAAATCTCCACTGTCACACTTAAGCCTGGAGGCCAGGACTGTAGCCACCAAGGCTGCTCCTGCTAAAACACACACTAACAACTGCTCAAAGTCGACAAATCATCTTGCCACTGGCACAAATCTGTGTGTGTGTGTGTGTGTGTGTGTGTGTGTGTGTGTGTGTGTGTGTGTGTGTGGGTGTGTGTGTGTGTGTGTGTTAGACCTTTGTGTGTGTTTGCCTGTCTAGGTACCTACCTTGGCAAAGAAATGGCACAAAGTCCTGGAGTCACAATTACATGCAAACCAGAAGACACACACACACACACACACAAACTGTGTTTAAACCAACAACACAACAAACACATAGAAAAAATAGACTTACCTGTTGTACCATCAGTGAAAGAAGCGATCAGGTAAGACATAGATGGAAAACAGAAAATATTAAGTTAGGTTGCAGTCGGTCACATTCATAACACATCAGTATGTCATGAGAGCTGAGATACAATATCTGAGTGTGCCCTGGAAGAAGTTGTTGCAATATTTATTACCACTGCTTTGAAGGAGGTTTTTGATGTTGCCCCTTGTTTTGGTTTGTTTGTCAGCAGGATACTAGAAAAAAAATCATCTGGTCCAATTTTCATGGGCCAATGAAAACCCTGTTTAATTTATTAGCAGATCTGAATCATGTGGCAAAGTACACGTCTTGGCAGAGGTCTGTGCTCCCTGAGTGCCCTTTTAGTTGTGAATCTAAAATACCAGCAGTCAGAAGATGTCCACAGACACAAGCAAACAAGCATACTGTACCTTTTCATAACATGTTCTCTTTTACTCTGACCTTTGCTGCAAAAGTATGAAACTAGGCCAGCTTTAAGTCAGGATTTGCACTCCCTTGCTGAGTGTCCTTGTTATAACAGGACAAGGGAGGATATGTAAGAACTGTGAAAAGGGCACACACACGTACACAAATACATACACAGTAAGATGCTATCATATCAACTTTGAGGCAAAAGTAAGAAACTCAGTCTGGAGTGAACTTTGGGATTTAAGACGTATATAAGACGGTACAGGAAAGGGAAAATTCCAAAAAGCATAATAGGCCCCTTAAGGAAATGAACTGACCCTCATCAGTCTGCCACACTGAAGCAGCCATGGAATATGTTACTGTGGTCCAGACAAACCAGAGTCCCAGTTTCCAGCAAACCCTCTCAGGATCCACGCTATTATCTTTCCCAGGGATCCTACAGGCTGTGTTTCTGTGCCTCAGGAAGTGAAACAAATGCAGCTCGGCTGACATAATTTGTATCTCTGGCAACTACCGTGCTGGGTGCCGTATGGGCACACACAAACACACACACATTACACACAAAAACAGGCACACTTAATGATGAAAAAGTACACTCGCTGGAAGTGAGCCGCAAAAACTCTCACCCACTCTTTCTCTTTCTGAGGAGCCAGGCAGAGAAAGTCGGAATGGGATGATGTTTGGTGTTTCTATTTAAATGTCAAAACTCTCACCATGAAAAGTTGCAGGGATAAAAGTAAAACATATATAAAGTGTGTGTGTGTGTGTGTGTGTGTGTGTTCGTGTGAATCCTGGTGGATTAATATTACTCAAATTGTGATAAGTATACAGTGTTTTGGATACTCAAGCAGCAATCAAATGAAGGTCATTAAACGGTTCATGAGATCACTTAACTTGCAATAACTGACAAATCCACCTGTTCAGGGGATACGGTATAGTGAATTTACAGATCCTACACACACAGATCACGATTAGCATTCATTTTCCCCTAGCAAACATCTAATATTTGCCTAGCCTTTAGCCCTTAGACTTCTCTACACGGCATTCTGCCTACAAATAATCAAACACCTGCATAATTAAACAGTTGGACTGAAAAGATGCAATGAGATCTGCTGTGTTAAAGCTTCTGTGATAAATGAATGTGTTATCATAACATAACTACAAATAAAAATAAATCTGCTTTATTGAGATACAGTAGATTGAATGTATAGACACCTCAGTGCACAATGTGTATTTTGCCTCCCCCAGTAGAGCAAAGGTAAATAGGGAAAAGGAAACTGTCAGGTATGATTGGCAGTGATTGACCAATTCTATCAGTCGTGAAGCTTCCAGTATTGATCAACAGCATCCAGGCTCACCTTAATAAACAACTCAAAATCCATGAGAAAGTCTCTCAAAATATGCCAAAAGCTGGTGCATTCAAGGTTAGAAGTGCAAACATACACTGACACACACTGAGGAGGTTTAAATAACCTATTCCATGTGCGCTGCTTGCTGTGCGGCTCATTCAAATATGATTGAAGCCCAGAGGCTGACTCAGCTTGGTTTTATTTAAAGCTGACAAACAATGATTGTGTCATCCTCCAACATGCATATGCATAAATAGAATTATTTTCACACCCTTACCATTTTCACTCTGTCTTTTATCAATGAGGCCAACCATTCAAATCAATTATCTCGCTGTATTTATCCCGAAGACATCACGAGTCATTTGGCTTTGCCGTTGTTCCTGTGTGTTTCCTCCCACCCACTGCTCAATCACTCAGACAGCTGTTGTCAACACATACAATGTGCATGTATCACCACGACCGTCCAGTGATAGGAGAGAGAGAGGGGAGTAAAGAAGATGAGGTAGGAGTGTCAATCACTCTGCTTGTTTTTAAGAGGGAGGGTTTACGATCATCAGAAAACAAGAAGTGTGCAGCCTTAGCACCAGGAATCAGTCGTTTTTTAGCACAAATGAAGAAATTGATGTTTAAAAACTAGAACACAGAGCTTTTCTACATCACAGTGCGCCTCCTACGTACTTCTCCACCTCTTACATACAGTATCAAGGCTGATGAGCTTGTGCATAACGGGGTGAAGGGGATCAGTCGAATTCTGTCTGTATGGATTTTTCTGGTGCAAATCGAGGTTACAGCTTATATTGATTGTTATGCATGTCTGACTGTGTCGTTCTTCTGCAGCTGCACCCCCAATGTGTCAACACAGTGGTCTTGATATAATTAGTCTTGCCTCGTGGTTAACAAAGAATTGAGCTCATATTTCTGCAGAAGCATTACATTCAAAGATCATTTTAAGATGTGCTTTTAATTTGATTTTGTTTTCAGAAGACAGCACATGGAGATCGAGTTGGCAAGAGCCTTCTGGGATTTTAATTGAACAAACCAAAAAAGATGTATTCCAATTAGAGAATCAAGTATTTCCCCCCTCAAGGAGGCACTGACAGAAAGGACGGTAATGAAAGACAAGCCTTAAGCAGCTTCAAAGGTCATGTGTTCTGGCAACTCTGCAGCATATCCCTAAGATAGTTTATGAGTGCTGTTTACTCTCATAACATCACCGGATATTATTACATGAAATGAAATGACACGTTGAGAGCTGCCATGCACCTTGGTAGCACACTTTCCCATGATGATACATTAAAAACTCAAGTGAATCTTGTTCGTACAGTTGTCGATTCTAATAAAAATAATTCATAGAGCAGTCCTGAAGTGCAGGACTTCTCTTCAAATTGGAATGATTAAATTACCATATCATTGTCAGTGTAATAACATGAAAAACATCTCGGGTTGCAACAAGTTGCCTACAAAAATATAGTCTAGATGTAATGGTTTTGTAGGGAAAATAGCGTTTAAACATCTCACTCAGGGTTCATCTAATCAGAATAAAAACTCAAGAGATACATAGTCTTCCTTTAGCAATGCAGAATATGTTTTTATTAGTTTGAAATAAAGCAATATGAAGCTATATCAACTGTGGCTTTATGTACAAATCTTCATAGCAGTCAATTGTTTTATCTTGGTTTGTTACTTTGTACATTCATTTGACTGTTATAATCAAGTGTGCCATTATACACAATATGACTTTTTTTTAAGCCAGGCACTTACTCATAAAAACTCCTCTCCCCATTAAAACGAGAAACATTACTACAATTCAAAGTCACCAAATTACTTTTGAACTAGACATTCTCCTTCAAACCTGTATCTATGTGTCAAAAATCAAAAAAGTTCAAACAGGATACAAGGGATAAAAACACCATCTGGCTTAAATCTGGTTACACGTGTCTCTCTGGATTTGAAAGTCAGCCCGAAACAGGACGTCCAGCCAGCTGTTCCTCTGACAACACTGTGGCATGAGACTGGAGGGCGGGTGGGTAGTACCAGTGATAGTGGGTGTTGTTTTTATCCAACGTGAACCTTTTATTTCGGACTTTATTTCGGACTCAGACAGCACATCATCAAACCAGCAGTAAACTGGACTCTTCTAAGAGTAGATAGCGGCAACATGGTGCATACATGTCCTCCCATGCTAACACACAAGACTAAGATCTGTTGGATTTAGAGCAAAACACCACTGTGTCTAACACCAGCATGACATGGCTGTAGACTTAGTCCTTTTTTGGGAGAAACAAAAAATGTTGTGAGACAAAGAGAGAAAAAAGCATTGCATGAAACAGCCAACAAACCAAAGTTGTTGCATTAATATGTTGTTAGACCAGAGGGACTTTAATATAAACTTTTCTTTATCAAAAAAGACTGTAAGAAAATGCAACATTCAGTTTAGTTGCACTTTCCAGAAGTCTTTGGAGTTACAAAAACTGCCTAACCACATCAGCCGGAGGGCTATTGGTTTAACTGTCCACACACACACACACACACACACACACACACACACACACACACACACACACGCAGGGAGTCCATGACTTTACATGCAGTATTCATTCAACCCCTCGAGGCTCAAGTATTCGTTTCCATTACCCACAATTCCCAAGAGTGTGTGTGTTATAAACAAAAGTGCAGCAGGGAGTTACTTAGCTGAAGAAAAACTACAAAATGATGCAGTGAGGAATATGGAAAGCCACTAAATGCTGTGAGGAAAAGAGTCTCGCCATATCTTTGTGTCAATCTCTCCCCCCTTTCTCCCCTCCACTCTCCCAGGAGCATCACATGAGCTGCAGTAGCAGACACCTCTTTAATTATTGAAGCAGACAAGACATCTTTCAAACCCACACACACACTCACACACACAAACAGTAACTGCATCCCGGCCCTCAGGGGGGAAATTAGATAATGACCAATTCAATCTGACATGGTTTTAGAGACCATACACATCAGAGTGAGAGAAAGAGAGCGAGGGACACGAGAGATGCTGACACTTATCGAAAGCAGGGCTGGAGAGGTGTGAAAAAGAGAAACACACTGATTTATTTCACACTGTGAAACTCAAGGTTGGGAAGGCCACTGACGAATGTGATCTGTGTGAGACGCTCCTCCTGTGGATGAAATTGGCTCCATCACATAATAGATCAGGCTGTCTCAGAAACACAATACGTAGCCCCAACAATTTATTCCAAATATTATCTGTAACTGAAACGCTGTTTGAAGGATCATGAGCATCAGCTATCATCATCTGCAATAACATCAACTGTGATTAAAGGGAACAAGAAGAGGCAGACACGTAAAATCAATCAACGCGTGACGCTGCTCACAAATCACAAGATATACTATCATCACACCATAATGAAAAGAGGAAAATGCTGCTTGAGTGTAGCAGCTACATATTGTAAGATATACAAGATGGTTATTGTGACTGAAAAATGCTGATAAATAACTGTCTGTGTATTGAATTGGATGGGATGCTATGGTAATTGCTAACAAGATTCCAGATAGGATGCATTTATAATCACTTTGATCCCCTGAGATTTTGTGCAGCATCATTCTCAGGTTAAAAAAGAAATGTGTTTTCTATCCAAAATAACTGCAAAACCCATGCCATTACCATTAGCCTTTACTGCGCTTTGCGTTATTAGAAAGTTAAGCTAAGATGGTGTACATGGTGAAAAGTGTAAATGGTAGTTATTTCCAACTATTACTACACAACTCGTGTCCAATTATCTCAACCAAGGATTCCCCTTCTGAGCTCATATTTTTCGTTTTAACAATAGAGTTAAACAAATATCCAATTTCATTGAATTTCTCTTGGGTTATATTCCCGGGATCGACTACGGGAGGCAATGGCTCAGGACCTCCCACTAGCAACTCAACAATACTAAGACCGAGCCAACAGGGACTTTCTTTTCGGAAGAGTAACAATCAGGCAAATGAAGCTGCTATGGCTACTCTCCACTCCTAGAATCAACTTATACAATTGATGACAAACTGACAATCCAAACATATGGAGAGACGTAGAGGGAGCCAAACCCGAGGAAGAAACATCTGATCATACACTCGAACCAGACAGTGGGGGTGACAGCTTCATTAATGGCAATAACAACAAAAACGTACAAAACTATTCTGACATACTGAGAATACATATATATTTCCTTTGAAACAGACATGATGAGAAAAACAAGTTACGCATCTTTTATGCATCAAACTATACATACATCTATTCATCTGCACACACACACACACACACACACACACACACACACACACACACACACACACACACACACACACACACACACAGTTTCTCTTTCATGAAAACCAGCTGCTACAGACACGAGTTAAAGCTCTCTAATATCACAGACATATGTTGACTGAAAGCTGTCGGCCTGTCATTAGTACAATGCAGATTTTCTAACGACCGCAGACATCCGTGAAAATGAAATATGGTGGAAGTAGTGAAGACAGCTTGAAGCCATACGGATCACTACTGCATGCAGGGTAATGGCATATTAATAGAGAAAACTCACGTTTAGAGTGAAGATGTTTTGGTGATAAAATGACATAATCATTTAGATGATTGACAGAATATAAGTTAACAACAATTAAGGTAATTTTTTAATAAACTTTCAACACATACCTCCATTGGTTCGACATTCTCAGAACAATATGCTGCTTTGTACAATTCAATATAACCATCCTCATATCTTTTATTATGACATTTGGATGTTTCCTTGCTATCTTTGACAAGTCAATATATATTTTTTAGTTAAAATATGAATCAATGATTATTAGTTGCAGCCACATTAAAGTTGTGTCGAAAATGGTGCATTGAAATGAATAATTTGACATAGTTTCTTAACAGATGACGGATTAATACTGTGGATAGGGTTGAGCGATGTGGATCAAATCCTCTGTCATGTAGCTCTCTGTCGGGGCGGCTGTGGCTCAGTGGTAAGAGTGCTGGACTTTAAATCAGGGGGTAGCAAGTTCGAGTCCCACTGCAGTCAGCATGTTGTTGTGACCCTGGGCAAGACACTTCACCCCAAATTGCTCCCGTGGGGATTGTCCTCAGTACTGAATGTATGTAAGTCGCTTTGGATAAAAGTGTCTGACATGTAATGTAATGTAATGTTGTAGTTTAGCATGTTAGCCTGCTAAAATGAGCTAATAAGCACAAACACATAGCACATAGGGCTGATGGACTTTAGGTTTCAGGGATTTGGACATTAATCAGAGCTTCAAACTAAAATGTTTTTTGACCTGCTGAACTTTATGTGTGATGGGTAAACTTTTCACAACTTCCTCAGTCCAATTTAAGGTTTTTAAGTTAATACATTCATCTGGGGGGACAGGCCTAAACCTTTCCAAAAAAAAGAGAAGGAAAAATGTCAAACTCGTGATGTGAGCAGAAGTCGGAACAAAGTCAAATTCATTAATTTGGACTCGTCCTCTTGAGACCATAAATGTCAGAAGATAAGTTCATGATGATCCATCCAACAGTTGGAGAGTTGGACTGCCGGTCCTCCCTGCTGTGGATCCACACCAGTAGCCTGGATTAAAGGCCATCGCTATAAAGCATTTCTGTTCATTGATTTGAAACAATGTCCGTAATGACAAGCACATTCAGAGATATTAAAAACCGTACCTCAGTTTAAAAGGCATGAATAATTCTCCGATGCTAGACAAACTCATTAAAATGTCATACTTTATATCATCATATCTCCAACCACTAAATTGGCACATACCAATAGGGAGATGATTTTCTCCACTTTAGCGTAGTATTAACAATGATATTCGTTCATATAAAAACGTTTTTTAAATTTCTAATAGGAAGACACATGCATTTCCAAACATTTGGACTACCTATGTTGCAAATGTATTATCTTTTCAATTTACACACGGCATCTATTGCACGTCTGTCCGTCCTGGGAGAGGGATCCCTCCTCTGTTGCTCTCCCTGAGGTTTCTCCCATTTTCCCCTTTAAACTGTGGGTTTTCTCCGGAAGTCTTTCCTTGTACGATGTGAGGGTCTAAGGACAGAGGGTGTCATATTGTCATACTGATATTCTGTACAAACTGTGAAGTCCACTGAGACAAATGTAACATTTGTGATATTGGGCTATATAAATAAACATTGATTGATGATTGATTGATTGAAGAGATCAATGGTCTGAGGGGGGTTCCTTTTTCTTGGTTAATCTTGAGACAAAGACAGCAAATCAGACAGCATCTCTTCAAAATAATCAACGGCACTATTATCAGCACCACCGTTAGGGGACAGAACCAGAGAGAGAGAGAGAGAGAGAGAGAGAGAGAGAGAGAGAGAGAGAGAGAGAGAGAGAGAGAGAGAGAGAGAGAGAGAGAGAGAGAGCGGACTGCCATGACAAAGCAAACTGAAACACACACACACATTGTATTGATGATGGATTCCACATGTCTCTCCTCCTTCCATCTCCCCCCTGTCTCCATCTGTTCTGCCTACAGTGTCGATGGGCTTTACATGAAAGCTCCTCCTCTTCCTCTCTTCTCCTACCATCTCTCTTTTTTCCATTTCCTCTTTCTTATCGTCAGCCAAAATGACACTGGCAATCCTTTAGCTTCTCTGCTTTACCTCTCTCTCTCTTTCAGTTCCAGGCTCCAACACACACACACATACACACACACACACACACACTGACTCAATACCTATTTATCCTGGTCATAGAGGGCAGTGACCTTTGTCTGGCTTGTGACCGAATTGTCCTTCAGTGCGTGTGTGTGTTCCTGCACATGTGTGGTTGTGTGTGTGTCTTTGTGCCTCTTAACAGTCTTATTGATTATATCAAGGCTTCAATCAGGGTTACCAGGCCCAGTACATTTACTGATCGATCCCTCAAAGAGCCTCAGGGTGGATGGGTGCACATGCAGGGGGAGAGAGATGTGCAAACATTTTCCACGAGACGGTTTAAAGAGACACTGCATGACACAGAAAACTCTCATTCAGTGCAAGAAATAGAATCAGCTATTTGTCATTTGAAATAAATATCTCAGAGTAGGAAGTATATGCATGCAGAGGGAAGGCAAGAGGAAAGGAATAGCGATGAAGGGAGCAGAAAGCGTGAGAGTGAGAAGGTTTATTTTTGAAGGGCACTGTTTCATCAGGAATTAGTTGAGTATAAAACGACGGAGGGAGAAGCCAGGAGAAGTGGAGGTGATAACGGTAAGAAGAGACGTATGGAGGCAGCTTAAGAGGAGAAAGAGAAATGGAGGACAGAGCAAAGGAGAGATAAGAATGAATGGCAGGTGTACACCCAAGTCAATTGACGGAAATACTCTAAGTCTGCAGGGGAGTCATCATTCGGTGTGTGTGTGTGTGTGTGTGTGTGTGTGTGTGTGTGTGTGTGTGTGTGTGTGTGTGTGTGTGTGTGTGTGTGTGTGTGTGTGTTAGGGCTGCACGATTTGGGGAAATAATCTAATTGCGATTTTTCTTACAGCTATTGCGATTGCGATTCGATTTGCGATATTTGTTTTTAAGCGACCCAACGGAAGTTTATTGTAAAATGCGGCCATATCTCCGGCTAGGAAGGTCGTATCAACATGCTCCCGTCTCTAGCACCCCCGCAGCCAGAGCTACGAGTGAAAGAACTAAACTTACATGAAACTTCCGTTGGGTTGCTTTAAAGTCAAGCTTCAGTTTAAGACTCACCCTGTAATAGATGTAAAACGTGTGATGGAGCATTACTAACCTGACTCAGATGCTTTGTTTCACCAAACCATCTAGGAAAGCTCCATTGGAAGCCATTTGGAAAAGGGCAGGCACTTTCAAAAATACTTGGCAGGTGATTGGATCAATCTGTCTATCACCTTCTATCATGGGCCACTTCTGATTGGTTAACAATGGCTGGTACATGTGGAGCACAGCACTTCTGATTGGTATGGATGACTGACACACAAGAAGAACAAAAACTAACAAATACAAAAAAAAAAAAAAAAAATTTGAATCGCAGGCTTCGCAATTTGATAATCGCATCATTTAAAATCGCGATTTAGATTTAAAATCGATTAATCGTTCAGCCCTAGTGTGTGTGTGTGTGTGTGTGTGTGTGTGTGTGTGTGTGTGTGTGTGTGTGTGTGTGTGTGTGTGTGTGTGTGTGTGTGTGTGTGTGTGTGTGTGTGTGTGTGTGTGTGTGTGTGTGTGTGTAGGTGAGAGAAGGTGAAGGTGACTCCAGGGTTTGTCTCGTCTAAGCTGCTTCTCTAAACCGCACCCGCCCCTCCCCCATGGGTACGCAACCAGCCAATCAGAACACACACAAACACACCAGGGTGCAAACATAATACATAACAGAAGACAACACTTTAATATGGATGCAGCGGGAGCTCCCAGGTGTGAATGTGTTCACCCCGAGTCAGAGTGGGGCTGAAAAAAGATTTGCAAGCTCAGCAAAAGCCTCTCTCCCACAAATGAAAAAGGGGAAAACACAAAATACATGCTACCACACCGACCAGCTTTGAAATGAAAATAACAGTAGCTGCCTCCACTGCAGGAAACACACAGTCACTCAACACACACATGCACACACGCTCCAATAGTTTTGATAAAGAGAGACAGCAGGGGTCGATGACTGACAGACCAGGAGAGGCTGTCTTCTTGCGAAGTGAAAACCAATGATAAAAGATGACAGCATTTAATTGCCGGCATGTGACTGAGCTGAGACAGGCGAAGGCTCTGACACACAGACGCAGTGAAACCTCACAAGCACATCCACAGCGTTTTGTAGCACGCTGTCATTTCCAACCTGCCACCAGGTCCACCAGCTAATGAATACACAGTCTGGAGATGACATGCATTTACACAAATGTAGGGGCGAAATACGCAGCACACACCTGATGTCCCTAGAAAATAAGATTTATTGCATTTCTGTAAACCTGACAGCATGCAAGCAGGGAAGAAGACAGGATTTCAGTGGGAAATGAGAGGAAAGGAAAGGAAAGGAAAGGAAAGGAAAGGAAGGAGGACAGGGACAAGAAGAGCCTGTTTAAGGAGAAGCAAACAACCGGCTCAGAAGTGAAAACAACTTTCCTCCTCGTGAGTATACAAGTTGGACTGCACGAATGAGAATGACAGCTTTCTTTCACTGAGGGAGATTATGATACGATAGGAGAGGAGAGGATCCAAGACAACCGGAGATAACACAGGGGATTGGTATTCTTGTCAAAAATAAGAAGTGTGCTTTCAGAAAACAAATGTACAATTATAGTCAGCACCAAAAACGGACTGAGGTCAGTGCACTGCACAATACGAGAAAAACTGAGTTGAGTAATAGCCCTTTACCACAAAGCACCTCCAAGGAGGTTTTCTAAGTATCTTAAAACTTAAAAACTGCAAAGCTTATCTATGTTAAGGTGATTACTTATTTTTGTATGTATTTTACTTATCAAGTTTCTCTTTCAAACTCTTATACCAGAGTGGGTGATTGTTAGAACAATGGAAACATTTAAATATATTGTTTTTGCAAAATGTTATGTTGTTTCTGTGGAGTTTGAACCATGTTTTACCATGATCAGCAGGGTAACGTGTGTTTTCAATTGAGTCTGAGGGCTTTAGGAGAGCTTATTGATTGTATGTTTTGTACATTTATAAATTGCAATAATTGTCATAGTTTCTTGTCAAAACATTGACTAATTCATACAATTGCACTGAAAAAGGGTCACTCAATTGTCCTTATTACCGGCGATCAGATGTTGAATCCTGTCTACATCAGGGTCAGTTGTCCTGGGAATGAATGTCAATTGGGAACTTTGCTGTGAGACTAAAGACAAAACTCCAATAATATTAGGAGTCACTGAGGTTTTGTCTAGTGGGAAAAAGATGTAAGTGTGTGGGTCAGTGCTCACCAGAGCTTCAGAGATTTGACTCATGACATCAGCGCGTACTGATCTCTGTTCATATTTTTTAACATTGATCAAACTTATGCTCTCGTTCTACCGATTCACAGACACTAATGCTAACTGCACCTTCACCTCAAAACCAACTGCCCAAAACACAACATAAATCCACCAATAATAGGCTCGCTCAGGCAACAATAGAACTGGTTTCAACCGGCCAGCTCAGCAATACCCAGACTTTAATTTGTGGATTATTATCTGATAGACTTCACTACTGTATAAAAAGCAATTACACCAGGAGCTTTTCCTCAACCTTTCTCTAAACTCTCCAAAAGTTTAGTTCCAAATTATCTGTATTTCCTCTTTGCACCGCAGAGAGCACATCAAATTGAGGTCAGCAATTTTGACGCGAAAGATTAGCGAGGTGAAGTATTTAGGCACATCATTTAGAAATAGTGAAGGACTATAATTATAGACATAATGTCTGCTGCTGTATAACAACACTTTGCGAAAAGCATCCTCTGGTACACTTACCCTTATGGTGACTGTTAGGAGATTGTTCTAAAAGCGACTCTAAATCTGTCAGAGGAGAGCTAGAGGAAGTGTGGAAATGGCTGTGGTTACTCATTCATGCAGACCGGTATCAACCCTGCATGCTGGCGCTGACAGATTTATATTGGTTAATAAGATATTGTGTTTTCCTGCTGCTGCCTCTGCAGGACACCCCAATATTCACTTTTGTCCTGATGATAATACTTTGATGTAGCCGACAAAAGGAACCAGCGACCGGCTCACAATAAAGTTGACCCTGCTTGAAAGAGAAACACAGTCAAACTCAGTGCTGCATACAAATGTGTTGATATTCACTGCAGCTGTACTTTATTTGCATAAAAGCTCATGAAAATTAAAGTGGGGATTAACCTAAGGAAAATGTAAATACTTTTGGCATGAACTACAACAAATCATTTGGCTAAAGAGCAACAAAGGTTGCAGAGCTAATTTAGGGATTTTTAATTGGTCAAAAATATCTAGATCCCCTAACAATCCATATAGCATACTGGAAACAAAGGCATTGCACTAGAAAAATATAATAAGAAATATAATTTCACAATACAACTCAGCTAATCAGACAGTTACACAATGCTGGCGGGTGTCTGAAGATTGAGCCAGCAAGCCTGTCTACAAACCTGTCTGAAGCCAGCACACTGTGTCATTTATTTCACAAATGTGTCCCTTTGTTTCTGCAAACCAGCGGAAACTCTACAAGTCTACAGGCAAGTAACAAAGAAACTGTCTTTTTCTGATTGGATGAAACATTTGTTTGAACTGACAAAATGTGATGGTAATGAGGGACATCTAAAAATGTTTGCAAATACATGTTCTTCCGCTTTAGAAATGAACTACAACAACACTGTCTGCATTACACATATCCACCAACAGTCCAGATGTTGGGAGGCAACGGATTAAATCAAATCCTATTTGCCTTATGTTTCAAGACAAGCCATCTGAACTTTGACCGTTTAACTATTGCACCATCTCCCCTCCCAACAAATGGACACTCGTGCATTATTCATGAGGGAGGAAGTGGCTCATCAGAGATGCAGAGTGAAACATGGCAGGCAGGGGAGAGCATCAGAGGGGGGGAGGAGTCAGGAGGGCAGAGGGAGGAGGAGGAGGGGGAGATAGAGAGGGCCATGGCTGAGGAAGCACAGGGTCATTCACAGCTCCAGAGACAGAGGATGAAATGAGGGAAAGAGGGAAGCGTGGAAGAAAGACGTGGAGTTCATAACTCGATGAGAATTAAGAGGAGGGGGGGATGGGAGAGAGGTAAAGGGTCTTCAGAAACATACTGTGCTTCACATGTTCATAAGGGATAAGAACGATTCACATCTGGTGGTCATTTATGACACCAACATCAAACTAGTGTTACATTTTTTTTATGGAATTCACTTGGTACTTACATATAATAGGATAAAAAATGTGTCAGATATTATTTTAAATATATGCTCATTTTTACCGAAGTTAGTTCACCATATTGTATTCTGTGTCATTTCAAGTTGTATTTTTTCCAAACGGGCATCATTCAAATTGTGTCATTTTGGCCGTAATTATGAATATTTTAAAGCAGCCTGAATCTTGGCACCACAGCTCTGTCATGGACCGCACAATTAAGGACATTTGACAAATAATGATTTCACTGTAGTTTCTTTTTCTAATTATCACCTTTCATCTGGATAAAATGGTGAACCCAACATGAGCACATCTAATCACCAAATTCAGATGTTGGCAGAAATGGTTGTTTAGCAGTTTGAAATTGATTCATGCAGAACCACATTCTCCTAACCTCGGGTCTTGCTGTCTGTGAAATGAAAGGGCTTGGTACCAGAGAGGGGAGGAGAGGAATGAGTAAGACAGAACGGAGGAGGAAGAAAGACACAGCGGGGAAAAAAGACAGCCAATGTTGCAGGAGACAAATTGCGACCAGCAGGTTTCCCTATGTGATAGGGCAGACAATACACACAGATACACACATGAACACAACAGCAGGTTGGTAGCATTGCTTGAAATATTAAACATAAATGTCAGAGCCTTTCCCTCCTAGCTCCTCTTCTCCCCCTCCTGTCCCTCCCCCGCTCCCCTCCTGTTCTCCACCCTCCACTGACAGTTTCCTGTTAATGACTTTCACTGGCACAGGAGACCACAGAGAGGAATAAAGAGTGTGCGACATGCTCACACACACACACACACACACTGCAGGTAGTTGAGCCCAGGGTGAGTGTATACAGTCATGACTAATACCGGCTCTCACATCGCTGATCCACTATTGTATAGGGAAGGCCAGCTCTAATAAGGCCAGAGTTAGCCCACTGTCTGCAGATACCTCTGGAGAACATTAGGTAGCAAAGGACATTGTCATGTTTGTGTGTGGTATCAAAATGGAGAGCCACACTACTGTCAGCATCAGTCGGATAACAACTGGTTAGACTGGAGAGTGTGGAGGCCAGAGCCAGAGCCAGATTCTGAAGTCCCAATACCAATAGTAACTGATAGGTCGGCCCCCTCCTAGTCGATCAGTTGACTGTTTTGGACTAAAATCTTGTTTGAAAAGACTTGTGAGCACACAAGGTACACACAAGATGTAATGTTGTGTTTTTGCATGAGTATTTGTGTAGGAAATTAGTTTTAACCCTCAGTTGATAAAGTCGTTTGAGTGTTATTCGTAGAAACTGCAACCAGCATTGCATGTATTCTCTTACAGTTCCTCATTGAAGATGTATAATATTTTGACAGAGGAAAATATCAAAACCCAAGACTGCATGCTTTTTCATTGCTGCTACATTCCATCAAATTGAAATACATTGAAATTTCCCCCAATATTCAGCCTGATCTATTTGATATATTTGAGAACATCTTGGTTTGAACAATTTATGCACAGCAACTGGCTTTATATACTTTTTATTTCAGAATATTAATGCCCACATGTTGGTGTTAATGCAGAGAATCATGCTCAGACTGATAAGCTTCTTTAAGTATCGTTATAAGAAGTGCCAAGTTTGTATTCAGTCGAAGCTTGTGGCTGTTCTTTGTAGCATTTCATACAGTTTTTAACCATACCTTGACCAACGTTTTCGACAATCATGATGGTTTTAAACAAGAGCAAGACAAATGTTTGTGCATAATTATGAGTCTGTATTGACTTAAGAGCACGGCTCAGAGCTGGCCGGCATCAATTAAACTGTACATACAGCCACATGGGTACACTAGCTCCTGTGCAGACTATTGACTTTTGCATGTGCTGTATGCTTTATTGTTAGAAAAAATCCAGGAAAGGTAGAAATACCAAACATAAACCATTACTGCAGGTTGGCATATACTGTTATGAAATGTCACTGGACTAAAGGTTGTGCAGTGGGAACATACCACTACTAATTCTGCCTGAAATGCATAATCAATCAGACTTAAAAGCCCACTGTCATAGTAACCAATACCGATAACCGAATTCAATTATGACAAAATGAGACGGTTGGGGAAATCATCAAAAAAGTCAAATCATAAGCTACATAAGCTTTTTTTGTTTTAGTGTTTTTCATTAAAAAAAAGTGTTTTCTGTCTCTGAGCGTGACTCTCTTTCTACCTGGATCTGCTGATTTTTCTACAAGGTGGATTACTCTTGCTGGAAAGAGTACTCAGGGTGCATCAAGGGCACAGTGCTATCTCTCTCTCCATGACACACACACACACACACGCACACACGCACACACGCACACACGCACACACACACACACACACACACACACACACACAAGCTTAGTATGATGCTGCTTTTGTTGTGTCTGTCAGTTCAAACTCACGTCTCTGAATCGGTTCCAGGATCTGTCCTTGTACTGAGCCACGGTGCTCAGCCATTTCTCGTTACTGTTCCCGGAGCCCGCCGTTTCTCTGCTCAGCAGGAGAGCCACGACAGGTAGCAGAAAGAAGAACATCTTCTAAAAGCAAAGACAAAGAGTGGAGAGTGAGAAAAAACAAACAGAGAGGAACATAAGACGGATAGCCTCGTCAGAGTGCCAAACAGATGCTGAGTGAGAGGAGGCTGCAGCAAAGAGTTAGGGGAGCAGGCTGAAGTGATGTAGAGCACTTTACAGAACAGAGAACTCTCACGGTGTGACGCATACTGGTCAGAAAGCCACAGGGGAGTGTAGAGTGCTCGTTTTATCAAACTGCTGACCGCTCTTTAATCGGATTATAAACATTGGAGAGTTGTCACCGCGGCAGATGGAGCACCGCGAAACGATTAGCTCGTGAGCTTCCCCTCCGCCAATTTGAAAAGCAATTAGCGGCGTCAACACTATCTGCGCCCCCGCGGAGCTTTGTCTTGTTCATTTGTTTCTCCTCCGTCCAGCGGCACAATGAAAGTCGACAATTACTCACTTTCAGTCCCAGTTAATATTTCTTTGACTGAAACAAATATATGAAAAACAGCCGGATTCGGTGCTTTGCCTACCTGGGATAGTTCGTTTGTGTTAAATGTGTCCAATTCCCGGGAATAAAATAAGTCCACAGCCCCGGGCACTCCGGTGGTACCTGACACTGCTTGTAGGATAGAAGGAAAAAGGGAGATGCGATGAAGAGTGTACAGGGAGCTTTCTCCTCCTCCTCGGTCACTAGACAAGCATAGGTGGGATGTACAGGGGCAAGGGAGAGGGAGAACCAGGAGAGAGAGGAGAGCAGAAGCGAGAGAGAGAGAGAGCAGAGAGAGAGAGAGATGAGTAGAGCAGCGATAGAGAGAGAGAGAGAGATCGGAGAGAGAGAGAGAGAGTGAGAGATCTCGAGATCTCGCTCTCTCTCTATACTCTCTCTCTCTATCTCTCTATCTCTCTCTCTCTCTCTCTCTCTCTCTCTCTCTCTCTCTCTCTCTCTCTCTCTCTCTCTCTCTCCCCTATACGCAGTCACCGTGTCATTGATTTTCAGCAGGGGGGTTTTGTATGTTCACACGAGAGCAGAATTCGGGAGCCGTGTCACTGCGTTGTTCTGGGGTGTACAAACACACATTTCATATTAGTCACGCGCTTCTGTTGTGGAGTTTAAGCTAGAGTCCACTGTAGTAAATACAATTAAGACATAAAGCATACAATCAGCGAAACGTCTCTAGTTTAGTTCCCACAGCTGAAGGTGTGTGCGTTTTAGCACCATGAACAGAGCCAGGCCATGTGATAGGTCCCTTTGTCAAAGAAAACACAGGGGTATCACAACCCTTGAATTGCGGTAACACTTTACAATAAGGTACACAAAATGTGCTTAGTTACTGCTTAGTTACTGAGGAACTACTAGATAGTTAATGGTTAGTTAATGAGTAGTTCCTCAGGGACTGCGATTGAGGAACTGATGGTTAGTTACTGGTAAACAGACTGGGGGGTACTGTATTAATGAATCATTCGTTAATGGTTACTTAATGAGTAGTTCCTCAGTGACTGCGATGGATGGTTGGTTAGTTAGTTACTGGTAAACAGACTGGGGGTACTGTATTAATGAATCATTCGTTAATGGTTACTTAATGAGGAGTTCCTGGGAGACTTTGATTGAAGCAATGGTCCGCTGCAGCAGGGCACTTTTAAACCTACCATCTTCGGCTGGCTTGGGTCCCACACTGGATCAACTGGTGGAGGTGGATCCGACTGTCGTTTTACTGCTTAAGTCATCATTATTTACCTTACCATTACTTAGGCCGTTTGGGTACGTTAAACTCAAGGAACGCAAACAAAAACAGTAGTTACCCATTACCTAATGATTACCTTACCGTTACTAAAACAGTAGTTACCCATTACCTAATGCTTACTTTACCATTCCTTAAGCAGTATGTGTCTCCTCAAGTAAAGTAATGCATCAAAAACAGTAGTTACCCATTAACTAATGATTACCTCACCATTATTTAAGCAGTTTAACAAACAAACAAACCCTGTGCACTCAAGTTTACATTTTTATTTAAACAACAATCCAAAGGACACTAATAACAAAAACGAGGTTGCTTTCAGAACTTGTGAAAGTGGCGTATGTCATGCAGCAATCTGCCTAAGGGACCATCTTTGTGTTTATTTGCCAGCCAATGTGTCCACTCGATCAAAGCAAGATGACTCTTCAGAGTCTTCACTGTGCGGTTTCCTCGCAGTCTCCAGACCTGTGACTTGTAAGTTGACCAAGACCGCTCAATGTTTTGGGTGTGGGCTCCTGTGTCTGGGTTCACAAATGAACGGCTGTGGTTCACAGAGAAATGGACAAAGCCACTTTCTGCGATTGCAGTGATGTATGCCCTCCACATGTCCGGTATCACCGTGGTCCCTTGGCGAACGTATTTTGTGACCAGAGGAATTAAGTGGCGCCTTGATCTTTGTTTCACCAGCCTCAGGATAGGTCTTCTCCTTGTTCCTCTGATGCCCAGCATACCAAATACCCATTTTCTCCTCCTCCACGTAGGACCGAATCTTCCCCTACCATACTGTAATAAAGCAGTGAAAAAGGACAACGAAATTATATAAAAATAAACATCAGTAATTTCAATTGACAAACAAAGTCAAATGTGTTTGTTATTTGCGTTCTTTTACAATTTAAAAATATTCACTTCCTTTCTCAAAAAAGAAGAGAAAAATATTAAAATGTAGTGGTACAAACAGAAAAGGCTGTTTAATTGTATTAAGTTAAAGTTTGCTTATTTTGCTGCAAGAAACATGAAAAGGTAAGATAGATTTTGGAATTAGATGATATATGAATAGATTATGGACTTTTAAAATGTTAGTAATAAAATGTAAGAATATGGATTTATTTCCTTATTGATTAATGATCTGATTGGGTGTGATACTTCTTAGCTTCTAAATTCTTTTTTTCTGTTATTTGACTGTGTATACACTGTGGAGCTGGCTCTCTCTAATGTATACTCTGTCTTGGAAGCCTAAGCACGCCAGTCATAAGGGTGTGAATGACACAATTATTAGCGACGCCAATGTGCCCCGCCACACCTCCAAGCCGCCGGCGTTGTGAATTGCCAAATAACTAGCATTTAGTCCGCTAGCTCAATGCTAACATATAATGGATAACGGAATTGACGCGCTAACTGAAATTAGCATTTAGATATCGGCAATGTTAAACAACAGTCAACATGCTTAAAATAAACGTAATACTTACAGGCATTAATTTGCTGTGCTCTGAGGAAATGACTATTGATGAATTAATATTACCTGTAAATGTATTTCATCCAGCTGAACAAGGATAATGTGCTCCTCTCAAACAGGGACAAACACCTCACTGACTTCTTCGTCGTTTTCCCTCGGTGTTTTTTACGTCGGCACTTCCTACAAAAGACCAATCGTAAATTCCTAGTCCTTTTTTCCTGATAAAGAACTTATCTTTGTAACATGACATATCAGTAAACAGATGAAGTCATCGTTAAAACCCGTGCTAAAAATGTAAGACTTACCACTGCAGTCCGTCGACGTTTGAGAGTTTCTCCAGTTTCCTCCTCTTTTTGCAGAGTTTGCATTTCATTTTTCCTTGAAGCAATTCCATTTTCATTAAAAGTCTGTTTGGTGTGCAGTGTCATGATAACCTAAAACCATAGACTACTGCGGCGTTACTACTGCGTTACTGCGGCCCGTCCACAAACCCTAACACCCAGCGTAGTTCAAGATGTGCTGCCGCTGCCGGGCCAGACCGGAAGTTGAAGCACAGCGAACTCCGCCGCGGAGCGCACTAGCGCCCTAGCACCCTGATCCTCATTTCTTGTTCACACGATTCAAACCAATAGTTTTGATGTTTTGAATCAGGTATTTCATCTTCCTTGTTAAATTGACAAAGCACAGCTTCTGTATCTTCACTGATATACAATTAAAATATTAAAACCGTAATAAAGTGTTAATGCGCTGCAAATCGGGATCCGGCTGGAGCACTACGCAAGACACGCCCCTTCATAGCATTCACGTGCTACGATTGGCCATGAGCCTGTCACGTGCATCTCGGCTGAAAATGGACATGAGGAGAAGCAAACGAAAGAAGATGGGGTCCCGCAAGCGTTTGTTGTCAGAATGTAAGTATGAATTGAAATTTCTTTTTTATTTGAAAAATTAGTAACACTGCTTCGCGAAATCATCTCAATTGACACATGTATTACACTTTTTGTTCTGTGCTATCTGATTTGAGGTTGCTAGCTAAACCACGAGGACCCACCGTGACACAGTTGTTACATAATAATAATAATAATAATTCATTACATTTATAAAGCCCCTTCCTGGAGCTCAAAGCGCTTACATGACATTTAAATGTTCTGTAAAGTTCCTTATACAGCTTTAGACTTGTTTTTATCTCATAAAGTCCTTAAGTGACACACCCTGAACAGTCTGGTGGGTCATGTGACAGAACTAGCTACATTTCAGAGGCTTGTTTTTGGTTGCTAAAGGTACAAATCAAGCCATTTAAGAATTAAAATGCTTACATAACATGTCCTTTGCTACATTTAACCTGTTAACATTTCTTGATCAAATTGATATGAAACAAATTAGATAAAAATCGCTGTGACACTGATGTCACATCGGGACATTAACCTTAAACTTTCACAGTAAATCTGGAGTAACACATATGTCACAATTAGAAATATGATTATGATCTGCTCAGTTAATTTAGCTGATCCAATTATATTTAGTTAATATATTCTTTATTCTTCAATTCAAAGAATGTTCAAACAAATTTAAATCAAAAAATCCTCCTCATTCATTAAGTTATAAATAAGAGTTACTTTACCATTAAAGTTCAATGTGACATTGTCAGAAATGTGGTCTATTTAGTCTAAATTATGTTCCCCTTAATTTCCCCAAAAGTAGAAATGGGTCTGGGTTCTTATGGGTTAAATTAGTTAAATTGTTAAATAAGTAATTGACATTAGGGCGCTAGAAACGAGAGTATTTTATTTTAACACAGCATTGTTTTTTGCGTTCAAAATTAAAACAGGCTAACCTTTTAACGCTGATTTGGGTGACTTGTGTAATTCGTGGAGAACCGAAGAGTTTTCGTTTTGGGGGCGTGGGGGGTCCGACTCACAGACTGACGGACAACGGAACGCCGCTCCAGCACTTCAAATATTGTAGTACCCATAACGATGCCTTATACATGCCGCAGTTTTTGCGTGGCTGTGTCTTTAGTTGTAAGCCCATTGGCGATCTGTTGTTATTAGCATCTGGTTAGCTAGCTAGCTATAAAGAGCTTTTTCTACAACCAGGTGGAAGAGAGCTCTCTCCTGACAGACTGAGAGGCTCAAATAACCTCAGCTCAGTGAGGTTAAGGCACACCTTGATATGATCATTATAGTTATATAAAAAAAAGAGACTAAATGAAAAACAGGTATAAAATACTTTGACAGTAACAAAAACGTTTTTTAAAATAACAAGAATACAGTTTAAAAGGGGAGTGATTTGTAAAATATCCATAAAGAAGAAGAGAAATCTGCTTACAGGTCTGTTTCATATGGATGTGTCCATAGATCTCTTCATTTTGCTCTCAAAGTGCACCAGATTGATGCATTTAACTTCAACATTTAAAAACAAATTTGCACACATCTTGTGTCCATATCTTTCTGTTTTGGTGGTCATGCCACAACCGTGTATGCATGCATGCGCGAGTCATGGTAAAATATCTGGATTAAGAGGTTGCTTTTTCTTTGCACAGCATGAAAGAAAGGCGAAATGAATGGGCTGTGATTTTAGTATTTTTAAGCAGAAATTGAGTTCAATAATTTGTACGGCCCTTGGAGAAAGTTGTAAAAATTGAAATGGCCCTTGAGAGAAAAAAGTTCCCCACCCCTGATCTAAATAATAATAAAAACCCTTGATTTGTAACTTAACATCTCTGTCTCCTATTGATCAGAGTATATTATAAAGAATAGCCAGTTAATTGAAGCATTATAGCGCAGGCCTTTGTCAGATGGTATATTACGCTGTTTTTTCTGTTTCGAATAGTTCTCTCTTTTTTCACCATACGTGTGTTTGCATCCCTAAATATAAGTAGGCCTATAATGTTAAACAGAACATGCTGTGATGTTGCTCTGTTCAGAGTGACACCAGTGTTTCCAAACAACTCCATCTCTGTTGGTCTCTGCACGCTCACATTAACCTGCAGTGTCAGATTTTTCAAAAAAAACAGGGAGAGCAGCTTCTCCAAACTGTTCCATTTAAAGGCTGCTGAGACATGAGGATGCCAGGCTAAAACTTGGCAATATTGATGCGTTATAAATTAGAAACGGAGCAATCTTGATATAGCGTTAAATCCACATTGTGGATCGTCTTATCAGTTATCTCTATTAAACATGATTGGATAAAAGTAGAGCTGATTGCCCAAACCCAACTTCTGTATATAAAGGTACACACCCCAAACACAATAACTAACATTTAAACATTACTTTGAGCAAAGCTACATGACTAGTAATACCTTTACACTACACCAATTCATTACACAATGTTGTATGTAAGGATTACACTACCACTATATAACACTAGTACAAGAATATTATCAATACTAATAAACCCATATCCAAACTGATTTCTGCACTACAGACATCATTAGGATAGGCAACAACAAAGTACTGTTGTTAAATAGTTAAATATTTGTCTTTTTTTCTGTTTCAGTCCTGACCCCAGAAGACGCCATAACCCGCTACAAGCGTGTTCTTGAGGCGGTGAATAAGGGCAACAATAAAACGGCGGCTTACAGAGCGGTAGGAGTGGACCGCAAAACCATTGCCGACACTGCAGGAATTGCAAAACTGCATGCTGTGAACCCGGGCATCTTCCAAGATATCCGGGGAACACTGAAGAAGGGGGAAACCCTTCTCCGTTTCTCGGAGATGTGTAAGTCTGCCATAAAGGACCAACATTTAGAGGGGAAGGTCCAGGACTTAAAGACGAATGGAGGACTATTATCCATTAATCCAAAGGGGAAGTGAGGAAGGAATGGATGTTTTTTTGCTTTGCACTTGTTTTTAGTTTTTTTTAATAAAAAGTCGTTTTTATTTACTTTTTTTTTTTTTTATGTTCATCCTTGTTTCAATAAAAATGTAAAACTTCAGTGGCTGTAGCTCCGTCATTGTCATCAACAGTGTTTGTTTGTTTGTTTGTTTGTTTGTTAAACTGCTTAACTAATGGTAAGATAATGGTGAGGTAATCATTAGTTAATGGGTAACTACTGTTTTTGATGCATTACTTTACTTGAGGGGACACATACTGCTTAAGGAATGGTAAAGTAAGCATTAGGTAATGGGTAACTACTGTTTTAGTAATGGTAAAGTAAGCATTAGGTAATGGGTAACTACTGTTTTTGATGCATTACTTTACTTGAGGGGACACATACTGCTTAATGAATGGTAAAGTAAGCATTAGGTAATGGGTAACTACTGTTTTAGTAACGGTAAGGTAATCATTAGGTAATGGGTAACTACTGTTTTTGTTTGCGTTCCTTGAGTTTAACGTACCCAAACGGCCTAAGTAATGGTAAGGTAAATAATGATGACTTAAGCAGTAAAACGACAGTCGGATCCACCTCCACCAGTTGATCCAGTGTGGGACCCAAGCCAGCCGAAGATGGTAGGTTTAAAAGGGCCCTGCTGCAGCGGACCATTGCTTCAATCAAAGTCTCCCAGGAACTCTTCATTAAGTAACCATTACGAATGATTCATTAATACAGTACCCCCAGTCTGTTTACCAGTAACTAACTAACCAACCATCCATCGCAGTCACTGAGGAACTACTCATTAAGTAACCATTAACGAATGATTCGTTAATGCAGTACCCCCCAGTCTGTTTACCAGTAACTAACCATCAGTTCCTCAATCGCAGTCCCTGAGGAACTACTCATTAACTAACCATTAACTATCTAGTAGTTCCTCAGTAACTAAGCAGTAACTAAGCACATTTTGTGTACCTTATTGTAAAGTGTTACCGTTTTGTCTCCCAAAATCCAGCTAAACCCAGAAACACTCAACATTATAAGGCATCACTGCAATTTATCTTTTTATTTCCTGTTCTTGCTGCGGAATCAGAGCTCATTAAACATTTTTCAAGTTAAACAAAACTAAGCCCCAATTGTTTTTGTTGCAATCTGAAATCATGAGGTACGGTCAAGGTACCTACTAAAAAAAGTATTTATGAATACTGTATTTGCTTTATGTCTGCCCACATTATGGAAATTTAAAGTATTAATTGTGAGGGGGATGCTCATCACATGAACAAACCTTGCTAGTGTTTTGGTCTCAGTTGGAGTCTTTGAAATACACAAGGCAGGTTTGTTGCAGCAAGCCTGTGAGGTTTAATGAAGCTGTTAAACACCGGGGTGGAGGAGCTGATCATGGTGCTGCACGTTTCTAACTCCAGCTGCTAAGATGAACAAGAAACACATCAGGGAGGTACCATCATTATTAAAACAATAACTTATATGTACCCTAAACATGACTGTAGTTATTGATAATGGTTCATAGAAAATAACAGCTGATACAGAGTTAAACAGTGTGATGCAGATAGAAAGTGGTCAGGCAGATTCACATTAGTGAGGAAATAATTAGGATCATTGTGTTTAGATCATGCATCATATTAATAAAAAGTAGTATTAGTGTGTTAGCATAGTTTTTTGGTTGCTTTCCTGATCTGCAGCAGTCTTAATGACAGATACAGAGTGTGAGAAGACAAGTTGAGTATACCTGAAGACCCTAAACAAAAGGGATATATCCATTACTGCATTTGCACAAGCATGATGTACAGTATGATATCAGCACGTAAGCAGCAATGGCTGATACATTTGAATAACTCCCCCGGTGTTCCAGGGAACTCACCAAGTGTCAGAAAACACAACCCTCTCTATTTTCCTCCATACCCAAATCTCTAAAAAAGGGGCTGCAACGGATCTGATACAGACTGATCCAGATTTGAACACTTCTATGACGTCACAGAAGTGGCGCTACGGCTATTGGGCAACTCTCAGGGGAATGTGGGGTTGGGCCACGGCCGGCCATTGCCGCTCGAAAGCGCTGGAGACGCTGTAATACATATGCCAGGCCTGTAAGTGGCGCTTTAGTCTGCCACAAAAGCAGCGAAGAAGACTTCCCGCCCATAGTTACCATGGTTACCCTTCTGTTTATTCTCCGCTGTGGCTTTTTTTCTCCCTCCCCGAGGCAAACGTTTGCTCCCGCTGCTTTAATTCAATGCAATCCCTCCCCGTCGAGGCAAGCACTGTAATTCTCTTCGGTTAGTCCAGCAGCAGATGACAAACACCCACCTCTCCGCCTCTTCCAAGGAACGAGGGGACCGTGCGGCAGAGTTTCAGTTTCAGTTTCTTTCGCCGATCAAGATGTCCGTTAAAGTTTAAATCTTCCGGACAAAATTAGAAAAGTGCCGGTCAAAGGTCTTCTTTGTTATTTATTGAGCTTTAAAACAAATACGAATAACGACTCTATATAATAAAACACGGAGGACGGAGATCTCTTTTTCTCCCCCTCTTCTGACAGCCCAGCAGCTGATCAGAGCACGGCTCACCTCTCCTGCAGGGGGGCGTGGTCAGCAGAATCAGACCCGTAGACAGCAAACAGCACATAGAGCGAAATGAGGCATGGCTAAAATGCATGATCTGTTTGGTATTTTGAAAACAGAAACGTATAAATATACCTCATATAGATATGGCCCTACAATATATCATTTAAATATAGCATGATAGGTCCACTTTAACTTAACTTGTGGATACAATTGAACTGGTAAAAAAACTTTTTGGAAGAAAATATAAAAAATTGTTGGACTATACAGTAGCTAACTAGATCCATAGGGGAAGTCAGTCATGACACCATTTTTTTAAATTGTTATCTCTATTGTTAAAAACATGTGTGTCCTACAACAGATGATGTGCCCTTCATAAAGCCAATGGATGGACGTGAAGCTTATAGTGAGACTTTGAGTCTCTCACTTTGCTTTCGTATTCTGTCAAGCACTGTGTGATTGGTGGAATTGGAAAGTCCAATAAGCAGCTTATGAGCTGAATGATAATGAGACACTTGATTTTGACGTTAAGAGACTCTTACAAGACATTTATATGCAGTATAAGTTAATAGTGAAGCAGCCCCTAATAAATGGGCACTCTGACATTTACAGTAAATCTGGATAAAGCTGAGAACACTGGGAAATGAGAGCATTTGTCCTTCAGCCACTGTCAAGTGTCTTATTTATACAGTACATCTACTTTCACATTGTAGCCTTTAGCCTTCAGACAGACTCAGCGTAATACATTTGTTTGAGGGCTAGTAAAATGTACCAAGAAAGCCTTAGGTTAAAACATTGGTTAAAGATTCAAACAAATAAAAAAGATTTTACATTTGAACTTCTTAAAATATTAATGTTAATGACAAATATATATTTAAAAAGTATTCGTGTTCACCATGTCTGACCATTGTTCATTGTCTTTGTGTTTTTACAGCAGACAGAGACTCACCAATTTCTGAGTTCAAAGGATCCAATCCTGGCCCTACTTCTTATATTTCTCTATATTCCAGCATCTAAGAAGGGGGTGGATGAAGGACAAGAACAGCTTTAGAGGATCCAATTTTGAATAATTAACATCAAAACATATGAAACAAAGCAAAGGAGTGCGGTGTCCCAGCGGTTAATTCACTGTTGTACATTCCCCACATTGCAAATGCAGTTGGTAAAAAGAAAAGAGAAGGAAAACAAGACTGATGAAACCAGATTAAAGTTGTGAGGCTGGTGTGTGTGTGTGTGTGTGTGTGTGTGTGTGTGTGTGTGTGTGTGTGTGTGTGTGTGTTGTGTGTGTGTGGGTGGGTGGGTGTGGGTGGGTGTGATGCACTGTTTCCTAATGAGCTTGAGCATGAGAACTTCAGTTCCACTTGAGTGACTCCTGAGAAAAGTGCCGTCTGCCTGAGAAATGGACCATGTTCATAAAGCCTAGATTATATGGGTTTTCCCGACGTGCACTGCGCAAAATGTTGCAAAATATAGCATTTCCATCACACAACAATGCACACTTCTGCCGGCTGCTCTTTGGGGCATTAGTAAATCCAATCATACATCTGACGTTTCACATATGATGAAAGGATATAACTCACGGAGCATGAAACCAACCAGCAAATGGGATAAAGAGTATAAATGTCTCTGCATCTCGATAGATGTTTTTACACGCCAGTACGTACCCTAATCAGTTCCTCATCAAGGACTCCAGTGACAGTAAACAGATCGTGTTGATGACTTGCCCGATCTATAAACAGGACTAATCTAGCATCCAAATAATAATGGGATAAAATCCAGCATGAAAACACATCTGACTCTTTTAGAAACAACCCACCAATCGGCTTTGATGTTTTCCTCCGTCTTTCGGGCACTACTGCATTTATATGTCATCTTTTTCAAAGCAGAGAGATGGCGGCCTTTTTGTCATTTCCCTTGATATCTGCTTGAAAAGCTGGTTTGTTAAGGTTCGGAAAAGTTCTAAATGATCACAGCATTTTTTTGTTGAGATGTAAAAGATGCTTGAGCCTAAAAAATTAGACGGGACAAAATGGAAGGAAAACAAAGACAACTATGAGAACTATATTAACATAACTAAAATGGGATGTATTTACACTTAAAAGTATCTCAGCTAGTTTCTCTCCACTGAAAGCTGGTCATTGAAAGACACCAAAACAGCTAGTTATAGATAAGAGCTGAAATTGTTTAAATTAAATATAACTTTTGTTAGAAGTTGACACAGTGGCATGCCAATTCCAGATAATCAGGCTTTGTTTGGGCTCCAACTACAGGAGTATCTGTATTTAGAGCACATGTAATATATGCCTGCATAAGACCGTAGAGTCATGGGAATTGCATGCTGTTTGTCACATAAACATGTAGCAGCTTTGCTTCTCTGTTGTGCTTCTGTTGATTCCTTAAAACAATATATATCAGGATTGTGCAGCAGGGCTGAGAGGTTTAATGAGGCAGGTAAACGCTGCAGTCTGAGGAGCAGTCCGGGGTGCTGATAGGGGCCGATCAACACATTAAGACAGAAAAACAACCATCTAACAAATTAGAAAATGTTTTTTTGGTATTAGGTGAAAGGAAAATGGTGCTCTAAAATGGGCTTTATGTGAGGAATACCTTTACTTGTAGGGAGATTGCACTCCCAGCTAATATTAAGTTTGATTGTGTTGGTTTGGAAATCACACTTTCTGAGGAAACGTCCCTCACCATGATTTGCCTGTATCGACAACCCACTGCTAAGGTGGATTTCTATGATCAGGTAAAACTCATGCTGAATTCTTGTGACTCCAACAAAGAGCTAATTATGTTAGGAGACTTTAACATGAATTGGAATGACAAACAAAATAGAAAGAACTTAAAAACGGATCACGGATAAATACAACTTAATACAACTAATGGATCAACCGACTAGAATAACCAAAACCTCCAAGACTATGATAGATTTATTATTTACTAACAAAGCTGACAGAATAGTTAAAACATACAACTTACTGACTGGTCTTTCTGACCATAATCTTGTTCTTTTTAACAGGAAACTCACAAAAAAAGGTTCATGGCCACACCTAAAATCCCTGCCTTCGATTCTCGCTTCATCCCCAAAAATCTGCAACAACGTTTTATGGATGCAGTGAAAATGATTGATTGGGGGGACACTCTCTCCTCTGAAGATATTGGTGAAAACAGTAATCTGTTTATATCTAAAATGAATGATACAATGTCTTCCTTCTCAAGAAGAGGGTGCCTTAGGGATAAGAAGGAACATCATCTTCCCTGGCTGAATCTACAATGCAGGAATCTCATGAAATCTAGAGACCAACTATTGAAGCAGAGCTTGAAATCCGGACTATCCACTGATAGACAGAAATTCACTCATGCTCGTAACAAGGTAACACAAACAATAAGACAGGCCAAAGCGAACTTCAATATAATTGAAGGTGTGAAAGGTAACGGTAAAAACGTTTGGCAAATCTTAAATAAACTATTAGGTAAACATACCAAACAGGAAAATAATGTTCGAGAATTAAAAATCAATGATGCCCTGATAAAAGACCCTGCAGTGTTGGCCAGCTCTCTCAATGAGTATTTCATAAATAGTGCATTGGACATTACAAAGCTCTTCCCGCCATCTGAGGTCTCACCTAGCCCGACTGTGGATACACACCCCGTTTTTGACCTGGAGGAAATCACAGAGGTTGAGGTAAAAAATATAATCTCAGGTTTAGGAGATTCTAAGGCTAGGGATGGATATGATTTCGACACCAACTTTATAAAGACAAATATCGACGGTCTAATAAAACCAATTACTATGCTAGTGAATCAATCTATCAGCACGAGGGAAGTTCCATCATCCTGGAAGGTGGCCACGGTGACACCGAGCTTTAAATCTGGGGATAAGGCAATGATGTCCAATTACAGACCAATCAGCATCCTCCCCTGTGTCTCTAAGATAGCTGAGAAATGGGTGTCAAAACTAATCACCAAACATTTAGACAAAGGTTTCGCTCCACTCCACCCTATGCAGTTTGGTTTTCGTGCTCACCACTCCACTGAGACAGCTAACTGTGTCTTTGTGGAAAAGGTTAAATGTATGTTGGACACGAGCCCATATGTAGGTGCTGTCTTCCTTGATCTCAGGAAGGCATTTGACACAGTTGACCACCAAGTGCTCCTTACAAAGCTGACTCGATACTTGTATTTTAATTATGTTTGATTCCATTCATTGAATTAAAGATGTTTTAATGAATTCTACTGAAATGATTGTTACATTGTCATCATGTAACCATTTTGTTCTTTTATTTGCCTCACCAGAAAACAGTCCCACCTCCTCTTGAAGACATTTTGCCTCCTGCTATCGACTTCAGGTTCACGTTAGGTAAGCCCTTGAGTGTGTCAGACAAAAGTTGTTGTTTCAGAAGTTAATTCAAGACGTGTTATGTTTACATTCTAATATAATGAGCATCAGGTAAACATACCCATTTCTATTTTTTGAATCACAGATGGGATGGAGATGTAAACTATGCAGCACTAGTGTCACCACTCAAAGTGATATTTTAAAACATTATCGACTCCATCATGGAACCTTTGGACAGAAACGTGCCTTGCCCTGCATTCATGTAGACTGGCCTGCGCTCTCACATATCATGACAATGTGGTCCATTTTCTTGCAAACCAGCCTTTTTTTATGGCTTAAACCCCTTGTAATGAATGTGAATAGCACCTCTGTTACCGTCTGTTAACAGCTAATGTAAACTGGCTCGTTATGATTTCAAGACAGATTTGATTTTTGTTGTTGAGGAAAACACATGGTGTGTCCTGATTTGTACTCAATTTAGTGTTTTGTTTGTATTTACAGGGAACAGCAGAGGTTGAAGTGCAACAGAGGCTCGTGATGCACAGCATGAAGTTATACGTTGCTCAAGAGCCAGATGCAGTTATAACCATCAAGTAATAACCATGTGTCTCCATGTATGTTAATGTGTTGTGCTTAACTTGTTACTGTTTTATGAAAACTGTTTTGAAATAATCACATTTTAATAAAATGTATTAACATTTCCATAACGTTCCCTTTGTTAAATCTATTTGTTTAATCTGCAATGTTTCAATGCTATCAGATATTTAAAGGGTTGGATTGAAATCAGGAAGAGTTTGTCGTATATAGTTGTTGATATATATATCAATTGTGTTTTATAATTTACTTTATTTATTCTTGTCTTATGTGGTTCTTAGCAGATTGTTATTTGCATTGGTTACACTTCATATGTTGGCTTTTAATTGATCATTAAACTCATCTTTTCACCTGCAGAAAAAATCACATTAGTGAGTTTACCCAACTCCTAAAATTGCTTGGAAAACTGTTGACACATTGTTTTTAAGTTTTAGCAAAGTAACACGTTCTTGAGTAGAGGAAAACAAAAAAGAAGTACATTTCACCAACTCAAAAAATGCAAAAGTTGACTAAACTCTTAAAATTGCTTGGAAACTGTTGACTCATTATTTTTAATTTTTACCAAAGCAACAGTTTTTACATTGTACGTTTCTCATAAAAAAATGATGTCTCAGGAGTGTAAGGTTTGGGAATTATGGCAGGTTTAAAAAAAGATATGAAGGCAAATTTCAAGCTGTCCTCCAGTTGTGACATCACGCACTCTAGCCTTAAAGAGCTGCGCAATACACACTAATGTTAAAATCTGAAGAAGGCCTCTTTACCAAGGTCTGAACAATGTTTAATATCTCTAAAAGTGTGAATCAGATTTAAAAGTTGTGTAACACGAATAATGTCAGAAAGATGTGTAACATTTTAAAGTTGGAATGAGGTTTCTGAGTGAAAGTATGAAGGAGCAGTTAGCAGTTGAAATCGCATGAAGATTTTTCAAGTCTGAAGAGTTTCTCCATTGACTTCCATGTTAAGAATTTTATGAATTATGCGATATATCTCGGGAATTATGAAAGTTATGAATGAGAAAAGTAATAGCAATCGATTCCCGACCGAGCTGAACGTTTTGATGTTTGAACTGAGTTTCTGCGATGTGGAATGTGGGAGCAGAAGAGGGACAAAATAACCCGGCGGAATAATAAAGAATTTGTGCGTAGAAGAACAAGTAGTTGGAATGCTGTATCAGCATTCCCACTAAACAACCCAGAAAATGACAATTGGGTATTTCATATCATGTTGTGTGCTACATTACTGGGATTTCCCTTCCTACAATATTTAAAGGTAATTTGGGGAAAATAATGGGCTTCCAGAATAAAGAAAAAACAGTGACAGTCACACTAAAGATAAAGAGAAGACACACAGAACAAGAGCCGAACCATGAGAGAGAAAAGTAAAGAGAGTGTTGGTGTAAGTCAAAGTTTGCTAAATCTTTCTCCAGTGTGACATCATCTATTCTTCCATAGAGGCAGACGAGACACAGACAGAGAGGCAGAGAGGTAAGTTAACGGCCAAGGACAGGAGAGTGCATAGGACTACAGATCTTTCAAAAGTAATTAAATGGTATAAACCAAGAATACAAAAGAAAAGAAAAACATGTCATGGGCTCTAACACCTTCAGGAGAAAGCAGTTTAGATATATACATGTGCAACCCTGAGAGGTTATCTATTTACAGAATCTGTCTTGTTTGAAGGGAAACAACAAGAAGAGAGAAGCACTGCAATGCTGCCGAGTATCACACAGGGTGGCTGGAAAAGGCACTCAGCAGGTTTCCTGACCCGGGCAGTTAGGGCCGTCCTCAGGAGGTGAAACAACAGCAGGGTGATGGAGACCACGTCCGAGGTGTGATCTGCAACGAGGCCCCCTCTTATCGCCCGTTATGAATGCCTATTTCTGAGAGTTATGCTATTTGATTGAACCTTTATTAGAACCTTTATCAAAATCTGCACTGTTAGTTAGTTAGTTAATTAGTACAGCTTTTTTGTGAAACAGTGGAAATTCTTAATTGGGAACAACCTGTTCAGATGAACTCGTTTTTAAGGTGTACTCAACGACAATAATACAATATAATCACAATTTGACAAATCTATTTATAATAAACTAAAGTAATATAAAACAAAAAAATCGGGCGATAGAAATCTGATCAAATAAAAGAAATCTGAAAAAAAAGTATACTCTGAGATTTAAAGTCTCATTTTCTTCAACACTTTTGGTCAAAAGCAATAAAAAAGAATCTCAACATCAATATGACATTCTCAATATCCAGTTAAGATATCCTATATTCTGGTTCCGTTCATTGCTTCGCAGTTTGCAAACACACTCTACATGTTCTTAAAAGCAGACAATAAAAGGTAAAGTACATTTTAAGAAGAGAAAGAAAGTGTGGCAAACCACGAAGCACGTTTTCCTATTTCTCACATATATTATCAATGTTATCCATCTTGCAATGTATACATCGTCTTTCAATCTTAATAGGAAAGCCAGTATTTTCATCTCATGAATCTCTCTGATGTTTCCAATCCAGTTATCTACTGTAGGTGGATCCGCTTGTAACCATTTACAAGGGATTGCTTTTTTGGCTGCTGCTCTAAATATTTTTAGGAGAAATCTGTCATTTCCTGCTTTTCCTTCTGGCATTTGCAGATCCAAAAAATATGAAGGTGAGGGTAAGAGAATATTATATACATATTCAAAATCAAAAGTTAAACTGGACATACTTTTCAGATTTTTCAACCAATATCAACAACTATTTATTCCATATTGTTATAGTACAACTTTATAGTTGTTGTCGTTTGTAATTAATGCCTGTAGGGCCATTTAAGTCGCTCTTCATTTCTGTACATGTCACCAAAGAAGAAAATCCCTTTAGCCCAGTTACGTTTTTTCAGCAATTCTCAACAGATTAGTTTATTTGGTTCTTATAAGGTAAGACAGATCACTGAATCATGAAGAGTAAGATGCTTTGGGTCCTTGCTTCAAATTATTTTCCTTTTTTCTGCAATAGGCAAAAGCATGATCTGACTCGAACACAGTTTTGTTTGTTTCGGTTTGGGGGTCAACCAAAATAAAGATGTGAACAAACCCCTGATCATCACTGGTTCCTAGCTTGTTAAGACACACCACCTTAAAGAGGATATCCCATACCTGACCACAGCGCTGGTCTCACAGCGGGAGGAAATAGAATACCTGTATTGAGGTTATTTCAGAGGCGAGTTGTAGCTGTGAAAGCTAATTACAGCCTGTATCTGCAGAGAAAAATAGTAAAAACCTACTAATACCTAACATTTTATTATCTCCAAGCTTTGCTGACAGGTTTAGTTGTTTATGTGTAATTCTAATAAGGTATATGATAAGTGTGTGTAGCCTGCAAGTCCTGCTACAGGCAAACACGGTGGGCAATGGTGGATTTACAGCAAAATTAAAAAAATTAAAAAAATTAACTTAAGACCAAAGAACAAAGGAAGATATACAATGAATGAGACCGAGTCCACAGTTTATTCCTGCAGAGAGGTGGTTTAATATGATCAACTCCTTAAAATCTCTCTCATATTTGCAGATACTGTCAGTTCAAATCAGTCTTTTCCACTGCTCAACAAATCACTCATTCCTTCAAACATTTGGCACTGACAGGGTCTGACTGCCAATTAAGAAGACTTGTCTCCCTCTCTGTCTATCAATCTGTCTCTACAAGTCTTCTCTTCATCTCCTTTCCTGCAAGTCAAAATAATCCCAAAGGAGCGCTATTCACCCCAGACCAAGACAGTCAATGTCTAAAAAGACGAATCCTTGGCATGCTTCATAGGAAATGTATTAATATTCCACATTTAACATTCAACTGGCAGTTTGTCAAAGTGCAGCCTGACACACCAATCAGTTAGGCAAGATACGTGAAATAAAGGAATAATACATTGGTAAATCTGTCTGCAAAAGTATCTGAACAAATCTTAAAAGAGGCAAAAGCGGACAGTCTTTAAGTTATTTAGGAGAGAAGAAGATATATCCCTTTGTAAAAACTGAAGGTTGTAATCTCAAGTACAGTATTTCAAGAACCGCAATAATTGAATCCTACATAGAGAGTAGCACATAAGTATACACTTTTATTTACTGCTATTACTTGTGTCAGGGCTGGAGAGCAGAGTACGTAGGACCCAAATGCAGAAGACAGTTTCTTTAAATCAAAGTCCTTTATTGGCGGAGCTGGGTCAGGCAAAACACGGCAAAACACGGCAAAACATAAACTCTCTCTGACAATAAACGTCCAACATCATCAAGACTCTGACAACAACTGAAATAAAAAACAGCCCTTAAATCCACACAAGACTAATCACAAGAACAAGACACAGGAATAGAAGTTTAAAATGTGTTTTTCTAGTGTTCGTAAATGTATTAAAATACCTATCAAAGATGTGGGAGTGAAATCAGATTCCACTCTAATGTATACTTGATTTTCCTGGTGGCGCCGGTGGATTGTTCCCTTAAATCTGCGTAATCAGAAAATAAGCCCAAAGGAGACATATAATCAGCACTTCTGAAATAGCTCTTCTAAGTTCTTCTGTATTTGCATCTCATTTGTTGAGATTGGAAGTAAAATAGTGAACAAAACAAACAACATTAATGGAAACACTCTTGGTTTAAGCTTGGCCTCATTGCAGCCCGAATGTCTCAGCAAATTAATGAGCAAGTTCTTCCCTTACAATGAAATTACTCTACAAGTCCATTTTATAAACCTCTTTCTGACTTTCTTCCACACCTTGTTTATTCAACCTGGTATTGCTGGTGTTTTTCTTCCCTATTCCCTCACTCACTTGAGATTGTCTCCCTCTTCCCACCCTCCAGCTTGTTTCACATTTCTTTCAAGAGCCTGATCATCCAGTCTGACACTTTTTTCTTGCTCCCACATCTCAAATTTGTTCTAACTGCAAGCTTCCTCTATCATCTGTCTCTTTACTCCCCCTTCAGCTTAAAAACGCTGAAGTACATCTGTAGTTTACGCTCTGCATTTTCATCCTCTGACTTTATATGACTCTTACTGCCCCATCTCTCAATTGAACCTCTCAACGCTCTGTACATTTTGCATCATGGCTCAGGATGAGTCTCACAGCATCCCTTATCTGCTTCTGGTTGTGCCCCAAATTGTTTTGGACAGGCACGGCATGGCTGCCAATGCCAGAGGTCCTTTTGTTGGGCAATGAGTTGAAAAAATGCATGCACTGAGATGCACACAGATAGAAGGATACAACACAGAGAGAAAAACACAGCCTGTTAACTGTCTCCCCTTGAGCTCCACAGCAGGGGTCAGGCAGGTTTATACATTACATGCCAGTCACACAAACAGCATCAAACCTTTCCAAGGGCAGTGGAGAGGATTCATGGGTTGCACAGTTAGTGCAGAGCTTGAATCATGCTGCTGCTGTCAGTGAAGAAACATGCAAGAAAAGTTAACCTTAGAAATGATCATGCATCTAGGCCTCAGTGCAACTTAAAACATGACATTTCTTTGAGAGAAAATGAGTAGAACTTGGTGGTCAAAGTATAAAAAACCAAGAACAACAATGCTTTACAACAGAAAGAGAAAAAGAAGAAAAAGGATTGACCAGGCAAAGAGTGGAGTCTCCCTGGATCTGTTATGCTCTATGAATACAGTATATCCTGTGTGTTAGCTAGATAAAGAGACAGCTATAAACTCTACCTGGGGCACTGACTTAGATCTTCCATTTCTCTTATCACACACTGAAAAAATAACTTTCTACACACGTACAAAAACACACAGGGTGTGAAATCTAATCCCCACCTTCTGTTACCACAGCAGCCACCTGTGAAGCTGCCTTCCTCTTGCCCTCATCTCTCGCAGAAAAACAAATGAATCACTGAGAACAGAGAAAATGATGGGGAAAAACAGAAACAAATGAGGCAGAGCCACGCGTGCCAGGTTGGCAGCTTATCAGCATCGAATAACTTCAAAACATGTAATTTATGGTTGAAAAAGACACAGCTGGAGGATACAGAGTGAAGCAACTGCTTAAACTAATGAGGACAATTGACAATAGAAAACCGGGCGGTGCCTTGATCTAGGTCCCAGTTGATCTCCTACTGTAGGCATGAGGTGAACTGGGACCTCTCCAAGTACCAAACCACACTCCATATTATCTGGTCTGTTCGGGGACTTAAAACAGCGACCCTACGGTTCCCAAGCCAAGTGCCTACAGACTGAGCCATTGCCGCCCCTACAAAACAAAGTGGTTACATCTCAAGTAAAGGGTGGGATTATCCCTCTCTTAGAGTAAGATGGTATGAGTGAATAAAACAACCAATAACTAAAGCAACATAAGAGCTACATTAAACAGCATCCACTATAAGGACATGAAAGGCTAGAGAATAGAGATTGTAACCGCAAGTGTTTAGCTCAAATCACTAGTGAATGCCTTTGGAAATAAGACACTGCAGTGAAGGTGTAATGTGTAACACTCAGATGAAATAACAATTACACCCATAGTGGCAGAGGCAAGAGTGGGCAATTAAAGCAAGAAAAAAAAGCAAGCTTCTGACAGGATTATTGCTGCTGCTCAAACCAGGAAGTAAGTGGGTTCAAGTTATAATACCAGGGGACAGTGCTGCAGAAGAGGAGAAGTTAGTTTGTTCCAAAATATCTGAGAGGATGCAACACCTGGACTGCAACGGTAAACTAATTACCACTGAGATATCCTGGAGCAATATGTTTTGGCCTTGTCATGAGTTTCAAACGCAGAAACACAGGCTCCTGAGCAATTCAAGCGTGCCATGTACAAATACATTTAAGCCATGGAAAGTGGTTGTCTTTGAACAAGAAATCACAAATAGATTCAGTAAGAAGTCTAATATGACTTGAATTCAATACTATGCTATACGCAGAGTCCATTCTTTATATTTGATGTGCTAGACTGAGCATAAAGCTGCACAAGCTGTTACTGTAAGGCCCCATGGCTTCTCTGTATTGTCAAAGACAGTGTGTGTTATTTGTTTGTGTGTCCATAGGGATCAGTTCAGGAGAAGCTATTGATCTGTGGCATATGTCAAATACCAAACACAAGATTATGTTTAAGTCAGATCAATTGAATATGACATAGCAAGGGAAAAACCATGACCGTCAGTTACTTAGTTTTAACAGACTGGAGTGACAGCGTAGATAATATTGTAAACAGAGGTGATTTGCTTAATTACTCTGGGAGTAAGCTTATTATGACATATTGCGTCGTTTTCAGACAGCCCAACAATGCAGCTAATGTTGCCTGGGAATTATTTGATCTACAAACAAAAGACAAGTAATACAACGTGACAACTAATGTTGCGTATTCTGTAATGGGGCCATATTGATCACACATCCAGTGTGCCTCTTTTCACCAAGTCCATTGCACATGGAAAAAATATAGCATATTAAAGTATCAATAACTTAGCAGTAGGCTACTCTTATGTTGGAATACTGGCATCAGTGTGTACTAATTTGCAATTGGACTGAATACAACTATATTTAGAAATAGCCTATAACTTACTTAAGAACACTGCCACTAACACAATGTTCCAGAGCTTCGAAATGGTTGCTCAATGTGTAAGGCTTTGAAAACTGGAGTAATTATCTGTGATTTTAGGTATGTGAAGAATCTGGCACAGGCATTTTAACAAAAACTTTATTGATATGTAGCCTAAAATATCGGTATTTTTTACGAAAAAGCACTGGCAGCCTATTAATAACATTGATGACAGCAGAATACCACTGAGGGGAGGGCTTGGATGCTGATTCACTTGAATAGCTTACTGAGACACCTAACTGTGAAAGTAACCCTTACAACACTCTTAGGCAGTGGCGTAACAAGGTTGTGATTGGCCCCGGTGCAAATATTGTTTTGGGGCCCCCCCCCATCGCCCCAAACATAAGCGCACGCTGATGCACTCACACACGCACGGATATACACTCTCTCTTGTCCTTTCTCTTTTGAGCACCACTCTTGTGCTTTGGTTTGCTGTACATTATAAATGCAAGCTATTACATTTTTTATAATGCTGCCGATCTTGCTGCTGCTAGCTACAGTACAGGTTGATTAAACGGTTCGCTCACCACGCAAGGTATCACATGACATGAAAGCAGGGCCGGCTCTAGCCAATTTGATGCCCTAGGCGAGATTTTTGCCCCCCCCCCATAGAATATATAAAGAATAAATGAAAAATCTCTACAGAAGACAAATACACTACAAAAACAGAAACTTATTGACATAGGTAATATACATCAAAAAGACTTCAAATGTATTCAGTATTGTATGAACATGTTTGAATTGGGGGGTGGACATCACATCCTCTAGGGCGGTCCGGGGGTATGCCCCCCCGGGAAGAAATGTTTGAACATTTAAAAGTAAAATGCTTCAATCTAGTGCACTTTGAGCACACAATTACTAGAGACTAGATCTAGGGGGTACAACTCTAAACACCCATATGAAAAAGATCGGTTTACATTTTAATAATCAAATAAGTATGTGAACATAACCAATAACCTACCATAGCCAATAATAAATAAATGTAACTTGTTTTGTTGTTGTTGTTCATTCATATCTTATTTTACCTAGTTAACATTTATTTAGTAATGCACATTTTTATTTCTCCAGTTTTAAACGATATTTTTGGTTTACTGTCCTATCGTAGGCCTATACATTGAAATAATTTCAAACCTGTTTATCACAATAATTATAAAGGAGTGCCTTGGAAATATGTGTTTACATAAATTGTGATCAAAACGTTTGAGACCCACTGAGATAACTTAGACTAAAGTTAACTATCTAAACACTGAGAGTCCTTTACCTCACTGAGCTGTAGTTATCAGCCTCTCATTCTGTCAGGAGAGAGCTCCCCTCCACCTTTGTTGTAGAAACCTCTTCTTCTTATATCCGTTAGCGCAGCTAGCACCAGGTGCTAAAAACAACAGTGCCGGTACCTCGCTCCCACGCTCACTCGCACTTTGGCTGTGAGCTGCGGGCGCCAGATAAGCCAACATCCCCCACTTTCATCACTTACAGCGCCCATCGTACAGGACAAATGAAAAGTGTAACCGGGGTGAAAAGGGTGTTACATTTACTTAATTATGAATGTTGTTACATCAAGGCCGAAAATTAGGATGAGAACCAACGGTCAAAAATGTTTTTCCCCCTCCCAGAGCTGCCAGCGCAGCGCCCCCCCAGATCTGGCGCCCTATGCGAACATCTATAACGCCAATGCTAAGGACCGGCCCTGCATGCAAGGTCATTTTTTTTGCATGGGCCCCTGGCCGGCTCTGGGCCCCTGGCCGGCTCTGGGCCCCGGGCTGGCTCTGGGCCTCGGTACGTTGCACCGGCTGCACCATCGATAGTTACGCCACTGCTCTTAGGGGTTACAATAATGTTAGTTTATCAAAAACATACTACAACGGGAACAACAAAGAGCCCTCTGCTATCATCTTTTGTCATGACAGTGCATGAATGAAGATAGCGTTGCTTGGAAACCCACCTGTTTTCAGCAGAGGAACATGTGACGTTGAGGCTAACAACAGCTGACTAAAGTTATGAAGGGATCAGCCCAGGGTTCGAGTTATGTGGGAGCCAATGGGAGCTGAGATCCCATAAGGAGGGGTCTGAGCTCCCACGGACGCAGTGAAATCATACATCTGTGGTGGTCGCTAATACATTACCAACAACAATTATTTTAATCACAAATAATGCATGTGTCAATGTAATGAGTATTATTTACGTTAACGAGGTTAATAGGCTAAAAGAAAAACATGTTTTCCAAAAGAACTACACATCTCTTGAATGACAATATGCCTGCACTGCACCTCCAAGGTGCACAATACAGTATTGCGCAATCTATGCCTGTGAGCGTGCTGCGCGAGCCGAGATGATGTGTGTGTGTGCGTAGTTGAACCTTTTCATATTTAAGTTTGTAGCAAGTAGAGGGCTGCTGCTGTGTGTGTGTGTGTGTGTGTGTGTGTGTGTGTGTGTGTGTGTGTGTGTGTGTGTGTGTGTGTGTGTGTGTGGTGTGTGTGTGTGTGTGTGTGTGTGTGTGTGTGTGTGTGTGTGTGTGTGTGTGTGTGTGCCCGGACTGGCCATCGGGAGGACCGGGAGGTTGCCCGTGGCGCGAGCGAGAGAGAGAGAGAGAGAGAGAGAGAGAGAGAGCGCGCGCTTGCACCGGTTACTTTTATTGTTGTTGTTAGCATCTGGTGCTAGCTAGCTACGCTAATGGATTTAAGGAGATGTTTCAACAACAAGGTGGAGGGAGAGCTCTCTACAGTCAGACTGAGAGCCTCTGATAACTACAGCTCAGGTGAGGTTAAGGACTCTGGGTGTTTTTATCTCAAACGGTTTGGTCACCATTTATGTAAACATATATTTCCATTTGAGGGGGGAGTGATTAGAAAAATATGCATGAATAAAAAGAAAGAAAATGTTAACTAGGTGAAAAAAGGTAAGATACACTTTTAAAGTCTTTGCTGGTGCCTCAAAGAGGAGCAGGGGGGAGAGGAGGGAGACAGGTGAGGCTGGTTCAGGAGCCCAGACACACTCGCAACTATAATGAACCGAAAAATAAATAAATAAACAAGTTTCAATGTTTTTTAATATTGGATATGGTATGTTATTGGTTATGGCCATGTCCTTATGATTTTATGATTATTTAAATGTAGGCTATACAGTTCTGTTTCATATGGGTGTTTCCATAGATGTAGTCTCTTTATTTTCCCCAAAGTGCACCAGATTGATGCATTTAACTCCAAAATTAAAACAAATATCTTACCAGGGGAGCATTTTTTTAAATAGTAACCCATGTCCATATATTTATTTTTGGGTAGTAGATTTAAACTATAGGGCTATAGCTATGGGCAGCAACGCTGTAAATATTGACAAATAAATCCAGCAAAATGGCACAAAAAAAACTGGTAGTGGCCTGGCTGAGTGTATAATGTTTGAGTGTGTGCGCACGCTAGTTTTAAAGACCCCCATAGAGCTCAGTTTATAACTCGAACCCTGCTGAGCATCAGCCCCAAATCACCAGTATTAGCTAACTAACTATACATGCATTGAGTCGTTAGGAAAACAAATGGCTTGTCATTGTTCATACTAGTTTATGACCTACCTTAGGTAGACGGATGAAGTGGTTTAAATGGCGTTAGCAAACTTATTTCAGTTTTCAGCTATCAGTGCGGAGCTAACGTCACTGTTTCCCTCCACTAGCATCAGCCTGTTGACGGACACTGGTAAAAGGGTGGAGGACACATTTCATCCATACAATCGGAAGAGGACATCGTCAAAGACAACAAGGACAAGAAGTTCGCCATGGATATATAACTTCGAAGTAGACCTACATACAGTAAGACGTTTTAATTTCCATGTTATTTTTTGTGTGTTTCTTTTTTTGTGTCGGCCGCCGTGCCTGTAGCTCTCTTCACGACACAGACACAGGTCGGTTCTTTAAAACGGGCGTTTATTTATTGGAGTTTTCATCCTGTAGCCTCCCCTCTTCCGTTACGCCGTGAGAACTACAACACCAAATGACACGTATACATAGCCAAACATATTAGCATATTGTGCTACACATATGAATGAAAATAAGAAAATGAAAACATAAAACAAATACCTCGTTGGCCGCTTGTCGTGAAAGGAGATTAATCTTACAGTTCCTTTTCTGTATAACTTTGTCACATTAAACTTTGTCACATTAAACTTTGTCACAGACTTCAGCAGAGCTTCAAACAAAGACGTCAACCCACGTTGAGTTGTCCAGTGTAACAACAACACACGCAGTACCAGCACATGAACAAACATTAGTTCCTAGTCACAAGAAACAAGAAACACGCATATCGGTTTAACATGTAAAACAAACTGTATTAAATCATGCCGCCATATTTAACGATTATAAAATAACATGAAATAAAGTATTTATTTATCTAATTGAACTATGACATTAATTGTGTTATTCTTTTTTAATTAAGCTAACTTTGTTACGTCATTTACAGTGCCACTTAAGTATTGTGGTTACCTCAGTGTTATGATTAGCCTCTGTCAAACCACAGCACTGTGCTGTAGTTTGACTTTGTTTAGTGTGATGCATGTGGGTTATCTATGCCTTCATAGTCAAGTCTGCTAATCCTGTCTTTGTATCTGCCTTGCATAAGTTCCTAATAGGCAGGGGCTTCCCCCCAAGGCAGGCAACTGCTTGGGGCCCTGGACCAGAAGGGGGCCCCCAAAGAAGGTAGATTAAGAAGGTCCACAGCAACGACAACATGAAACACCCTTTAATTTACTGCAACGACATGTCGGGAAACCCCCTCAAGGCGGCCCCATGCATAGCGCGCCGTGAAATGCTGCTTCTTTTCTTAAGTTTCGGGGGGGGGGGGGGCGTGATGATGAAAAGCTGGTTCGAGGGGCCCCCAGTGAATGTTGGCCTAGGGCCCCCACCGACTCTAGGATCGCCACTGCTAATAGGCTACTTGAGACTCTGGGTGTAATATTGATAACCAAAGTAGTACCAGAACTAAACCATGTTCAACACAATGTACTTGTTTGAAGATTGAGTAGTCCTACTTGGAAATAAAAGCCAGGCGTGGTACATCATACATCCTATTATACGTTTTATTTGGCACAATTAGCTTTTAGTCATTTATGTCCTTTGCTTGGTGTTTTTGGGACACTTCTGGCAATACATGTGTCTGCTTTCTTTTCCCCAAAATGTCTTGTTTTAAATGTATGTGTTAGGCTATTATACTGAATCATAGACTGTATACATGAAGATCAGGGTTTCTCATTATTGGTTTTATCTGTAAGTGGCAACATGCCATATTCAAATGTTGTTGTAATGATTTAAGATGTGTGAGTAAATCTGGCATATCAGCCAGTGCCTATAAGCCACTTGCATGCTGTGTTCAGCTGTGTTGTCCTACTCTCTCCTTCACCGTTCACGTTTTTTCTTCCAATTTATTCTTTCCAATCCACTTCCTTTGCTCTGTCCTTAACCCGGCCTCATTATTATTGTTTGTACTTGAATGATTCTGTTCGGGTTGGCCTCCATACTCCTACCTATTATTGACAAGCACATTCACTTCTCATGTGCGATTATGGTTAGAAGTTGCGTGAAGTACTTCATTTAATGGTCTTTTTGATAATCATGGCACAAAGGAATGTAAAAATGTTAAAATTAAATGTAACCAACTCTCTTTAAAATATAAAATATTTTATTAGGTTCATACCTCTGCCAAGGCCGTACTAAGACTGTCCTTTACTAATCCTTGGTTATCACCTATATGATTTTTGACAGATCTGTAAGGTTTTCCGGCAAGGATCATGATGTGCTCTAACATTTCTTGGAAATAAATCATTCAACTAAATGACTAAATTAAGCTTTTTTTTTTTTTGCAAGTGTTTTAATTTGACAGATAACGGTTGTTGATATCAGTAAAATAACATAAATTGGCTTGCCTTTCTTTACAGGCCAGCCGGTTTGTTTGCATATTTTCTTGAGCTACTTAGCAGCCGGAGGAAGGCGAAGAAAGGAAATAGGAGAAGGGCACAGGACCCAGAAAGTGAGATAGCTGGACTGGGCAATGATAGATATGAAAGTTGTTGACAGCACATATACGGGTGGGAGACAGAGCGAAGAGAATTGAGTGTAAAAGATGGGGGGGGGGTTTTGACAGACACCCTCCCCCCAACACACTCACACACTCACTCAATACGAAAAAATGTGTTGTCAGCAAGCATAGGGCAATAAATACTCCCATATTTAAATATTTGACAGCATCAACTCTATGCTAAGAGATCCTGCATCTCTATGCATTATATAAAGTTTGTTTACAGTTACATGCAGTCAAACAGAAGCAGCAGAGAGGGGTAAAGAGGAGAAACAAGTTGTAAAAGTTCTAGTTTGAATGTGTGACAGAGCATAATGGACATTTTTCATCATTTTTTTTAGATACAATGATTTTTGAAATAGAGAGGGAGACAAGGAAGAGATACATTGGTCTTATTAACACACATAGCCATTTCAGAATAGAAGAAGAAAGCCAACACTGGAAATCAGTGTAAAGCTGTTGATACGGTCCAAGATCTGGAAATAGATGTTATTTCTCTTCACGCTCCATCCACTCCCTTAACTCCCACAGCCAAGCGCTCAGCAAACAAAACACATAATTATTTCTATTGAACAAAGATGAGGAGGAATTAATTAGGCAGCAGGCAAGTTGGTAAAAAAACCTTCTCCATTACAACATTACTTTCTCTGCCCTCCCTCCATTAAGCCTTAAACTAATGGAGATAATTAGATAAAGAGAGAGTGGTCATTAATATGTAGAAGCTTTTCTTTTGTGTTTAATGTGCCTGATGAATGTCAGGATTCATATTATAAATACTTTCTTATCAGAGTGATTAGAAAAGACCTGTCAAGGCAGAATACCAGTACATGTGTGTGGGAGAATCTGAGCAATGTGTAAGGTAATTAGATTACTAATTATCATAACATGCTTTAATATCCATTCTCTATTTAATCTCCATCTCCTTAAGATTCAGAAGTATTGACACAGTAAAATAAAGTTCAGTCAGACAACTCACGTGTTCTTAATATGTTTATTAGAGCAGTATATAGTTGAGTTTGGCGTCTAGGCTCGGGCCTCATCACTCCACAGATTTACATAGAACATTGAGTGATGATTAGATACTGTAACTATCCCCCGAGCCTACAGGTGGAAGCTGGGGTGGAAGCTGGGGTGGAAGCTGGGGTGGTGGTGGGGCAGGCAAGCAGCACGTGAACGCATCAGCAATGTGACAGAGCCGCAGCATTAGCGAGGCAGAGGCAGGCAGATCTGGCAGCTTAAATAGAGCGGCAAGTTAAGGAGATTGTGTTTGGTTGGTTGTAAGAGAGACGCGTCACGTGTTAATGTATCATTGGTGCTCGAGTTGACTGCCTGAACTAGCTCGCAGGCTTCGCCCCATTAATGGTGAACTGACCATTACTTTATTTTACTGATAGAAGTCATGTCTGTTCTCCAAAAATACTGCTTCTATCCACTGGAATATCCCCACACTCAAATACATTTTGGGACAATTGTGTCAAAAGTTTACTGTGTTCAATAGCAGTTTTGAAAGGGGAATTATAATATCATAGTGTCTATTTTCACCCGTTTGGAAATAGCTAAACACAGGTATTCGGCTATTTACACCCACCCTGCGTCAAACCCACTTTACCACTTGGGTGCACATATATTGTTCACTATTGGTGCAAATAGCATCTGCCTTACAACATACAGTATGCCCGTACACCCCAAACTCGGATGCACATGTGTACTGAATGTTAGGTTAAAGAAGGATCCTTAAGGCAACAAGTTATAATATTTTGGAGTATTTGAAATCGAATCAAGAAATTGCAGTCACACGTTTATCATTAAAAAACGGAATATATCAGCATCAAATTGCAGTGACATTTAGTTTTTAAAGATTGATGTCTGTATCTACTGTAGATACACATAGAACAGTCTGATAAGGGAGATACACGACCCTATCAGATGGAGATATAGTAGATACATTCGCATTTTCGCCCTCCCTGAAATGTAGAGAACTTCCTATCAAAACAGAATACATATTCATGAACGCATGAGATTAGAAATATGAAAAATATGAAATATTATGAATATAGATAACATGAATTGTTTATAATCCCCATGGGGGAATTTGGCTCATCCTCTATGCATCACTCAACATCTCAGAAGAAAGCCAAGAAGAGCAGCATTAATATGAAAAAAATACATCCTTTATTTTATTCCCTTCCTGTCACTTTATCAATAACACACAGAGGGATTCTCTCTAAATATCTCACGCACAGAGGGTGGTGTACAAACAATTGGTTGTGCATCTGCTAAACAAGATAATCCCTCCATATACATGTGTAGGTAGCGATGTGTGCCTTTGATTGCAAATATCAGATTTAAGGTTAATTCTTTGAACAGCTTTTTCCTTTCTATTGTAGTCAAAACAGGGATGCATTTCTGCTCTCCCACACACACACAACCAAACACATACACACGCAAAAAAGAACAATGGAGTCTGTTACTCCCTTATGTGGGAGAGAGGAAACCGGTATCCATAACAATCCATTCTTTTTTTGTGTGTGTGTGTGTACTTTCTATTAGATTGTATTTCTCCTCCAGAATCTCTCCATCCATCTGCTGAAATCCTATTTTCATGACAAACAATAAGACACACACACTCACTCAGTCACTTTTCCCTGTAGCTGCCAGAGAGCCAGACGAAGGAGGAGAGGGAGCGAGGAGAGAACACAGGGAGGAGGGGGTCACAATAAGGATTTAAATCGCAAAACAATCTGAATGAGTGTGTCTGTGTGTGTCTCTGTATGTGTAGCTGTGTAAATCGCAGGGTAATCCTGTTTCTCAGTGTTGAGATATGGGCCTTAACGTCATATTCAATATCAGAGTGCCAATACAGAAAGCCTTTGAGATGTTGAAAGATGAAAGATGTTTTGGTAGTGCACTGGAACCTTTAAGTTTAAAAGTCAAGGTGGTAGCATGCAATGCCCCTTTAGTGACACAAGCCAAGGGATGAATGACATTTTCGTTTATTTTTGTAATTCACTTGAAAAGTGTATCCTGTGTGATGACATGGGTTACTTACCGTCATTCAGTGTATCTAAAGGCCCGGACACACCAATCTGACAACAAATAACTGACACAGACGGACCCCGACTGTTGCGTCGCCTCGCGTCTCTGCGTCTTGGCCATGTGTCGCACTGGAACACACCGCAAGGACTTCAGCCGACGGCCAAGAAGTACATACGAACTGTGCATGCGTGAGTGGCAATAACTCTCCTTACCAGCAGGCGGCGGTAGTGTGTATTCATCATTCAAAAGAGGCAACAACCGGAAGACAGACTGCGTGATAACCGAGAGAAGAAGAACAGACTGCGTGATATAAACAAACAACAAATAGCGTGTGCGTTCCATTTTCACTCTACAGCGAGAAGCTCATGGGGCTTTCCCGAACCTGTGTCGAGAGCTGGAGTTAAATGAAATCTCAGATTTGCCTTCTTAATAGTTTGTTTGGGTCCCTCACTTCCGTTTCGCTTCTCATGCACTGATTCGCTAGCTGAACAGCCAATCAGAGTGATTTCTTTTGCCGACTGCCTTCGGCGGGTTTTCGGCCGAAAAGGCATCGACGGTGCGGGACACACCAATCTGAGTAGGGCGTGTCGACGCTCATCGTCGGCCTGACGCCCACCGACGACGATAATCGGCCTGGTGTGTCCGTGCCTTTAACCATCTAAACCCATGGTCCTGTGGTCCAGCAAACCTATATTTTGTTGGTGTTTATATTCAAGTTTTGCTTCTATCTGTCTTTTTACAGTGAAGGATGTCTGGCAGAGATTGCAACATGTTATTGATGAAAACATGAAAAGAGACTTTGTTGATGTTTCTACCTCTGTGCATCCGAAGGTAGACTGACTGTCTGGAAATGTCAGGAAGAAAATATGAACTCCCTAGTCTACAATACATTTGAATGTTTTTAAAGAAAATGTTTGTGGCTTTCTTTGTTGTAAATGTAATTGTATTTCAACAAAACACATTAGTGTGGGCTTGGGCATTTCACTTTGGTCTCCTTTATGACTGAAGTGCTCCTCTTTTGCTATTTTAGAAGTTAGCAGGTTGAGCAGAAACACAGCAGTATACAGTAGAGTGTAGATCTCAGGTTGTTGCGGGCCACCAGCTTTTAAGTAAAAATGTGCCCATCTCAGTTGTGGAGTTATTTATCTTCCTAATAAACTGTAAAAAAAAATGCCATCCCTTCTTCTGTAACCTTTCAGCAACAATCTGTTAAATGGAATCGTCCATTTGCATTTTTAGTACTTTCGTATCATTTTAGGAAGTGATAACAGCCAGCGCAAATGATTCATTTACAAAAGCAGATGTATGAATATGAGGAAAGCAATGTTAAAATGGTTCCCTTCTCACAAAATGTTAATAACGCCATAATGACAGAACATTTGCAAACCACACCCAGCTTTGACTACTTCAAAAGCTACAGTAATTTAACAGTATTCCGCTCCTCTTGGGTACTTGTGGCAAGGAAGACATTCTGTGGGAAGAAATCCAATTACGAAATCCTTCCAAGAGAAATAATGAAAATTCAAATGGGTTATGTAAATTCTGTCTTGTAAGTGGCTGGGGACAAGTGTGGCAAGTAGACTGTGCTCACACACACGCGTTACAGCCATTTTGCTTCTTCAACACTTTTTCAATATTCTAATCTGAATCCATCACTTCCTCCCTGTCACCTCTGTGATAGCGCTGCTAATGTTGCTTAATGAAATTTGTTGACAAAGGAACAGCGCTCTGTCCTGTTCTCAGCATATTGAATTAGCTGTCTGGGGAGGGAGGAGGCGAGAGAGAAAACCCAGGAGATAGATGACCTCCCCCAGTCACTGTCAGCACACTGAGAACTTTTGAGGATCTCTCCGTCTCTCGCCCCACATCCCTCACTCTCTCGCGCTTAATACGGTTTCTGTACAGTGCTCACTGACTTAATGCAGCATGAAAATAGAAGAGTGAAAAAGGGAGAGACAGTGTGAGAGAAGATTAAGAAAAATAATGGCACCGGGGATAGGCACTAGATAAACAGTAAAACAGAACCGAGAATAAAGTAGAGAGGAGAGGGTGAGTAAGGTAAAGAAAAGAGGAAGAGACGAGTGGACAAGAGCGATAGGAGGCCTAATGAGAGGCAGAGTCAGAATGAAATATGGGGGCAGAACGTAAGAGATAGCAACCCAGAGAGAGGGGGGAGAGGAGGGGGAGAGTGAGGCATAACGTTTGAGAGGAAGCACCAGAGAGAGATTGGGAACAAATGGTTTGGAAAACCAGCCATGACGTGAAATAAAAATGAATGGCTCAGAAAAAGAGGCAGGAGAAGTGGAGAGGACAAGAGTTATGGCTAAAGAGGAGGCATTGGATCTGGTCTGTGAACTCTCTTGAGATGGGAGCACTTTTTGTATTAAGATGATCTGCACAAAGGGTCAAGGTTATGTGGGTAATTGATCAAAAGATGGTAGAATAAATGTCTTTGACTCCTTCACATTAAACAGCTTTGTGAGCAAGACTTTCAATGGAGCCGGGGCCAGAGGGACTCGTTAGTAAAGCAGCAAACTGAACCCAGCCGTTGGATATGCGTTAAAGGCTGTTATTACCCGTTATTCCTGGAAGACTCTCTCACCCTGCTGATCCTATTTATTCAGTTTCTTATTCTCTGAGCCTTCCTGGGGAATGGTGTAACACCTGTGGTCCGTATCCTGCTTCTCTTAAACAACCATTGTCCTTGACACTTCAATCTGCCTTTCCTTTCTGGCCTGGATGAGGTCATGACAAGATATATGTGTGTGAGTTCGCTGGAGGCATTTGTACTGTTAGACTGAGAATCCTTTGTCATTTTCTCATAATAAAAATGACAGAAGGGGAAAGAAGGGGGAGGCAGCAGCAAGGGATTGACAACAGGAGATATGGAGAGAGAGCTCAGACACAAACAGGAGTGGATGGGAGGGGTGAGGTGAGGTAAAGAAAAACTTAAGATTACAGTAAAAGTAAGAAAAGTTTACACAACACACTGGAAAATATATATCAGGCACACAGTTGCAAAATAGTTGCACGATACATTTTAAAAGCAAGTTGAAAAGACTTAGCACTGAAAAGGTGAACAGACAAACTGGTTCAGACGGGATGAGAAGTAGATAAGAGAAAGGGAATAAGGGAGCACTCAACCTGGAGGCGCAGGTGTTAGAGCAGCCTCACTCCCACTCCCACCAGCTTTAATGGCAGATTTCTTTCCTCAATACCTTTTTTTCCTATGACAAGATATCTATTGATAACAATATAAAACAAAGGTGACCTTGTGAACACTTAAAAACATGTTTTGTTAATAAAGCAGATGAATGAAGTCTTTATTTTAAATAAATTGAATCAACAATTGTATTGTCACATATCATATATATATATTATGTTAGGGATAGATGACAAAGGATAAATAATGTACAGTACACGTCACAATTCTTTCTTTTTTCTCGCTTTTTTCCTTTTATATCTTTATCCCTGTTCATATTCCTTTCCCTGCCCTTCTGTCGCTGTCTCTGTGTTATCCTGTTTCTCTCAACCCTAGCTGGAGTGTTTAGCATGTCTGTATGCCTGGAGCTGTATTCCTTTGTTAGGAAAGGCTTTTCATGTAGGGATGCTTGTGTGTTAATACACTCACCATAAAGCTGCCGAAAGGATTGATATCAGATCTGTGTGTGTCTTATTTATATGATTATTGTGCACTGCTGGATGGATGGATGGACTTTATCAGCATGGATATGCCCTCTTAAGTCATTTGTTAAATGCCATTCTGCTGTGAGGCTTCAAATTTCCCTCACACATTCCCCTCACTCTCAACCATAGCTCTCAGTAGCTCACAGCCCACCTTTCAGATATTATTTGGTAATGAATTGCTTTTTTTTTGGTAATGAATTTTTTTTTTTAAGCAACACTTCTATAAACAATGACCAACACATTGTTTCTTTGTCACCTTGAACATTGGTATAGGATTAACTAAAGGAAGACATTATAATACTTTTAGATATTATTTTATGTTGTGACATCCAGTATTCATTTTGTAAATTACATTTGAATAACCTAGCTCCTATTAGCAATGAATACAGTTTTAATCACTTACAGAATATGTGGAGCTCTGGAGGCTCTGACATTTACATAACTTTAAAATGCAGTATATAGTATATATATTTTAAGATCATGTTTGCATAGCACTGTGGAGTGGAATCTGAAAATGTTTATGTCTTAGATCTGTGAACAATCTTTGTTTGCAGATTTAATTAATTTAAATATGCCTTTTGAGAATCCGTATATGAATCATTATAACTCTTCATTATTAAATTCTTAGTGAGTGATACATGTAGGAAAGTAGATTATTTGTTTGATAGACTTGTCAGCAAAAATGTGCTCCTATTTACTTCAATTACCTTTTTAATTAATCAATTTCCACACTATTATGTAATCTAACTATTATAAGCAAGAAATGAAAAAGCTCCAGCAACCCTGTCAGCTGGAAAACCTCGAAGCATCTTCTGAGGATTGTATCTCCAATAATGGAATACAATACCAAACCTAGCCCAAATATTGGCCAAACAATAAAGTACACATTCAAATAATCACAGGATTTGACTTAATAATGAATAAACTGTCAGAAACAATATCAATCTTGACATCCTCTCCTTCTCCCCTATACACTGTTATTATGTGGACTAAATCAACATTTCGTTTGAATGTGAAATTGTCAAATCCTTGAGTTATTTCTATCTCCTCTGCTAAACTAATTCAAAAACTCAAAGATGGAGAGGGCTCAGTAAACTCCCTCTGCAGGAGGACGACTGTCGACTCTCGTGCACAAAGCAAACATATAACTTCAGTTTCCATTTTTAGATTAAGCCAATCAGTCTTTGTATTTCCCAGCAGAATTAACTTCTTCTGTCTATCAAACACAATGAAGACAACAGAAAAAAGGAATGTCAGAGAATACGAGAAAGGGGGCGACGATCAAAAGAAGAATAACACAAGACATGTCAGTTTTTTCAAAGCGTGAACAACTTAATAAGGACTATTCATTTCTGTGGCACTACTGGCAGGCATCCAAGGCGACAGAGTTCAAAGCAGCGTATTTGACTCTGAGCATTGTGCCATTTCACAGAAGGCTAAAAGCACAAACCAGCATGCAGGTGACAAGAAGAGAGAGGAAGAGACCAATTGAAGAGGTGGAGGAAATAAAGAAAATGGCAGCAATAGGAAGGGAATTCAGCTTTTTGTACGGTTACGGTACGTCCACACGGCAGTGTGCGTTGAAGCTTGCCGGTGGGCGTGTCTGGAGCGCGATCAACAACCAATCACATTAATCTCCCGCCCCGGACACACAAGCACGCGGTTTGATTGGCTAGAGCTTGTACTGGCATACAGTTTGATTTGATTGGCTGACGCTTCCGTCGAAGCTTGAAAAGTTGAACTTTTCTCAACGTTCGAAGCGAGCAACGGAGGCAAAGCGACGCAACGGAACCACAATGCAGTTCGGCAAAGTCTGACGTCACCCCATTCAAAGTCAATGGGAAGCTGCGTTGAAGCTTCAACGCACGCTGCCGTGTGGACGGGCCGTTAGAGTAAAGATGTAAAAGAAACAGAGGTGGACAGTCACAAGGAGTCAAACATTTTGACATGAAATAATGAGACAAATGGATGAGCTGCATTATAATAGCAGGTATAAAACAACTTCAATGTCAAATGTAATAACAAGTTTTATATACAGTTATCAAAACCATCTGCACTGTTTTATTGCATTGCAGTCCCTCTCTCATTATTGTATGTATCAGAATCACACAGCCGATGATGGTCACACTCACACATGAAATCACATGGCAACTGTTTCACATTGATGAAATAAATGATGTCTCGGATTACATTTTTATGTTTATCAGTTTTGCTCAGAAAACGTACCACCCATTGTTTCTAATTAAATAAACCAACAATTCGCTTGTCTTTGCTGAAACTCTGAACTCCGCTGTGACGGATCAGCATGTCTAGCATTTTATAATTATGATGGTCAAATACCTGCCCTGACAACATAAGTGTGCAATAAAAACCTTTAAATTATGGCAATGTTTGCAACAATTCCTAATTCAGAACGATCTGCACAAACACATAAACACTTAATGTACCAGTGAGCTCATCAATCATTTATAGCACGAGTAAATACATTATAAACTTTCTACACAGATCTTAAATATGCCAAAGACTATATATTCTTATTACTAGATCATTTTAAGAGAAGGTGAAATACTTCCGTACACAAATATCAATATATTTTCAAGGTGCTGGGGTAATTTATACACGAAGCACATTATGAAATGTCACAGAGTAAGCTCAATTTTAATTAGTTGACTATGTGAAAGCTGTAGCTATAGATCAAAAGAGTTTCCATGGTTCTGAGTTGACTTAGACCCAGTAAAAATAATTATTATCTCACCTTTTACCATTTTATTATTAATACATAAACATTGATCAGAAGCTGTGCTGTGAAGAATGCACAGAATCAGGACTGTTTTAAAGGGGCCCTGTTATGCTTTCTTTGGGTTTTCCTGTAGTGTGTTACATCCCGTCTGAAACGCCTCCATTGGACTCCTTTGTTTACTTGCATACATAGTGACATCACTACGTAACACGCTTATATTGACTAGCGCTCCAACCCATTGTACGTGGGACATCTATAAGCGGTTGACCAATCACAACAGAGCTGGCCAGCTGGTTTCAGACAGAGGGGGAAAAGAGGTGCGGCAGTACAAGCAGTATGAGGAAACTAAAGCACTTCTTGGAAAACTAAGCATGCCAAAATGTCACAGAAGACGCACAAAATACAATTCTGAAACCTGAAAATTACATAATACAGCCACTTTAAACAAAAGCTTTTAAAAGCAGCAACATACTTATTACAAGGTGGTTTAATCTACCATGCAGTGCCAACATCTTATAAAGTTTATAAATCTCACCAAAACGTCACTCTATTTTCACTTACAAAGTAATGATTTAGAAAAATGATCTTGTAAGAGAGTCATCTCCCATTGAAAGGATGACAGACGACTGAAAAACATAGGTCATCCTGTGTAGAGAGCGTGTAATACGCCTCGCTGAGGGATGCTGTCAATTTTGACATCTCCAGTTGATAAGGGACATGGGGTTGAAACAGAGGACCTTGAACTGACTATGGCTTCTTCTGAAGTCTGTCATGTGATGAAAGTGTTTTTTAGGCAGTGATTGAGCACCAGTAAAGCTAAGATAAATTGCAGCCAAAACCCAAGGCTTCTGCCATCAGCGACTGGTGCCATGAATTTCAAATACATGTATGACTCAAAAGAAAACATGCTAAATGTCAGTATTTATATCCTTTTTGTCCAGTTCATCTTGACTCACTGGTGTTCCAGACAGTGAATGCAGCATGTTTTTAGTTTCTCTATAAACAACCGCCTGCCCATTACATGGATGCATGCAGACAGATCACTCTTCTCCAGAGCTGCATAAAAGTGATTAGTTGGACAGCCACACACTGGGATTAGACAGCAACCATCTTCTTTATGTGACTATACAACGTTTTTTTTCTAAACACAATGTTTCTCATACTAAAAGCACTGATAGAAAAAGTAGAGGTCTGACAGCTACCAGACATCATTTGATGAGATACTCCTGAAATGTTTAAAAGACGAACACCTGCAAGTCAATTTCACTGGTGTCCTTATCAGAAACAGCCTCATTATATGACAGCCTTTCCCTTAACAGCGTTTGTTCAAAGGTGAGTTTATTACACAGATCAGAAAGCTTCAGAAAATAAATTGAGATTACTGACAATTATCATTATTCTTACAATACACACCAGTCTAGCACAATGTCCCTTTCTTTCACTCTGAATCACATGTTTTTTTTCTATTCAGCTGCTGAGTTGAAATTATAAAGTAAATTATAAAGTTTTCGTTAAGTCACGGCAATTTCAGAGCTCCTTCTGTTCTCTGTAGTGGTTGCCTTGACTACACTTGCACAGGGGTTTTAAATGAAGTAAGGTCACCTGTAGTTGATAAATGAGTAGAGGGGTTGCCAAATAAACAGGCGAGTGTGTTGACTATTTTGTTTGTGTGTGCTTGTGTGTAAGGAATGTGGCTGTTCTTCCTCAGAGGCCCTGAAAAAAGTAACAAAATGGTTAAGCTGATAAGAGAGGAAGTGTTCGTGCGTGCCTGCTTGCTTGTGTGTGATGTGATTCGTCTGGCCACTGTCCTTTACCGGGTCGATGAGTTGATTGACAGCGCTGTGCCAGACACAAATGGTACCAAGTTAGAAGCCATGTCTTATGACAGTCCTTCTTACAAAGTCATGAAGTAATACTTGTAGCTTGTTTGATCCCTAAATATTGTCAATTTCTTCAAATTGTGATTCTTGCAGTCACAGTCGATACATACGTTCATCCATTATATTGATTTTTTTCTACAATCACTTTCCATTGTTCCTGAATCTGAGGTTCCACCTTGTACCATTTAATTGTGATTGCTTTTTTGCCAGATATTAACAATATTTTGACAAGATATCTATCTGTACTTTGGACAATTCCTTCGGTTAACTTATTAAGATAGAGTACCATCTGGTTAGGTATATATCGCATCCAGTATGTTTTGCAAATCTTTGTTGATCGAATACACTTTTTGTACAAGTACATAGACCCACCTGTGGTACCACATATAAAAAACAAATACAGTATATTATATTTATCTAACTTGTACTTAAGTACTGGGGTATTTGGTTTAAATGCTTTATCTTGTTATTTCATATTTAGTTGGTTCTACATTCAAGCATATTTTTAAGTGCTGAGTAACGAGCTTCACTTTATGTAGCGTAATGACTTTGCTCCAGTTTAAATTAACTTGGTTATATGATCCTTTTATTTAATTATAGTTTGGAAAGAAACATCCTTTAACATTAGTTCTGAAGATATTTGTGTTTATTTCCTTGATGTATTAAGTGATTTTACTCACAAATACACACACCACTCAAAGCAATAGTGTGTGTATTTGTGGATTTATTTGTGTACACCTTTTCATATGTTCATGGTATAAACTTCCGTCACAGACTGCACCTTGGCTATTAAACTTAACAATAACAAATAAATTGTAGCAATTAAGATGTATTTGATCTATTTAAAGCTAATGCACCAGAACTTGGTTTGGCTTACTTGAAGCCAATGTGCCAGCATGTCTTACTGTTCTGAGTTTATATTTGTATGGTTTATTGAAATTATTGTAAGTCACCTTGGATAAAAGTGTCACTTAAATGAAAGATTATGTAGTTTGCTCAAGTGAATTGCATTGTCCTCTGCCACAGTAAGTTCTCTCAGGTTTTTCATGGTATTTTTGGGACATTCTGAGGAGGGATAAGTGGTGCATGGGGTGTGTGCATGTGGTCTGGGGTGTGCACAGTTACTGTGTTAGAGGGTGACTACGATACTCACCCTCTCCTGCGTCCCAGGAGCAGGTCAGTGTTAAATGTGTTGGTTTAGCCATTTACGTGCATAATATTTAAAAAATCTTCCAGCCAGCTGACAGATTAAAGACCTTCCTGATGTGAGGGGACTAACCACTCACTGTACCCTGGAGACACCAAGATCTGAAAGAATATTTTACAGAAATACAGTATAGTTGTGTTATTGTAGTCTGATAATGTTAGACCTAGCTTTACTTATAAAATGCTAAAATTATCAAGAAGGGGGGAATTATTAATAATGATAGTTTATGTCGGTATTGATGGTGAAAGATAATCTCTGGTGAGACCCTTCACCCTGTTGCATTTATTTATTGTCAGATTAGATACATACAATATCGGTCACAAGCTCACACAAGCTTAAAGTTAAATGTAGGAGACAGCCAGCAAAGCCTCGATCAGAAAACACTATTCAGTAAGACATTTAGATTTTCCTCCCTTATGTCACTTATGCCGCCCACGGTATTCAGACTAACAGTACGTGAAAAATAATGTTTTTTCTTTTCTTTTTTTAAGCATGTGTAAATGCTCCGATAGAAAAACAAAATAGAAAAAAGTAAAAAATGAGCACTATATGTTTATTTGACTGTGACCAAGTCTGGTACTATAACTGGATTCAACTTAAAGGGGACCTATCATGCAAAATGCACTTTTGTACGTCTTTTATACATGAATATGTGTCCCCGGTGTTCCAGGGAACTCACCAAGTGTCAGAAAACACAACCCTCTCTATTTTCCTCCATACCCAAATCTCTAAAAAAGGGGCTGCAACGGATCTGATAAAAACTGATCCAGATTTGAACACTGTCCTTACGTCAGGACATTGGCGCTACGGCTATTGGGCCAACTCCACCAATCAGGAGGAGACAGCCACGGCCATTGCCGTTCGAAAGCGCTGGAGACGCTGTAGTACATATGCCAGGCCTGTAGATGGTGCTGTTCTCGCAGAATCAGCCCTTGCAAAAACAGGGCTAAAAAAGTGCAAATTGAGCGAAATGAGGCATGGCTAAAATGCATGATCTGTTTGGTATTTTGAAAAAAAAAAAGTATAAATATGCCTTATATAGGTATGGTCCTACACTATATTATTAAAATATAGCATGATAGGTCCACTTTAATATAAAGTCGGCATTTGAACTGCATGTTTACTCATTACTATTGGACAGATGTTATTTTCTGCTTATCCATTCCAGATACTAAGAGTTCTTGATGGTTTCCAATTATTTCTAGGTAGAAACAGGTCACATGCTTAAAGGGCCCATGTCATGGCCATTTCCACTGATCATAATTCCATTGTTGAGGTCTACTAGAATAGATTTATATTGTGCAATTTTCCAAACTCACATTGGTTTCTCATACAGCATCTCTGTAAACTACGTGTATTCACTGAATTTCACTTTCTGCCTTTAAAGTGAAAAGGAGACATTCATAAAAATGAGAAAGAATCAAAGGTGAGTTGTGTTTGTTTTCATATCTCAGATTCTTTTAGATTCTTCCTGTGTCCCAGCCTACCTGTGGCTGTGTTTTTCTGACTTGCCTGTCATCCTGAATGGCTTGGCTCTTTCTGTCTGCATATAAATATGTGTGCAATATCCAAGATTCACTTTAGGACAGAACTATCAGACTTCTATAAGCAACAATGGCAAAAGTCTCACTGACCACCATAGATCCTTTGACAAGCACTTACAGTCGGCCAAATGTGTTTAATCAGGAAGTTAAAGTGGTGTTAGAGACAGTATCTTAACCATACAGACATCTTATCCTTCAGTAATGATGAAGAGAGAGAGATTATAATAATATTTAAAAAGCCACAAAAGGCAGATCCAGAGAAAAAACACTGGCTATGATAAATAACTACTCAGTGTATAACCCCCAACAAGCCTTGTAACTGGATGACTTTATGCGTTTTCATTCCAATTGGTCAGTGCTCACTGGAACTGGTCTTATTTTATAACCCCTTTACATTCTTACTTATTTGAAGTGTTGCCTATACTAAAAAACGTTAAGTGTACACTGTATGAACATTTCTCTGATTTTGTGAAGATATTTTTAGATGGACATTCACACACTGATGCTTCTACCTCAGAGTTTTAACTCCCGCAGATGTTCACCTATTTACCTCCAATATCCTTGTTCTGCAAATTACTGCTAAGGTCTGTGCTAACAAATCCATTCGTTTGACATGGGTGATGAAACTCAATTAGATACTCCCTGAGGTGCCTTCCTTCATTCCCTCCGATCCCCTCTATTCCCATTTCATTTGTGGCTCTCCCTTTCTATTGGCCTCCATCTGCTCCTCTTTATATGCTTGTCATTCTCCATGTCTTTCTTTGTCTCCCTCTTCCCTCTCATTTTCTGTCCAGTGACTAAGAGGTCTGGGCTCATTTAACCTTTATAGGAATGACTACATTAAATGTGAGGCTGAGTTTGAATGAAGCTAACAGCGTTTAGATAGGGTTAGGCCATTACCATTTAAATGTGTATAATGTCAATAACATGGGTTAAACTTGAGAGTTGTAAAATGATAGTGAGGTGTCGGACTTGGCCACTGGAAGCCGTTGGTAGAGTGTTATTCATATGAAAGAAAGATGAACTAGGAGAACACGACTCCTGAAATTCATGGCATGATCTGCTAGAGATCGGCCATGATGGACCATAATACTGATGGAATAAGGATTAATCAGCTGCGGCTGATACAGTATGATCGGCTGCCAGCGAGATTTATCATTTTAACCGTTAAAAGCGTGAAACTGTGCCATCTTAAAATCAGGAGCTGCCACAAAATGTTATTATTATTATTATTTTTATTAAAAGATAATTAAATTAGATGAATAAATCATCTCCTTTATTTGCTTATAGAAAATATTATATAAAATCAGTCCAAGCAAACATACACTCACATATAGATCCAAAAGATGATCTTTTAAAATGTCAAATTATAAATCACTGTTATACCTTTTTTCACCATCCACAGTATTAAACACAAATAACGTATAGCTTAAATTAATATTTTATTACTTACTGTACTTAAGAAGAATTGTTTGTTTTTTGGTTGTTTTAAATGCATGTCTTTCAACCACTGTCAACAGTGATTCTTGGTTCCTCATCCGAACCATGAGAATATACATACTTGCTGTTGTGTATATAAATGATGCAACAGAAGTGATGTTAGTCAGAGCTGAGGGATGCTGTGTTCATCAGTGACAGTCAGACAGAATAGGATGTTTTCACTCTGGCTCTAAAGTAGGAATCCTTTAAGTTTGATGGTTATTCTCAGAAGAACTGTGTGATAGAAACCCATTTCTCAATTCGGTTAATTCCAAGAACTCTGTCTGTGTGTGTTGGTGTGTGTGTGTGTGTGGATATTTGTGTGTATGTTTGTATATTTGCATTCATATTATAATCAGGCAAAACCATGTGTGGAAATGGGAAAGTCTCCAGGCTCATGAATAAAATGAATAAAGCAGGCAGTAAATCTTTAATGCTGTTTAGCCTCAACACGAGACCCTGGCTGTGACATCATCCCTTGGCACTTCAAGCATGACTTTGCCAATTGTAATATTGATGCAAATAATTTGGCAATTGTACGCATGCAAAGACTCTAATACACAAAGGAGAGGACATGGTGAGGACTGCATTAAAGACAATTAATTAACCTTCAGTTTGTGTTTAACTTTTCAAAGGAGGCATTTGCTTTCCACAGGAGGCACATTTTTTTGAATTAGCTGAATATCTAGATATGTTTATACTGAAATTGGTTTGTATAAAAGATTTATATCTTATAACAAGTATATAAGGCTTAGACAGTCTTAAGATCAGTTAACACCACTGCCTCAGGGAAGACTGCCTTATCATTATCTGAACATAGGCTCTCTCCTCTTCTTTCACTTTGTCTCAGTAATATCCAATCGGTGCCAGATGAATACAATGTAAAATATAAAGTGGAAGAATAATCCAATAACACAGAAACAGATGTTGATTAGGGAAGAGAAGTAAGAGAATAAAAAGAGGAAAGCTGGAGTAATCATGAGTGGATTTACAATTGGGAAATGTAATCAGTCTGATTTCATATGGTTCAAATGTAGAAATATAAGTGAAGAGGGAAGGAGAGGACAGAGAAGAGAGGTGAATTTGCTGCTAAAGTTCTGGTTTTGTCTTTACATCTGTATGTCCATACTTTAGATGTGTTAAAAACAAACCATTCATTTAGCTTTTTTGTCTTTGGAGAGTTATTGACAACAACATATTTGAGAAAGTACAAAACACTTTCCACCTCCTGCTCAGGTTTGATTTGTTCCTTTTGGCAGCTTCTGACACTTGAGCTGGCACGGCTTTACTTGCCAAAGTTTAGATTAAAAAAGCTGCAACAAGACATGCACACAACTGAATGTTCAAGTCTGCCTTATACATAAAACATGACGAGAGCATGGTTATAAACTATACAACCAACAATATGTCTTTGTCAAAGTGTATTGGTCTCAAAATACATATTTACTAGAAAACGGATATGCCAATGCTTGATCTTGTTTCATTTAAAAAAATGCATCGCCTATTTTCAGAGCATAATGTTCCTTGACCCAGCCTCATTGTATAACAATCTCACTGGCATAAAGTTCTGATTACTTTTTACTTTTTGCTGTAACAGACCCATTCGAACTCGCTGTAACACTCACACAACTCCTTGACTTATCTGGTAAAAATGTGGCGTCACACAGAGGGGGCCTGGCTGGCGTTGGTGATGGATAAGCGTTAGACCAGGGGTGGGCAATTATGTTTTACAAGGGGCCACTTCAGAAACTCGAGCTGTGTTGGGGGGCCGAATCAAAAATAAGTTGAACTTAATTCTGCTCAATATACCAATACTGAAAAGGTGTTTTACAGTATTAAAGATAAGAAATGAATCAGCTTTATACAAAAATAAATGAGTGCTTTTGATTTTTGTTTTTCAGTTCATTTTACTTGTTCAGTGAGAAAAATCCAGTCTGTCTTGGGCTTGAACAAGTGCACGGAAATCTGGTTCAATGTCTGAGGTGGATATGCGAAGGACAGCTGAGAGGTGATCATCAGTGATAGAGGATCTGTATCTGGATTTGTTGAACTTCATCACTGAGAATGTCTGTTCACATATGTAGGTAGATCCAAAGAGGACCATCATCTTCTGAGCACGTCTCCTGATGTGTGGAAAGTTCTCCTCTTTCAGGGAAGAGTAAAACTCAGGCAGTGAGACTGACCTAAAGTGCTCTGACAGAAGTGTGTCAGACTGCAGGTCAATGAGTTCAAGCTGAACATCACTGGGTGCATCATCCACATGGCATGTAAATGGGGAAAAGATCATGTTCATTTCATTCTCAACTGTTTTGAAGTCTTTAAATCGCCTTGAAAACTCACCATGCAGTGCTTCTAACATGGATGAGTACCTCTGGAGGTGATCAGCTGATGGTGTGGCTTCCTTCAGTGTTGGCAAGTGCGTGAGAATGTTGTCCTCCATTTTGCTTGAGAGAAGCTGCAGCTTTCTCATGAAAGCCTTCACTGCACTGTACATGTCATGCACAAAAAGGCCCTTGCCTTGCAGTTTGACATTTAGTTCACTCATTAGTGCAGTCACATCTACAGCAAAACCAAGGTCTGCCATCCAGTCTGCATCTGAAAGCTGTGGGATGTCGTTTCCTTTCTTCACACAGAAGTCTTGAATCTCTTCTCTCAGGTCCCATACTCTTTTCAGCACTTTGCCCAGGCTGAGCCACCTGACAGCTGCATGGTAGGGTATGTCACGATGTTCAGTCTCACTTTCCTCCAAAAGTGCAACAAACTGTCTGTGATTCAATGCTCTTGCCCTGATAAAGTTAACTATTTTAGTTACAACATCAACAACATGGTTAATTTTTAACACTGACTTACACAACACTTCCTGATGTATAATACAATGCAAAAATACCAATTTCTGCTCAGGGTTAATTTCTGTCACTTTATCCTGCATTCTCTTCAATAGTCCAACATTTTTCCCTGTCAGATTTGGACAACCATCCGTTGTCACGCCTGCCAGCTTGTCCCATTTCAGTCCCAACTTTTCCACACAAGCACTGTAGTTATCCCACGTAGGAAGATGAGTAGCTGGGCAGTGTCACGTACATCGCAGCTCTCATCCAAAGCCAAGGAAAAAAAGTCAAAGTTGACCGCTCTGTTCTGCAGCTGAAGCTCCAGATTTCCCGCGATGTCCTCAATCCTCCTCGTAACAGTGCGTCGGGAGAGCGGCACTTTCTCAAATGCCTCCTTTTTCTCCGGGCATATTAGTGCGGCAGAGTCCAACAAACACTCCTTAATGAACTCTCCGTCCGAAAACGGTTTACTTTTTTTTGCAATTTTGTGGGATAAGACATAACTCGTCTTGACAGCTGCATCTCTGGATGTGGAATGTTTTGTGGAAATGTGTTGTTGGCTTTGCAGCTTAGCTAGCAAAGCATCCGACCCCTTTGCCCGCTCTTCCTCAGACAGGTTCTTGTATTTATGCGTGTTTGGTAGCATAGTGGCGACTCAAATTGTACTCCTTGAACACAGCGACCTGCGCACCACAAACTAAACACACAGCTTTACCTTTCACTTCTGTAAATAAATACTTAGCGGTCCATGTCTTGTTGAAAATGCGGCATTCAGTATCGATCTTTCTTTTTTTGCCCTAAGCGGACATTTCGAGGACTAGCCGGCCAGCATCACTCGTAGCTGTTCACGGCATGCGCGTTTACGTAAGTAAATAAAAAAAACAGCAGCGCCCTTTTCAAAATAAAAGCAACACAGTTAGAAAAGTATTTACGCCATGCAAGCAATACAGCTGTGTTGCTTTTATTTTGAAAAGGTTGCTGTTTTTTTCATTATGTTATAATTTATGATCAACCTCACACGGGCCGGCCAAGGCCGGCCAACGGGCCGGATGTGGCCCGCGGGCCGTAAAATGCCCACCCCTGCGTTAGACTAAACAGTCCTTGGTTTGCTTCAACAGTTTCTGTGTCCCCTCTGATTCCTTTGGTATCAGAGGTTGGACATTGTTCATCAGCTAAGGTCACCTATTATGCAAAATCCACTTTTCCATGTCTTTTATACATAAATATGTGTCCCCTCTGTGTAAAGAGACTCTGAAAGTTTCAGGAAAAAAGATTCACTCACTTTTTGTCCTGATCCATTTATATAAAGACCTGTCTGAAAATGAGCTGATCAGATTTTGGCCACTTTATGATGTCATAACGATTTTTTGGCTTGTGTAACCATTAGCCAATAACCAACCAATGTAACCCCCCCCCCCCACCTTATCACCTGAATCTCCTCCTAGAGCACCATTGTGTTTATTTAAACCAACTATCTCTCAGAGGTGCGTGGGGAGTGGCTCCTTTTTGTGGGATGCTACAATGCATGATCTGTTTGGTATTTGGAGCCAAACACTTCAGAGACATGTTTTGTATTTATCTCAGACATATAATATATTGATGAAAAACAGTACAATAGGGGACCTTTAAGGTAACAACGAAGATCATTATGACTCAAAGCCAAATAGCACTTTTTCCTCCAACTTCTTCTCTCACTCTCTTGTTCTCTCTGCTCTTACCTCTTCCCTGACTTCATACTGTCTCACCTGGTTCAAAGTAATTAGGGGAAAACCCTTTAGTAAGCAGAAGCTGCACTGTGTCAGTTAAATGACCCTTTTTACATTTACACTAAAATAAGCACTGCCTTTATTCTGCTTTTCTCTTACCTTTTCCTACATTACCTGTCTCTCCTTTCACTCACTCCCTCTCCTCTATGATGTGCTGTTGTGTTAGGTACAAAGATATGAAGAGATCAGCATGTCTGCCAGTCTGCTTGGAGAAAAAGTGTGATTTGCATGAGATAAGTAGTGGGTAGAAGTTGAGGCAGCAAAAACAAAGGAGGGATGGAAATGTGAACAATTTAGCAAAGAAGTTGAAATCAAATAAGAGGCTGAAATAGGCAGAAACAAAACTCAGTCCCTGAGTGAAAGTGGAGATTTTTGCTTCATCAGTAATCCTGTAAAGGGTCTACTAGTTAATCATGTTGCATCTGGAAAAGCTGCAATCCAGGCTCTAAAAGTTGGACACATGGAGTTTGAAAGCTGGAGTCATTCTGTCTGGTCAGCACATGGTGCACAGTAGCTGGAACAGTTTGTAGCTGATCAGAAAGTTGCTGAGAATAGGAAAGTCTGGAGATACTGGAAGCTGGGGGAAACAGTTAGCCATTCCCCATCAAAGGTGCCACTCAAAGGTGTATTTCCATTTTGCATTTAGAAATGGGAAATTAGAGGTATATATGTTTTAGGAGTTAACTTACACACTTAAACACACTTTTGACCAGCAGCTGAGACCAGTTGCGGTTCACAGCAGGGCAATAATTATGAAACAAACCTCATGTCGGTCTCTAATGTGTTGGTGACCATTTGATAGCCAACAGATTTGTTACTAGAATAGTTTGAGAGCTGTAGTAACTCACTTTAATGATAGGTAACCTTTTCCCTAATCCCAGCCTTTGTGCTGAGCAATGAGACAAATTCACCTGTGACTGGAGAAACTATTTGAAAAAGTTAAAATACTTGTTTTAGACAAAGAATGCTTTGATGTGGTAAAACATATTTAAGAAGTATTTATACATTTTTGTCCATTACTGGGATAGGATTCCTTATCAGACTTGTTCCTAAGAGGAAGCTCTATGTAGCCAAGCAGAGAAGTGATATAAGAAATACATGCATCAGTATCACACCCTTTGAGACCCACGGTCCCGTCTAAAAACTAAAGGTGACCGTGCCTTTCAGGTGGAGCTCCAACACTGTGGAACTCTCTTCCTATAGTCATCTGCTCTGCAGTCTCTGTAGAAGCTTTTAAAAAAACTACTGAAGACCTATCTTTTTACATTGGCTTTTATTTCTATTTGTAATGGGTGTGATGTTTCCTGTTATTATGTTTGTTCCTTTCAGGACACCACTTGTTTTGTTTTTATGTTGACCTTAAATGTATGCCTCATGTGGTTATTGTATTCATGTTTCTGTGGTCTTCATTTTTACTTTTGACTTGTGAAGCACAAAGGTGCTATAATAAATAAACGTATTATTATTATTATTATTTACATAAATGCTGCCGCTCCAAACAAAAACCAGATATGACATTATACGGAGACAGCTGCCCTCTAGGGAAGTTATTTTTGTCAGATGACGATTTGTTTGGACTGAAGTGTGCTGAGCAATGTGACATTGTTTATACCCACTAGCAACACAAGAAAAGATAAAAGACTATGCTCAACACAGTTAGAGTAAAAATACTTTGGCAGTATAGCTGCCGTAAGATTGTTTTAATTGAATTTAAACAGATGTGTTTAGTCGGACAGGAGATATACTCAGATTAGGTGGAGGTAAAAAGACACTGAAGGACACTGAGAAACCACGACACAAACCCTTAAATCAAAGTCAAAGTCAAGTCAAAGTCAGCTTTATTGTCAAAAATCTGTCTTGCTGCCTACAAATCCTATGGCTAATGAAGTTGTCATATCACTCAAATAATTATTTTGAAAAGGTCATAATGATCCCTGTTCAGAATGCAATAGTTTGATTTTTTTTGTTAATGTGAATACCATTTTTCTTTAGGTTTTATATGAAAACCAACTTTTTCAGGAGCACACCTATTTCTGTTTAGGTATACAGTAGGTTGGGTTACATTTCCATTATGGATAATGTTAGGTTTGTTCATTTGAATGCAAACCATAGTCTGCTTCCAAATGCATCCACACATACTGACTAATAGGAGTAATTATTTATGAGAAGACACAGAATTTACAGGGATTTATTTAACAATTTTACATAGGGGAAGGAAAATGATAAATGTTAGACATACGAGAACAAGCAGGTAAGGAAGAGGGGAAACAGCAGTTTAAACCGCTGAGTTATCGCTGCATCAGCTTTGCAAGTACAAGAATCCCACACCAAATGAAAGCCTTCACTCTCCAGCAGTTGTTTGTTCTTGCAGCCCTGAGTGTGGACGACACATCTGTGTTCCTGACTTGTTTGATGGTCTCAGCTTTTCTCTCTCTGTCCTTGTCTCACAGTTTTCTAGCTGACAGACTTTTCTGTTTCCATCTCATCAGCAAAGCGCTCGATATGGTTCTGTAGAGCCCACATTAGCAGCTGTAATGGCCCACCTGTTCTTCTATTGCAGCTTTGTGGGTGTCTTAGTGTGCGAGTCTCTACAGCTATTAATAACTTAGAAAATGGCAGTGGTGGAAACCTGTTGTGGGAAAAACATGACACACTTATTTTCTCCCGGAGCTGAATCTGCTTTTCCAACACATCTATCTCCTTCTTCTGTTCTCCTTCACCTAAACAACGTGAACCAGCTTCAGTGCCGGAGATGTTGTTCATTGTAATAGCTGATTACTTCTGTCTATATTTAAATGTAAATGATAAATCAGCGTGTGGTATCTGAAGGGGGTGGGGATAGATAGTTATAAATACAATGGTAATTAAATCCATACATTTGCATTGATTAGCTGTGTGGCGCTAATGACAGTTTCAGAATGGAGATAGGAAATGAATTTATCATCCTTCAGTTTATAGAGAGGAGAAAAACTCTTACAGAACTTGATATGAGTAAATAGAGTGCGTTGACATATAGCCATAATAAATCAATGTAATTGATTGCTGCGCTGCTTAAATGATCCATTAAATCCTCTAAAAATCCTCATTGATGTATTGTTTCTTATCAATTTATTACCAGCATTTTTAACAGAAGCAAATCAACCTTAATTGATTTTCAGCCATTTTTTTGTCCACACAAATCAAATTGAAACTGTTCTAGTGATTTTGCCCCACTGTCAAAGTAAGTGAAAAAACTCAAGGTTATTTAAAACATTTTATAATGGTTAAACTACTAAAGTGATTGCACAGCCTACTCTAAACATTAGAAAACTGGATGGATTGACATTTTAATTTATGTCTGTCTTTCAGGAACATTTCTCAGGGTAGAGATGTCACCTTCTTAATGGATTAATTTATATTAATTATTTAATCACATTGATTTAGATGTTTAATTTGGGACGTTGACATTTATGGACATTTCCCTCTATATATCTCAGTAACCATGGTTTCAGTTTTGATCCAACTGGAATCATGAAATTACAGTATTCCTGGTTGACCTGGTAATTAAAAGTCATATTTTGAAAGGCCTTAGTACACAGGAGAGATGCAGGTGTGGTGATGTGTGACGAGAAAAAAAAAACAGTGGCTCTGTTTTAATGACAAACATAAATGGTGTATTCACTGTGTGAGCCATAGAGGCTATATTTACAATACTTTAAGAATAATCCAAACTAGTAATTCCCTTCCCATTGAGAGCACCTGCCGTGTATAATACATATTTATGAGGAATGCATTTCTATATACTATATAAAGCAGATATGCTTTTTAGGGTGATATACAGTGCATATGTGATTCATTACATATTTTTATATTAAGAAGTTTCCTTGATGACCTCACTGCCACTTGAAAGATCTTTGAACAACAATGTTTACATCTCATTATAGGAAATTACCTTTGACCAATTATCTTCCGTCAGATTAATCAATGTTTGTTATTACGGTATTGATCCTAAGATATTAGTAGTGGTTTGTTATTGTGTTACTGCACATTTCTTACATTTATAGGGATGGAGAGAACATTACCTAAAAATAAAAAGAATGGCCTCATTGTATTTATGTTTCTAATTTAGCACACATTATGGTGAGGACTAAAGCACCACCATTAAAACAACGAGGGACAGAGAAACATCAGGCTTCTGTTAGGGCTGCAAATTGGACAACAGAAAATCAATTCAAGCACAAACAGAAGCTAATATACATTTCCCAAAGAAACAAGGTCTCTGTGTGTGTGTGGTGTGGTGTGATGTGATGTGTGGTGTGGTGTGGTGTGATGTGGTGTAGTGTGTGTGTGGTGTGATGTGGTGTGGTGTACTGTAATGTGTGAATATAATAACTTGGACAATTTGAAAGGGGAAGCTACTGTACACTCGAGACACACACACACACACACACACACACACACACACACACACACACACACACACACACACACACACACACACACACACACACACACACACACACACACACACACACACATTAATATATAAATAAATACATGCTGTTCAGTCCTTAAGCCTTGAGTGTGAAACCACTTGAGAAAAAGGTTACCTTTTATAATATGTCAGAATATGCTTTTGGGTATAATCACTGAAAATGCAGGACTGGTTGTAAAAATATGGAACATCGACACGGGACTAAGTAAGCAGCACACAAGCCCACACACACACACACACACACACACACACACACACACACACGCACACGCACACGCACACACACACACTCTCTGATCTACATACCCAGGGATCCATAGAGTGATCAATGACTTAATCTGTACTGACCGACAGTCCTGATAGGATCCTGGATGAAATCAATAAGTGTGTGAGAAAGAAGGGGGAAGGCACACACACATTTACACATCTGAGGACAGTTACTTCAAAGGTTACTGTACAAGATACACTGCCGAATGCTGACCGAATGTTGCATCAACACAGCAGTGAAGGAAGACAAACTCCCAACCTCATTTATCAAATAGGCGTACAAATAAATACAGCATGCATTTCCGGACTCGTCATCATCCTCCATAACACTGTGTGATTCATTACAACTTGATTTTCAATGTGTTATTGTTGTATCTTCAGTAGACATTAGAGTGAGAGTAGCCGGTTTAACTTCTTATTTTTCACACTTAACCAAAAGCTGGTGTCTTCAATGCTTTACCATAGCGAAGTATGGACTAAAATGATGTGATAAGATTGATTTTGTGTTGTACTACACACATGGGAGTGACTATAATGACATACGAGTTCATTAAAGCAAGATTGATCAGAGAAAATCATCGTTTCTCAGGAGTGGGAAGCAGGCCAAGAACAGAAAGCCATTAAGTTCAGAAAACATTTGAGCAAAGAAGGTGTTTGACCTCTTAGTCTTAGCAGCTAATCCTTCTGATCACAGTCTACATCCAACTCTCTTATATATCACCGCGCTTCAAACTCTGGAGAAAATCGGCCATATTCTCCCTCTAAAATAAATGATAAAAAAGGAGAGGATGACACCCGCTTGGCCTTTGCTGCTTAGATCTTCGCTGTGTACCATGTCTTTCCTTTGCACCCACCTTCAGCCCTCCCTCTTCTGATTGTGTGTTCATGAGAGAAGTATGGTCTGCAGATAGCGTCTGAGAGATTAGGGGTGATTCAGCTAGAAGAGGAAACAGCTTCAGATGGGTTTCTGTAAAAGAGCTGACTGGCTCAAAGCAGCCTGCTCGAATTAGCCCATAAAACCTGAGGTCTTTCACAGGTTATACAGACACACTGCCCGAGACATAACAAATACAGTAGTGCAACACACACATCCTGGTTAGGATAGTCAATTATCTATTTAAAACATGAAGAACATATTTTAGAGTTGATGGCAAACAAAACAGAGCTAAAAGAAGACTTAATCATTATATTTTTTGCTGGTCTGAAACATAAAACCAAATAATAGCTAATGTTTAGAAATATTTGCTATCTTAAAATGTTACCTTTTAAGTTAGTAACCAGAACAATGTACTGTAATGACACCCAAGCCTGGCATTTATTTATGTATTCTCATGAACTATACTCCTAGATCAACATCACAGTACATGTGTCAATGTGAGGGGAACACCAGTTCAAATCGCACCTTGACCGCCACTGCAGTCAACATGCCGTTGTGTCCTTGGGCAAGACACTTCACTCTCATTTTCTCAGTGTGTATTGTCCACAGTATTGCTGTATTACATGTCTGATAATGTAAAGCGCTTTGAGCATTGGAAAAGCACTAAATATATTTAATGAATTATTATTATTATTATTTGTAAGCATAGAATCAGCACAAAGTGTGAATGCACGATGACATAAATCACATTTAATTACAAAAAACTGGTAAAACCAGAAGAAACACAATCCAAACACACAAGAAGATTATTTGCCATCTCTTTAGCCAGACACTAAAATAACTGTAACACAATAAAGGAATGTGAAACTTTGAATACAATGGGAAAACCCAAAGTGAGGCAGAGCGTCAGATCTCTGTTCCAGCTCCAAGTTGATGACTTTCATCCACCATCTTGATACAATGACTGCTCTTATGACAAGAGGACAGCCATTCTGTCATTGTGACAGGCCTCACAGGCAACAGTGTAATGAGGTGTGAAGGGAGAGCAGGAGTCTTTGACACAAATGTTTGTAATGCAAACAATATCAATCAGTCGGCTCCTCACTTCTGTTTGTGTTTCTCTTAGTGTGGGTCCTTTGTATGTAACACAGATGCTATGCAGGAGAATATCCACCAGGTACAGATCTAAGGATGACTCCTCAGACACAGCGGCTCAGCAGGAAAGGAGGAAGGCACAGAGTGAATAATAATATATGTAACTGTCCGTTGCTGGGCAAACCGTGTGCATACGGATTGCTTTACAATCATTTCCTCAGCCACAGTGGCCAAGCACATGGCTGGAACTGGCTATGCATGTGTTTGTGACAAAAAAAGTGAAGCTATACTGTGAATTCAGCAGCTTTAGGGTAAAAACGCAGTATGTTATTTAGTTCATAGGAATCATCCTGCTTTTGAACTCAACCCTATAGGAACAAACAAAGTGATAAAATGTAACTCTGACTGAGCCTCAGAGAAAAAGGTATATCACTCCACACATTCACAGCTGTCACATTGCCAGCCTGAGTGCAGTATTTATAGAGACGCTGCCAGCAAAGAAAGAGTCCAGTTCAGTCTTTCAGCTGAGACGTTTACGTTTGAGCTTTTAAAACTTTTACCTCCAAAAGTATATCAAATGTCCTTTAGTTCAGACGCTTTGTGAACACTAGTGTAGAGTTGATACAAAAATAAAGAAATTAAAAATCAAGCAATCTTTTTTGTGTTATGTTTAATTGATTTACAACCATAGGAGCTGAAAAAGTTGGCTTATAGTGTCTTGTGAAAGCGATAGCAAAAGTTGAAGACTGAATACTGGCGGAGAATCACCAATTTGATTGATAGATGAAGTACAACTAAAAATGATCAACTTGTATTAAATCCTGGCTGATTTGATCAGCTGTGAGTCAGTACAGTGCAGTGAATTACAAATATTTATCTACATACATAATTGAAGAGATACACACCAATACCAATACGTTAATGCATATGGTTTTGCAATCCCAAGCATTATTGCCAGAAAATAATACATCTTATTTGCAATTCTGTCACCAAAAGACACATCTTTATGAATCAGTGCAATCCACAATTAGTCACACACACACACACACACACACACACACACACACACACACACACACACACACACACACACACACACACACACACACACTCTCTCGTTGTGGCACTAGGGATGCATACCGGTTCCCGGTTTTCGATACTTTTTTTTTTTTTTTTTTTTTTTTTATAAAAGTGAGGCATAATATCCTTAAACTTGTGCCCAAACCGTCGGAATTACGATGTCAATTTCGCAGTGAAACTCCGCAACCAAGTCACTTTTGAAAATCTAAAGTGTGGCTGCATATGACTGCCAGTCTGAATGGTGGGGTCTGTAACCACTGCAAGAAGTTTATTTCTGGGAAAGGTGGCAACACATCCAATCTCCAACCAATGCTGTCTCGTATGGCAACCAAGTACCTTTGTGTTCAGGGAAGCAGCGTGCCAAGCGAGAGAGTGTTCAGTTTAGCAGGTGATATCCTTCGCTGTGAAAGGGCCCGTTTGGATCCAGAGAGCAGATATGCTCATCTTCTTGAAGATGAATGCACAAAACTGAACTGTGATGGGATTTGTTTTCTTTCATCAGGCAAATGTTGATTTCAAGGATGCTATTTGTTTTATGTGCAATGCCGAGATCTCATGATCCTTTATGTGTTCTCTGGTCAGTCGAATCTCAGGTTGAATATTAATTACACTGGTGCTATTTTATTTTTCCATTGACAAGATGTACTATTCCCGCCTGATGGTTGTTATAAATGATATTGCAGAATCAGTTTTCTTCATAGATAATGTGTTTTTCATTGTTTGTTCAGTACTAAAAGGTCCAAGTCCCACAATTGAATTTAATATTCATTTGACATGTTAACTATATAATAAAGCGCTTCATGGGAGTAATTGCGGGATGATAAAATGTTTCCCTTATGCAACATGAAAGTATCACGATATGTATCGGTTGAGTATCGGTATCGTTCAGTGGTATCGGTATCGGTATCGGTATCGTAAAAAAGTCAACGATATGCATCCCTATGTGGCACTATTGTATACACTTTGTAGGACAGATGGAAGAATACTGAGGGGTCTGCTGTGAGCTCCTGCTACCTTTTTCCGTCAGTGTATCTCTCCGTTAACCATGGGAACTCGGTGAGAGGAAAGAGAAAGGGATCCTGAGGGAACAGGAAAGGATTGGAGTCAAGAAACATCACAAGTGACTGAAACAGGTTTTTCTGCAGGGCATTGGTCCTAACTCTGCAATCATGGCGGTAGCAACTGAGTTTATGCTGCTCCACATCCAGAGGAGTGGGTTTATTTGGATCTGATAATAATGCCCCTGAGAGATCACAGGGTGAAGTCTGACCTGCTCGATAGAAAAGATTTCCCAGTGCATTGGGACACCTGGGATTATATTAGAAGCAAAAAAAACAGACTGACTTGAATTGTATCTAGAAAATGTGTCTGTTGTCAAATGGAGGAGGGCTTTTAGTGTTCAGTTCTCACAAGGTTGCGGCAAATGAAGTTAGAAAACAAATACTAAGGAGATTATCTTGTTTTGGTTGGTTAAGCTTTTCTAGATTTATACTCCGTTTACATTTTAGGTGTTACTGCAAATTAAATACATATTTCAAATCTGATGAGTAACACTTATTTGGCCATTTTATTATTATTTTCTCTATTTTCTAGGAATTACTTATTTTATAATAAAAATGAACAGTACAGTATAAGATCATCTTTGTACCACACTGTATATTATAGTTGTAAATGTACATTGTATTGCTACTACTCTAAGAACATGTACATGCACATCCATGTCTCTGCTGTGATCTATATGTAAATAAAGCGCACAGCTGCCTTCATGCCTTCAGTGAAGGGCATCGGCTTAATGAGCCTCCAGTCAAGAAGACGCCTTTCAAAGAAAATCCATGTCTACAAGCAACTGGCTGAGATGGCCTGCTGGCAAAAGTGATGGGGGAGTCCAGAAAAATCAAAGATCCACATCAATTGGAGTTTCGATGTGCTCCAAGTATTGATCAGCTGTAACCCAGCACACCTTAATGCTCAGGGTCTGTGGGAAAGTGGCAGAGGGAAACCGAAGGCGAGGCTGTGTCCTCTCAAGAGAACTAATCAGAAGAGTACATATACAGACACAGACACCTGAAATCACATCCCTCATAACCCTTAGTTAGTTAGTGTTCACCGCATTACCTTGCCATCAGACAGCCCTCTTCCAAATAGAAACTCAAGGCATTTTCTATGCTTTTTTTAAAGCTCAAGACTTCATTGACAACAATTATATTTTTTCTTCACAGATTGTAAGAGAAGTTGCTACTGCTTCCTTTAGCCTGTGCCATCTTGCGCTTTTTTCAAGTGATAAACCTTGATAAATGCTTCACTGTCCCAGACTGTGTTTATTACATTACATGTTACTTGTTAGACACTTTTATCCAAAGCGACTTACATACTCAATACTGTGGGCAATCCCCACAGGAGCAATTTGGGGTGAAGTGTCTTGCCCAGGGACTCAACGACATGCTGACTGCAGTGGGATTTGAACCTGTGCTCCCCTGATCCAAACACCAACGCACTAAGCCACTGCGCCACACGCCTTCTTTAGTCTATGTTTATAGCTTTTGACTGTCCATCAGAATGTATTATTTATCAGAAGCTACTATTGTTCATGTTTTCAAATAACATGACATTTTGGCTTCTATCTAGCAAACCCATAAGTTGGACCTCTTGTGGCAAATTTATTTTAGAGCCAAGATATTGTGGTTTATGTTTTTCCATATACAGTGAGAACAACACAAGCAGTATTGTTTTCTGTATGAATGGTATTTGTCGGGGATTGGCAAATAACACTAGAATACAAGAGAAGGGATGCTACTCCCACATGCCATCTAGACATTTTTAACCACCCAAGCAAAGACAGGTGATGAAATGCACTGAGAAATGATGTGTCAGGCTAACGCAGCAGGGGAGCAGTGATGTATCGACTGCTCTGAGTTCCCTGTGGAGACGCTGCAAAGAGAAAGAAAAACGTTTTTTTCTTGGTGCCAAATGTGCTGCAGGGATACGTCGCCAATATGTAACATTATGCAAACCAACAATGCTACTTGCATCACTTACAGTAAAGTTATCACAGGTACCGACAGTCATTTTAGCTCAAAGATAGGGCTGGGCGATGAACGTTTTCTTTTCTGGTTTAAAGGTCCCATGTCATGGCCATTTCTACTGATCATAATTCCATTGTTGAGGTCTACTAAAATAGATTTATATTGTGCAATTTTCCAAACTCACATTGGTTTCTCATACAGCATCTCTGTAAAGTATGTGTATTGACCGGTATTCACTCTCTGTCCTAAACGGCTTGTTGGAGCTCCGGCCCCCCCCCCTCCCTGTGAGCCCTGTGTGCTCTGATTGGTCAGGACGTTGCGAAGCTCGCTGCTCAATGATCTGGCTTACTGGTGTGGTTTCCGGGTCGGCGATACAGCGGGACAGCGTAAAACTCATCCTGAGCACACTCAAACACTCACAGCCGAAGTAAAAACAATAAGTGTGGCTTGATATTGAGTAAGAAAAAGGTTGATAAACTCTGTGAGAATGGGTCTGCGGAGAGCATTTCTCCGCAATCGCAACTCGTCTATTACCAACCAGGGAGCTCTATGCAAGTCAATGGGACTCCCTGTTAGTTGAAAATGTACGCTAAAGGTCCTGGTGTGTGAGGAGCTCAGCGGATTGGTCCATTTTGGAAAAAGAGAAATCTCCAACGAGGCGTTTTGGGGCAGCATAGACAGGTCTTTTCTGTGTTAGAGTTTTACTCAGTACAGGGTGTACTTTGAGGGTTTTTGACTCTGCAGACCGTTTACATGCATAAAAACCTTCATAGCACACAAAGGGATGGGTAATAACCTGAAAAGCATGACATGGGACCTTTTAAACTATTCTTTGTGGTTAGAAAGGTGCTTTCTTGGTCCCTCCTTGTGATGGCCTTAATCTTTGTCATTGGAGGGTTTCAGGACCTTTGTTCTGAAGAGTTGCAGCACATGTTGGTAGAAACTCCTCAAATGTGATACACACAAGAGTAGGGATGGGTATCGAGAACCGGTACTAAGTCAGTACCGGTAGCCGATTGGACGGTATCGGTATACCGTTAAGCCGCTGGACAAACGGTGCTGCTATCGGTATATGAATTACGCTACTTCCTTAGTTTAAACAATTCTGGTTGGTTGGGAACACTCATCCCGTGTGACGTATGCGGTTTGAGTACTTCTCTGATTGGCCACTGTGAATGCCACTCGTCATCTCTCCTAACAGCGCTCTTATAATTGTGAGACTCCCGGGGGCAGACGCAACATCTTGCAAGAAACAGCGCCTCTAGGCTTCTTAACATTTAACAACCTATTAATGATGCATACCCACTTAACGGGAAGAAACTCAGCTAACAGACGATATTTTCCGGTTTAGGAGGTGCGCACGCAGCGTCTCGTTTTAACTGAATAATGGTCATGTTTACATGGATTTATGAACTTCCCCTAATTACCGCCCCCCTTCCATCGACACACTGTCAAACACACTCATACCTGCTTGGTATGACATTGAAAAAGTTACATTAAATAATAAATATAAATAAATTACAATAAAATGACTGTTGTTTAATCTTCACATCTTGTAATCATGTCTATAATTTTGAGCACCAAATTATTCAAAAGTATCGATAAGAGTATCGAAAAATACCGGTATCGATAAGCAGTATCGGTATCGGTATCGATAAAATCCTAACGATACACAAGAGTGAATTTGTGACCTTCAGACTCAGCTTTAAGGCCTTGTTCATAGACTCCTGCACCTTCATGTCCTGCCAGGTGTTCACAGAGTGCCTGTTTTCATGTCAGCAATAGGCGCATTCACACGCAGTACTTTTCCCATAAAGGTTCATGAGAACTTAGTTCATGAGAACTCTTTAGTTCTCATGAACTAAGTACAGATCGCGTTCACACCGGAATAAGTTCCTGGGGAAGGATTAGGCAAATGAAGCCGCTGACGTCACTTATTCTTCTTCTGCTTTGGGTTTACTGGCAGGCCGCAAACAACTTCACGGCGTATACTGCCACCCGAAGTCCCCGGCCGGAAGTCCCCGGAGTTGGGGATTGGCTTCAGTAGAAGCTGCTGGGACTCCCAGCAGCTTCTACTGAAGCCTTCCGAGTAAATCGCCAGAACGCCGACACCTCCTCATCTCCACCACTCCCATGTTTTCTTTTGTGTTGCCATAAGTTAGTCTCTCTGCGTTTGTGCGCTGGGCTAATGCTATTAATGCTAATAATGCTAATGCGAGGATAATAAAATGGCGGCTTCACAAAACGTTTTGGGAGTTTTACGGGGCGTGGTTTGCATTCCGCCCAGCCAATCAGACATAGGAACCTTTTTCTCCCACGAAAGTACCTGCTCTCTAGCAGGTACTAGGGGAGAAAAAGTAAAAGGGGGTAAAAAAGGTTCTGATGAACACATTTTAGTTCCGGCTCTTTTTGGTGTGAACGCGACATTTCGGAACTATATCGGAACTAAAGTGGGAAAAGTACTGCGGTGTGAATGGGGCTAATGAGTACCTGAGAGCTGGCCTGGAGCTGAGCTCTTTTTGAGCAGTTGCCAGGTCTCTTCCTTTTTAAAGAGATAAAAAATGATGAACAATTGTTGTAACTGGACCTTCCACAAGCACCCGACTAATAGGGTGACCAAGTAGCAACATCAACTTTTTTAACTTCTTATCTTTCCACACTCTAATACAAAAAAGGAAAGCAATTAGAGATATTAAATACAAATATTTTTGTTCAAAGAGAAAATATGAAAGAGAATATTTTACTAAATATTATTATGTAAAATAACATATTTCAGTATTGCAAATATTTAATTTTCATATATAGCCTTGTTATGCTTATAATTTTGTATCACAAAGATCTATAACAATTACAGAAAGTCATTGATTTTATTCTTTGTAAATTATTTTCTGCAACTAACATTTTTTTACAATAGCTGTGCTTGGTCAATGTCCAAAACACTGGAGCCTTTTGTTGAGTGAAGTGGCCTTCACTATGTTTGACCTGCGCTCATTTGTAACACAAACTTGTGTCTGTTCTCTCTTCACTCAGCCCAGGAGGCGAGTGCTTCATTCAGTCCTCAGACAATCACTTCGCCTTTATGTTCTTGAGGAAAGTACGCCGTTTGGAGGTGTTTTCTCTGCAGATTCCTAGTCTTTGTCTACAAAGTAAGAGGTAAGACTCATATAAAGCTCAGCTGTGCAACTAGTCCACACATCACACGTCGTGGAAGGATGAGACAGTTTGCAGCTGCTCCACCATCTCCCTGCACTCGTTATACAGCAGAGGAAGTGCAGTCAGTGAAAATGTTTCCAGCAGGGCAGCTCTTCTCTGGGATCAAGGACTCTGATAAACTTCTTGAATCCCTTATTTTCGACATTGCTAAAAGGAATCGTGTCTTTTGCAATATGAAACTCAATTTGTGATGTTGCTACTTGGTCACCCTAATAGTCGGGTGCTTGTGGAAGGTCCAGTTACAACAATTGTTCATAATTTCTGCTTGTTTTGAGGACGATATTGTTCCTATGATGACACAGGTTTGTTTTGCCCGTCTTAGCACACATCTTTAACACACTGTTTCTCTGATGTAGCTGTTGCACGATTACCAGTATTTTACCTATTGCGCTTATGTTGAATTAGCGCCTGCTCCCACTATGAGTGGTTTCATTATATGGAACATTTCTTATTTCTATTGATTCAAAATATTTTGAGATGATAACCATTATCGTTTATTGTCCAGCACTTCTTTGATTGTCAAAAATAAATACATTGGTGCAGCACAGGATAGGTGCCTGACTGAAAAAGTTGGATTTCTTGGAACAACTAAATGTAGATCTCTAGGCACAGTTGAGAAGTGCACCATTAGCAGGTTTGTGATGATGATGCAATTCTGCTGGTTTAATCACACGGTGACCTCATGTGTGTTCAAAGGTGGTTTGCAGTCAAGTATAAAGATGTCGGTCAGCACCTGTAAGTCTGAGGGCAGGGTCCTCTTCTGCTGAGCTGTGAGGTCACAAGTCAGGGTCAGAGGAGGAGAGGTGGACAGGCGGATTGCTCTGACATCCACAGTGATGCAGCCATTGTACCACATAGTGAGAAAGGAGTGACTACTTGAAATCCAGTTCATCCTATGGACATTACATTTGGTGAGTGAACTAAAGAATGAGACTGCAGATGCAAGCAGCTGAAATAAATTCATAAGGAAGGAACCCAGAGTAAAACTAGTGCGCCATCTACAATAAGTTAAAAGGAACCAGTTGAGTTGGATGCTGCCATATGAAGCTAGTTGGTCAGATCTAACTACAGTAGGAGACCCTGTATTTGACCCAAAACATGATGAAGAGATTATACTGTATATCCCATCTGGCCTGGAAGTGCCCCAGGACTCGAGCTGGATGATGGGCTGAGCAGAGGGACATCTGGGCTACTTTGTTGGGCCCGATGCCACAAAAACAACCAGAGGGATGGAGAGAAAGAGGACACTTTGATAGACACGTTGTGTGTCTGAGATTTACCAGAACATATGGTAAATCCCTGTTGAGCTTTGGATATGGTTGTCATCTCTTCCCCATCTTTGTGCCTCTCCACCTCTCAGCATCTATTGTCTGGATCTCTGTATGGAAACAGGGGCATAAAGCCTGCTGTTGCCAATCAAACACCCCCACTCTGATCCTAAAGAGGTGGAAAAGTTGTTGTCTGTCTCTGAGCTCATTGTTTGTTTTTATCCTCAATAGCTTTTTACTTCTCGCCAGTCCCCCTCCTCTCCTTCCTCCTCTCCCAGTCTCTCTCCTTTACCTCTGAAGTGCTGACAAGGAGTTCTGCTGTTTACTGCCTAAATGCTGTCAAGGAAAGCAGGTGGCGTACTCGTGAGGAGTATTTCTGCATCTACATTTCTATCTGTGTGTAATACTGTTCTCTCTCTACACATCACATGCCTAGCTGCCTGCCTGTGTGGCACCCACTGACTCCGAAGCTCTGTCTGCTCTCTGTATGTATGAAAGAGACAGAGAGCCTGTCTCAGCTGAGTCCCTCGACGAGGATTAGATATTGTCGTCTTTTATCAGCACTCATTCCTTTGGTAAGCTCTGACAGTCTCTCTGGGGCTGCCACTTGCTATAACTTCTTTCTGTGTGTGTGTGGTGTGTGTGTGTGTGTGTGTGTGTGTGTGTGTGTGTGTGTGTGTGTGTGTGTGTGTGTGTGTGTGTGTGTGTGTGTGTGTGTGTGTGTGTGTGTGTGTGTGTGCTTATTTAGTCCCGTGTCGATGTTCCATATTTGTACACCCAGTCCTGCATTTTCAGTGATTATACCCAAAAGCATATTCTGACATATTGTAAAAGATAACCTTTTTCTCAAGTGGTTTCACACTCGAGGCTTAAGGACTGAACAGCATGTATTTATTTATATATGTATCCCAGGGTTACATTTATAGAAAAAAACGGTGACACATATAAAGGAGTGAATTAATTACCATCTCTAAGAAGATGTACAACAAAGATAGCCATTTCGTTTTTAACCTTTTTCATTTAAAAGCACGAAGCCATCATTTATTAAGCCGACTAATCTATTAAAAGGAGTGATGAAGGATTGTCTTTAATTATTTTTGCTGCCAGGGTGTACAATAAGGGAACAAATTGGATCAATTTATCCTGAAAAAAAATATGGAAAGACTTGCAGCAGGGATACTCTTTCTCACATACCCATCACTGGGAGGTTTAGCAGTCGTAGAAGGTAAACAAGGAGAGGAAACATCAGGAGATGCACACTGACCTGAGAAGAGTTAAGGTGTTGTCTGTAATAATATAACAGAGACCACATGGAAAGACGGTAATCAACACTATTACTCACAGCAGCCATATGATGACCTGCTTTTGTGAATCAATAGGGGTTCCTTTTGTCAGATGTTTATGTTGTTGTTGCATGGTTATATATATGACATGCTTAGTGACATAGCTCCTCCCCTGGGGTGTGCAGCCAACCAATCAGATGAGAAACGTTTTTCAATGTCAACCATTAAGTGACGCATTTAGCCTTTAGGGAGGTGTAATTAGTCAAAGGTAGGTGTCACATCTGTCATTCACTCTTATTCATTCCTTCCTTCGTACTCTTCTGCATCTCCTACCCCCTTCCCTCTCTTTCTTTGTACTATCTTTAGTGCTCAATCTCCTGGCTCTTCACTCTCGTTTCATGCTTCATTAATTGCTGATGAAGTGTTGCATTTATGGCTACTGTATACAGCGGGGCGGCTCTCCACCTGTTTTTACATGCAGCTAGGGTTGCAAAATTCCGGGAATTTTCAATGATGGAAACTTTCCATGGGAATAAACGGGAATTTAAGGGAATAAACGGGAATAAACATGGACTTTTCAAAATTGACGGTTGGCTCTTCATAGGGAACTTACATATAGTTGGGGAAAGTATATTTTAGCATAATCTTGACTAAAACAAACAGATGCCATTCAAGTACACTTGAATATCCATGCCATTCCTCAATCACATGCACATAGCACACTGCTTACTGCATGGCTATTGAGACCACACCCCGACAGGCACTGTGCATTCCTCCATCACATGCACAGATGATTTCTAGAAGTAATATTTAACTCAACATTCATGTTTTTGTTCTTCAATGAAACAAATGATTGTTCAATAAAATAATTAAAACTTGTTCTGTTCTACTTACAAATAAAACTGTTGAAATGTCATGTTTTTTAATTGTACATTTTGCATGGATGTTTTCTTATGACAAAACAAAATGTTTATATTTATGCTTGGATATGATACAATTACATTACATTACCCTCAATTCCAAGTTGGTTCCCATACATTCCCATTCATTCCTATAATTCCCATTATTCCCATGGAAAGTTTCCAATATGGAATATTTCCAAAATTCCCCAGTTTTAAATGGAAATTTACCGGAAATGTTCCGCCCCTTTGCAACCCTAGATGCAGCGTGCATTTCTTTAGTTGAGACAGGGGGTTGGGGTCACAGAGTAGTTACAACTCAAAAATCGCTGCTCAATTTCTCAACATTTCACTCTCTGTGTCACCCCTTGGGACTTTATTTTAATCAGTAAGACAAGATTTTAACACACATTTGGAAACATTTCCAGTTAAGAGCCACATATAAGTCTCATTACGTGTTAAGATCAAAGACAAAGTTAAGATTCATTTACATTTCTATGACTTTTTCACCATGAGAAATTAAGATTTCAAGCAGACAATTTCCTCGCTTGCCTTTACCAGTTTATTTGAATACCTGTCTTGGATACTGCCACATTTTGCCCGAGTCAGAACTGTAAAATATAATGTAAAATCATTTATTTTTGTAATTTAAAGTGGACCTGTCATGCTATATTTGAAACATATATTGTAGGGCCATACCTATATAAAACATGTCTGTGAAGTTTTTTTTTCAAAATACCAAACAGATCATGCATTTTAGCCATGCCTCATTTCGCTCTATTTGCTCTTTTCCAGCCCTGTTTTTGCAAGGGCTGATTCTGCTTTTGTGGCAGACTACAGCGCCACTTACAGGCCTGGCATATGTACTACAGCGTCTCCAGCGCTTTCGAGCGGTCTCTCATTCCCCTGATAGGTGGAGAGTTGCCCATATAGGCGGAGCACCCCTTTTCTGACGTCAGAAAAATTCAAATAATAATCAGCACCGTTGCAGCCCCGTTTTTAGAGATTTTGGTATGGAGGAAAAGAGAGAGGGTTGTGTTTTCTGACACTTGGTGAGTTCCCTGACACACCGGGGACACATATTCATGAATAAAAGACGTACAAAAGTGCATTTTGCATGATAGGTCCCCTTTAAGAATTGCTCTCTTTAGACATTTTTTGTAAAGGACACAGTAGATTCATTGTACATAATGTTATTCTAGCCCTTAGCTTTGCACGCTAGAACTTGTGAGTAGCTTACAACAAAGACTACAATGTCTTGTCCTACTTTTAACAAATAATTAATAACAAAGGTAATTTACCCCATGAGAAAAACCCTTTTCATTGTGCCATTTGGTCACATTCTCTGTTCTTTTCTGAATTGTAAGAAATATTAAACAAAAGGATAATAGAGCTTGAAAGCAGGAGTCATCTATCATCATAACCCTGTATGCAGTACAGCAGTATTGACAATGTTCTAGCTGTCCTGACTGCTTTCCTTTCAGACTGTATTTCATCTTCATGGTGACTGCTGTATGTTATTATAGAGCAAAATGCATTATGCTAATAATAACCGGCAGCCAGTTATATCATCTCTGACTGTACTTTATTGGATCACTGCTGTCATGTTGATAGGACTGATTCAGTTCAGTAGTGTTATCAAATATCCATTCAGAGTGCTGTACATGTCCAAAAGCAGACACAAAGAAAACTCTGCAGCGACTGTGTGGATTGATTTGTTTCTAAATAAGTTGTGACATTTCTTCTCACATACTTTTGTGTATGTGTGGTTGCACACTTGCGCATATGGGTTTTTAATTTAGCATAGCACTTTTAGCAAAGGTAGCTGTGTGTGCATACCAGAAGGTAAATGGAATAGCTGTGTGTGTTAGTGTGTGCTTGTGTGTTTTCCCTGTTGGCTTCCCTCTGTTCCCCATGTTTCTCTCCATATGCCGCCGTCGTCTTTCTCTTGTTCTGATCTATGTTTTATAGCCAGTGATCCAATGCTGAGCGTTATGATGGGAGATGAACCATAGCAGCACAGACAAGTATTTCTGCATGCATCATTTACAAGACCAATGACCGTACATACAAAATGTAAATGTGGTCGCCACTCACCTCAGCTATTTGCAGTAATGTATTTTCGAATAGTGGTTGGAAATACATTGACAGAGGGCCTGTGTGTATACTAACTCATCTGCATTCCCTCGGTTTATAAATGCAGCTTCACAACCTAAGCCTATAATAACTTATTGTCTATTCCTTTTCTGTTTTCTCTTATACTGTTTATTCAGAGGAGGCTGCATACTTGCTGTTTTTCCATTGTTTGCCTGTGTCCAAGAGACGTTATGGTTCAGAAGTGAGTAGTCACAATGTCTACTGAGTGTACAAAAGTCTTCCGAAAAGAAATTACTTAATTTCTAAGCAGATTCTTTTAAGGATGCTGTATGTACAATGAAGAAAACATTTGTTTTTGTTTTTTTACTTTTGACTGCGTTCCTATATGCTGCTCGCATATTAAGTCAGTGTTTATCCACTTGTTTCTTTAACGGTAATTCTTTTGTATTTCTAGATGTAGAACAAAATATTTGCTGAATATGTAATATTAGATTTATTTTCCAAAGACTTAATTAAACCTATTTTCACCTGCTTGAGTATTTCCATCAACGGTTAACACCATTATGCCAATGTTCTCATATTATACTCCTCACTATGCAACTGTTTTTCTCTCTTCTAAATTGTGTAATAATAAGGCCAAAGCCTATTTAATTATTATATATGTTCTTATATGATCTATAAGAGTAGTGATTTACAATAGTAGAATATAAAAGTGGGTATGTATAACGTAACCAAAAGTACATTTAACCTTGTAATATGTCAATAACATCAAGCTGTGCTATGTTTATCTCAAGTGTTCCTTTCCTCTTTACTTCATTCTTTTTCTTTTGAATCTTAAAGTAACTGCTCATATCCTACAGTGTTTTTCTTTTCCTTTCCCCTGTTGTTATTACCTTTACCACCTGCCTTTCTCTGTCTCTCCCTGATGTGAAAACTCCAGAAACATGTCAGATTGAATTGGTCATTATCTGTTTTTACCTCCCAGGGGAAGGCATCCAAGTTTCCAGTGGTTTTGTCAGTGTGTGTGTGTGTGTGTGTGTGTGTGTGTGTGTGTGTGTGTGTGCGTGGATGTGAGAGAGGGGCGTCATGTCGTTTTTAATATTTCAGAGGACATCTCAGTTGTTTTGTGTTGCTCCTCAGTGTCTGACGTGAGAAGGAGGATAAGAGAAAGAAGGCGGGGGACAGAAGGGTTGAGGGTAGAGAAAAGTGAGTTAGACAGAGAGATGAGATTGACCGAAAGATATGTCAAATCCAATCAATGTTGTCCAAAGTCCTTCTTATTTCTCCTGAGCTATTTTACTTCCTGCTGCAGTGTTGTTAGTGAAAGTGGAATCTGCAACAACTATGCTGCTTATCTGGAGAGTTTAAATGGTTTTACTGTTTTAAAAGTTTAAATGTGACTGGCTGTAATGAAGATCACCTTTGAGTAAACATTTATTTGCACTTAACCCTTATCTTATAATGTTATTAAATTTTAAGAAAAATGTAATTATGTGCCGTATTTATTATAATTTGTTTTTGCAAGTTATGGATTTGTTTGTTATATATCATAATCATCAAGTCAAAATCACCGTCTGAAATTGTTGCCTGTGTCGTACTCTCTAATAGAGTATCACCATGAATAAACACAACAAAAGTTTCTCTATATATGTTGCATCTACTTTACTCTCTGCACAGTATTACAATGTTAAATGAATACATTGGCGTGCTCTGTTTGGTTTGATATTCTGACATTATTTAGCAGCGAGTTTGAGAAAGTTATATACAAAAGTAGTCATACAAATACATTTTTCAATTTCATCTCCCATTGTGATTATTTTGATAATTTCAAACTTGTATTTCCCCCCCTGTCCTCCTTGATAACCTTACCTGGAGGTCTCTATAAACTCACTATCTCAAATACTTTGTACCCTTCACCTCTGTAAGTATATTAGAGAACTCAGGCTGGAATAAATGTGCTTGTGTGTTCGCTGCTGACTCTGCAAACTGTCTTTGTGTCACAGGTAAATTGCCCTAGCTCCCTTTGGTGTGGGAAGCAACACACCTGGCTGGTGTCCTTAGTGTGCGCACGTACGTGCCTCTGTTCAGCATGCTTTGTTTTGTTCGTGGCAGAGGAGTTGCTTGAATCAACAGTGAAGAGGCTGCTTAGATTATAGTTTCAAAACATCAGCAAGAAAGCAGAAACACACACACACACACACACACACACACACACACACACACACACACACACACACACACACACACACACACACACACACACACACACCATCATATCCAGTCATCCCTGGTTGTGCCTGACTTGTGAATCTTTTCATCAGTGGGAGTCCAATAAAGAAATCAAGGGTTTTGATTGGAGTTCTGTATCTTTCATCACAACCCTTTCAAATGAGCCAATAATTAAATATTTGAATCAAAATGAATCTCCTATTGGACTCCTCTCCTCTCCAAGGACACACAGCAGAACTGCCTCAGTCAACATGTCATCCCCTATGGAAGGATTCAGGTCCCTCAAGGCCAATCAGTATCTAACATGTCACCTTGTTGTTTGACCTGTAATTCCAGTTTGCTTGCCTGCGTATTTGTAACTATCAGAGCTGTCAGCCTGCCTCATTGGGATATGTTTCACTTCACCCTCATGGATTTATATCAAATCCATCACCTTGTCATGTTACGCAAGGTTACAGGTGAGGTCAGGACATTTTTGTCAGCGTACTTTCTGTGTTGTTTTATTGGCTTGCTCGATAATGCTCCTGCCTCAAAATCAAAACTTCCATCTGAGCTGAAATGTTATCACGGGTGACATTTACAATGACAAATCACAATCAGTGGTTAACGTCTGTGCTCAATTTATCTCACATCCAAAATGTATTGAATGTGTTGGATGTTAACACCACACATGAGCTGGAAAAAGTGAGCATCTCACACACTCAAAGTTTGTTCCCCAGTGTGGAAGTTGCGGTTGTGTGTTTATTGATGTCTCCTGATTTTTCTTTCATTTTTTACTATGGAGTCACACAGCAGTAAATTAGCAGGCTGAGACACGGCTTCTCTTGATATTAAGGCTGACGTTTGGCTAACTTGTAGCTCTCCTATTCCCCTCTCCCTTTTTCAAGGTTGTACTCATAGACTCTCTTAAGTTTAATATCAGCGCTATCATTTTTATTGGTTCAGTCACCCTGCAGTGCAGCATACCAAAGACTGTGTTAAGAAATGTGTTAAAGCTACTATACTACTATAAAGTTTCTATCTTCGATGCACTTGATTAACGGAAGCTTAACTTTTGCCACACATCAATGTACTGTGGCAAAGCATCACTTCATAAAAGGATTAACGGTGCAAAGAATGTGTCATTATTTTCGCACTCTAACTTGTCAACCTTCATGATCACTTTGCAAATGATATCATGCTTGTTAGTCTCACATATTTTGCAGGAAGATTACTGTGAGAAAAATATATATATATATCTTCCACTCTCTGAGAGAGAAAGACTTGCCGAATAAAGTGTTACCTCTTTCTCACACTGTGGATATGAATACACACTACTTTATATTTAACATATGGGTATGGAATGGAAGCTGGAAGAGTATGTAGAAAAGGAGGCATAAAGACGAGACAAAGACTCTTTAGACAAAGACTCTTGACAGTGAAATCTCTGTTATCCACCATCCATTATTTTAATATTTTATTCATGTTGCTCTGACTAAGACTCTGTTTTCAATAGTGCCAATAACATAATATATAATGAGTTGAATGGTATACAGGTTGGAAGATAAAGAAAAGCACAAGAAACACATGGAAACAACTGGGGCATCATTAGACCATTGTAAATATGCACATACATATTTTAAAGAGGAGTAATGATTGTTCGTACAGGGTATCGTGTAAATAATCATTAAACTGTTAAACGAGAGAACAACAATGTAAAAGTATTACCAGTCATGGAGATGTATTATCCAGTGATGGGGATGTGCACATTACACATTGATTTCTGTTCCAGTTCATGCAGTTTTAATGTCAATAATCTCTCAGACGAGTCTCATTTTGGTAATGAGCCCTCAAACTCTAACACTGTATGTTTGCTTTTTATGCTCTATAGGCCATTGCTAGTGTGGAGGGGCCACAGAGGTATTATAAGTGGGGCCGCTGCTTGGGCTATAAAAAAATAATCTTTAATGTAGCAAATTCGTTAAAACTGATGAGTCAGTTCTGGATTCGTGCGGGTCCGGCTGATCATTCTGCGACCGTCAGACCTGATCTGATTCCACCAGAGGAGCTGCAGTAAGATTCAGGAGCGGCTCTCAATCAATTAACCACAGTGTATTTATATAGCCCAATATGACACATTTACATTTGTCTCAGAGAGCTTTAAAGTTTGTACGGAATATGACACCTTCTCCCAATTTCCCCCTATACAACTACATTTAAACGATTGTGATACTGCATGTTACGGTCAATCACTCCATACAGAGAGCTGTTGAGTGTTCAAAGGGCCTTTTTTAACTGCAGCAGTTAGACTCGTTTATCCACTTTAGTCTCAAATTTCCAATGAAAAAAAATCGATTTGCTGGCCTTAACAATATAAGCAAAATTGAGGTTTATATAACAGAGATTGTAACTATAAATGGAAAAACAGCTCTCCACTGGGTTGACACACAAACATACACACACGCACATATATGAAATTATAAATTCAGCTCTGTCACTCATGTCTCTGAGTGTCTTGAGAGTGCCTGTGTGTCCTCTGGGCTGGCACACAGTGCAGGACTCTGATAAGCATGGTACAGCCTATTAGCTGTTTGGCCTGCAGCCTGAATGTCGCTGCTGATTCTCTCTCGTCAGACACCACATCCAGCCTTATCAGAGCGCCAGTGGGACATGGACTGGTTTACGTCACGTGAATTTTTTGTAATTTCTTTATTCATTAACCTCCAAAGCCACACGCCTCATCTTTTCTCATCCAGTCCTTTCTCTTTCCCTCTCTCGCTGTGTTTTTGTGTTTCCTTCCAGCATGCTGCAATCTGGACGAAACTTCTGGTGTCTAGAGAAGAAATGCAGCATTCATTATTTTAAAGAGCACCTCTGAGATTATGGCTTTTGCAGCTCTTGCAGCTTTTTTGTCCCCTTTCTTCTCTGTAACCAGTGTAATTTAGCAAGCCAATCAGAAGACTCTTTTATCCCGAGTCATTCATAGAGTGTATAATCAGGGAGAGAGATTGAAGAGTGAAGCAGATGGACTTCCTATACTGAGGCTTTCAGAATAATATTCTCCTGTTGTCGACTGTGTGACAGGTGGTCCTTATCAACTGTTCTGCCAAAGACAGCCCAAACCAGCGCTGGTGTTTTCTGAATAGTGATTTTGGCCTCCCTTGAATTCATTTGGGAAAAACATGTCATTCACTGAAGTTTCTCCTTCATTATCTTTAAAATGCAGCCAGTATCTTTCTAAATAGAGTCATTTGTTCTGAAAGAATAAAGAAATACAATTACTCGACTATCTGCATTCTGATTACCTGATTGTGTGTGTGTGTGTGTGTGTGTGTGTGTGTGTGTGTGTGGTGTGTGTGTGTGTGTGTGTGTGTGTGTGTGTTTGTGTGTGTGTGTGTGTGTGTGTGTGTGTGTGTGTGTGTGTGTGTGTGTGTGTGTGTGTGTGTGTGTCGGGAACTGTCAGGGGTTTTTCTAGAAAAATATAGTATGACAATACTAATATACGACATATCAATTCTCACAAGAACATGACGCCCGTATACAAGATTTTCGGTGTAATTATACAATTTTGACAAACAGAAATATTGTTTTCTGGCATCACTTTAACATTTGTCACGGGAAAAATCTGCCTTTTTTGTATGAGGGCGCACGCCGAAAGTAAGAGGGAGCACGCCCCGGTTACCCGGTTTAGACAAAACCCTGACTATTGCTTACATAAAGTTCTGTGCCTTATGAATACTGCAAATATTATTTTTCCTCAGAATAAACAGTGCCGTAACTTAAGTTAGCTTGTAAAGTCTGCCCATTGGTTTATGTTAAGCTATTATACATACAGTAGCCTACAAGAACTTCATTGTCTGCTTCATAAAGTGCAGGCAAACATCATCGAAACGACCATCAATCAAAATGAAGACAAAATGTGTTTTTCGTAAGAAGGCAATAAGAGTGAGAGGGAAGTGGTTATTTTTTCTAGCGATGTCTCCAAGGTAATACATATTCAGCGTGTTGGATCAGAAGTGCCTTTTTATTTCTATTGATCTGGGTAAAATACTAGAGGTGCTCTCGCTGCCTGTTAAGTCAGAGCTGGCTATAGGGACTGCACATTTGTTTTATTTATCAATTTCCCTTCGAAAACGTCTTATCTTTGAAGACTTCAGATTAGTTTGATGGGATTTAAATTTGTTAAAGTTGTCTGTCTGTTTAAAATCCTCTCTCACTATTCAGATTTTTCTAATCTGTGAGTGTTGTATGTCTTTTAATAATGGACCTTGAGTCTCTTCAATAAAGCTGCTGCTGATGATGACGATTGAATACACAAATACAAATATGTGAGAAAGAACAAATAATATAATCACTTTTGACATACAGTATCGGCCCTGTTTTTTGTCTTTTTGAATATCTGTGTAACTACTGTAATTACTGACTTAAGTGATCTTACCAGCACGTATTTGTATGGAAGCGTTATTTTATAATTGTCGTATTGTAATTTTAAGTTGTCGTGACATATAACGGAGCCTGAATTGTTTTTGATTTCTATCACACATCAGAGACTTTCCACTGGAGCTAAAGCGATGAATCAATGAATAGTTATTTTTCACTTGACAGAAAATAATTGGCCATGGATAATCGCTAAACCATTTTCAGAAAAGATGCATAACATTGCCTCGTCACAGCGTCTCTCATTTTGAATGTTATTCCCTTGTTCCTTTATGTGACAGTATCAATCCGCTCAGCGTTCCATCCAGACTTCTTACACTGTCAGCTACAGTAAAAATATTTAGCATATTGAATCCCATTTCCGCTCAAAGTCATTTATTGTATTTAGTGACAGGATAAAATGACAGCGGTCATGAAGAGAAACTGAACAAAGCATGAGAGAAAAAGAGAGAAAAGTTAAATGACAAATTGCTTTATTAAAGTGGACCTATCATGCTATATTTGAATAATATAGTGTAGGACCATACCTATATAAGGCATATTTATACTTTTTTTTTTTTCAAAATACCAAACAGATCATGCATTTTAGCCATGCCTCATTTTGCTCAATTTGACATTTTTTAGCTCTGTTTTTGCAAGGGCTGATTCTGTGAGCAACATCACCATCTACAGGCCTGGCATATGTACTACAGCGTCTCCAGCGCTTTCGAACGGCAATGGCCGTGGCTGTCTCCTCCTGATTGGTGGAGTTGGCCCAATAGCCGTAGCGCCACTGTCCTGACGTCAGGACAGTGTTCAAATCTGGATCAGTTTTTATCAGATCCGTTGCAGCCCCTTTTTTAGAGATTTGGGTATGGAGGAAAATAGAGAGGGTTGTGTTTCTGACACTTGGTGAGTTCCCTGGAACACCGGGGACACATATTCATGTATAAAAGATGTACGAAAGTGCATTTTGCATGATAGGTCCCCTTTAAATAAAATTAAACAAATGGTCCATCTTTCCTTCTGTCTCAGACTCTCACCTCACAACCAATACAATTTATTTTATTTTTTATTTACACTTTGCCACATTGACTATTGTACTTAGCGGCAAACGTATATATCGCTCTTTATAAAACGGACAAGTAAAATCAAGCAATCTGATTGGTTCTTAGCCGTGGTATACTGAGCGTATACCACGGGTAGAATTGTAAGTTACTTTCACAACAACTCAGTAACCCTCCGCGTCTGAGATAAACAGTATACAGTTGGGCCGAAAAGCAAACTGCTTGCAGTTTGCTTTTCAAACTGGAACAAGAAAGCAGCGGAGAAGTAACGGAGCAGAAACCCTCCTTTTTACGCAGCGGTCCAGACATAGACATCAAACGGCAAAAACATATTCAGTGTGCAGTTCCTTTGGCATTAGGGCAGGGATATTTAGATACTTTCCAAGGTTTGACATAATGAATTGTGCTACTTTTAAAGCGAGCAACGATGTTTTCAAATCTGTAATCAAAAAGGTCCGCAAAAACATTTAAGATTAACTTCGACCTCCGGGGGGGGGGGGTGTCTTACTATGGAGGAGTGGATTGAGGAGTGCCTATCTCCAGAACAAAAGGCACCTAAACGACGACATGTAGAGCTACGTGAAGAGCAGGTCGACCAACTGGAAAAGTATCACCATTCAAAAGCTTTCTGATGCGGGTCTTGAAACAAAGCAGAGAAATTATGACCGTTAGTGGCCACAGGTGCGAAAGCTCTCTCCAGAGCTACTGGAAGCCGAATCTCGGGGACCGGAGAAAGTGGAGCAATATTCTCGCCACGCCAAGCAACAGCCTAGAACAACCTCAGCCTATACAAGTAACCACGTAAGCCATGCTACTGATGCTGGACAGTTTTTCAGTGAGTGCACAATAAACGGCAACATACACATTAATGTAAATAAATAGCCAAATAATGGATCAACGCTCTCTGTCTAATATGTTCGCTAGCTGTTGTTAGTGTTGTTGCATAGCAACCACCTGCACTATGTTTCGTGCAGAAGGCAACAGAGGGACTATTTTATTTTGAACATCATTATTTACTAATAAAAACTATTTAAATTAGAGTGTGTATTTTTCTTTCATATTGCCACACTTGGTAACCGTTTTATAAAAGCAATAGCTCACTTCAGGCCGTGATATATGCTCATTATATCACAGCTAAGGGGGTTGTCGACCCTCCGCTTCGCGTCGGGCCGAACCACGCCCCTTAGCTGTGATATAATGAGCATATACCACGGCCTGTCGTGAGCTATTGCTTAATTATATCATTCTCACAGTATCTTTTGTGAATCAGACCTTCATACGGCACAAAGTCCCACGCAATTAATGGTGCTATCATCGGCTTCACGCTATTCTTTGTCAATTTGTCTAAGTGGTGTCTGTTGGTGTGGTGTGTTATTTACATCAGCTCACTGCTGTAGAACCATCAGCAGTCTATCATTAGCCTTACATCATGGACATGTTATCAATCTCCTCTGTCACCCTGAGAGCATCATTGTTAAGTAGAGGAGCAGCGTGGGAGGCGTGCACTTCCACACATCTTTAACACGTGCGTCAGAGGGATTTTAAAGGTCCCCTATTATACTGTTTTTCATCAATATATTATAGGTCTCAGATATATACAAAACAAGTCTCTGAAGTGTTTGGCCTCGAAATACCAAACAGATCATGCATTGCAGCATCCCATAAACCCCTCTGTTTCAGCCCTGTTCCAAAAGTGCTGATTCTCTGTCTGTTACTTTAGATGAAAATAAGGAGCCACTCCCCACGCCCCTCTGAGAGATATTTGGTTAAAAAGAACACAATGGTGCTCTAGGAGGAGATTCAGGTGATAAGGTGGGGGGGGGGGGTTACCTTGGTTGGTGATTGGCTAATGGTTACACAAGACAAAAAATCGTTATGACATCATTAAGTGGCCAAAATCTAATCAGCTCATTTTCAGACAGGTTTTTATATAAATGGATCAGGACAAAAAGTGAGCGAATCTTTTTCCTGAAACTTTCAGAATCTCTTGACACAGAGGGGACACATGTTTATGTATGAAAGACATGAAAAAGTGGATTTTGCATAATAGGTCACCTTTACTGTAAGTCACTTTAGAAGACTGAGGGACATTTGTCGACCAAGCCCTCCTCTCATCTTGTCCACTGATCACTGATGAAGTTTCACTTTAATGTTGTGTTAAAAAAAAAAGGCCTCTGTATTAAAATGACTGATGCTGACATTGTCATTCAGATACAAGTATAGAAAAAGAAAGAACGTTTTAACTTTGAGTGTTATCAACAGATGCTAATGCAAAGTGACCTTAGGGCTTTACGGTACAATCATTTTGCAGCAAAGGAGGGTTTCTTTACGTGATGTTGAACTTATTTCTCATACAAAGCCCTCCCTGAGACACCACAGAACAGACTAGCGCCTGGTTCTTCGATCAGACATGAAGATAATCCTATGGATGGAGGGGGCTGGGGTGTTTGTATTCTCATGGGAACTCATTAGGTTCCTTGTCGTGTTGGTTGACAGAACTGAAGAGCTCTGGGATTTATATCGTATATTCTTTATGGTGACTGGAGACAGTTTGATGAAAGTATTGTCACTTGTTTTATTAAGACAAACAACTGTACTTATTATGAATGAAATATATACACTGACATTTAGTGGAACTCCAATGACTGCCATGTGTATAGTGCACTCTATGAAGGGACACGATCTGGGACGGACTATAACAAGCTAAGACATAATAATAATAATAATAATAATAATAATAATAATAATAATAATAATAATAATAATAATAATAATAATAATAATAATAATACACTTTATTTGTATTGCACCTTTAATGCACAAAGCAGCCCAAAGTGATTTACAGAAAACATAACAACAATATTAAAATAATATTACAATTAATACAAAACAAGATACAACATCTACAGTGATAATATGTTAAAATAAAACAATTTAAAAAACAAAATAAAAAATGTAAAATAAAAGCAAAACAGGAAAAGAATACAGTAAAACATGGACAATGATACTAGTGACAATTGAAATTAAACCCAAATTAAAAGCCATATTATAAAGATAGGTTTTTAATTTGCTTTGAAACATTTCAAGGGAGTTTGCTGTTCTAAGATCCAGGTATATTTGCCATAAAGCTAACATTCAGAGCAAGTCTTCTGCATGGTCTCCTTCATTCTTCATCATTCGTTCTTCTCTTTGTCGGTTTCTCTTTCTTCAGTCCCAAACTTTGTTCTCAAGTAAGACTTCCTGGTTCCTCCAAGACGATGTGAAATGGTATCACAGCTGTTGTGTGTCTGTGAGCTCAGCATGTGCATGTGTTGAGGAGGAATTAGTCTTTGAAATCTTTACTCTTTGATCAGTGAAAATGCAAGGCGCTGCACTCCTGCTCCTGCTGTGATGATGCTGAGACAATAAGCATTTGGCAACAAACGGCAACTTCAATGTTTTCCAGCTGAAGAACAACTCTCTAACCAACCCTTTGTGAAGATGGTACTTGGCACCTGAAATAAAATTGCCCCGATTGTTTTCCTTTATGGTTACAAATGTAACGTAGATGTTAAAAAGCTCCTACAATTGGATTAGAGCGTGTTTCAATGCACTTGTTGTGTAGTTTAAAGAAAACAAATTGTCTGGTTTCAGTGTTATAATTAAAGGTCACGTCCAAACAAGCTGCTCCAGCTTTGATGAAACTTCAATGGAGAGACGATGCAACTAGGCCCAAGGCGTTTCATCTTTATGGAAAGTAAACACAGTTTGTTGTTGTCTATTTTCTGCATTCAGTCTGTTCCTGTGCGGTGTGACTCCCCCCCCCCCCCCCCCCCCCCCCCTGGGTTTACTCAGTTAACACAGCAGAACTGTTGATTTGTTTTTTTGCGGCCCTAAAGCAAACAAAGGCTGACACACACATGCACACACTCACAGAGGAGCCCATTCTCCATGTAAAGGTACATTAACTAGTCTTTGTACTTTCATTTAATTTCTCTAGACCGCACATGTAAAAAAACACAACTTTTTATTTTCCATTCTTTCTTCTCACCGAGTCTCGGAAACCTTATTTGGCATATTAATTCAATTTGGTTCGACATGCAAACAAACCGTGTTATCTGTAAAATGAAGCACTATATTGTTACAATAATCCATGGATGCAGCTGCACATTTAGTCATTTGACACTGGATAAGAGAGAGGTTATCCGAGTGAAAGACAAACAAAAGACAATTGTTATGAAAGCTTGCTGCAGGATAACTGTGCATACTAATGGGGAAAAAATAAATCAGGGCTGAATCGAGGTGGAGAGAGGGTAAAACAAAGTAGCCAAATGAGGAAATGATGGAGTGACTAACTAGAGTGGTGCACTCAGTGAAGACAGGACATTTATCTCTCCTTCCTCCTGAGTTTATCCCTCGTTTCCCTAAAGAAGCAGACAGTGTGTGTCTAACTGGCTTAACACTCGGGCCCTCAGCATCACCGCTGTCAAATAAGGAGAAGGGGGACTATTATGTTATCAAAATATTACTTTGCTGCAAATCCCCTCTCTCCGTTTATTGCCTCCTCCTCCTGTGTTTTCCTTTATCTGCCTTCATTAGTGCCTCCTCCCAGCTCATCAATGCAAATATATGGATTCAATTACTGCTAATGTAGCTTCTTTATCAGCATAAGTTCTCCCTAATAGCACCAGCTGATGCGCCACTCACTTTTTTTGTCTGGCTATACACAAGAAGACCGCAATTACATGTTCATTTCTGTCTTTTTCTGTCTCAGTGTCTACAGGGGTGTGTTTCTGCGTATCTACAGTCTTTGATCTATTGATTACAATATGAACGTGCCTTTCCTCTAAATCCAGTGCTGATGTTTAAGTGTGTGCCTTTGTGTGCGTATTTGATTATTCATCAACAAATCGAGGATTGCCGTGAGTGTGCAAAACCAGATGCAATGTCATGTGGTTGTTTGCATTGCTCCATCTCCTCAGCACCTCCACATGTAATATGTAGTGGTACCTGTCAGTTCATATCAATCAGACTCTGCCTGCCAATCCCAAAGCTGTAGACATGAATACTGGATAGAATCCAGATGAGCTCCATCTCTTATTAACTTCCTGTCCTCCTCCCATCTCAACTCCTCTTCTCTCTTCCTCCTAACATCTCCTCTCCTCTGTCAGTGTTTCGTCTCTGCAGTGTGTGCGATATCTCTTTCTTTTTCCCATGAGTCTTCCCTCTCTTACCTTCATCACCACTGATCAATCGTTTATCCATTTATCTATAGATAAACAATTTATGCCGTTGATTTCTTAGGACATTCTCAAATGTTCCTTCTCTCTGACAAAGCAGACTTAAATGGACAGTCGATGCACCCACATCGAGGAAGACAAATTCAATTATAGGAAACTGAATTGGTAGATAACGATCCTTCAGAAAAGTTCAAAGTTACAATAGGTGACAAACAATCCATTCAAACTGACAGTGAAAGTAGGGTGGGACAGACTGACTGGTAATTAATTCAGTTTATTCTCTCTGTGTCTGTTCCTGTTTAACTTTGAATGGCTCAGCCCTGAAGCATATCAAACATGTGCCATCATTCAAAGGGAATAATCAGCCATAGCAGGCTCTCAATAATCACAATAGTCCTTACAATATTGAGTTTAATCAAACCAAATTTTGGAAAAGTCAATGATGTTACCATGATGTTAGTCCCCATGATGCAAGCCTGTGATGTAGGAACTTAAACACTCTGACTTTGAGTCAGTCAGCATGATATTACCGATGCTTTTCATCATAAGATTATATATGTCAGTCTGTCTCTCTGCGTTTCATCTTTTGAAGTTTTCAAATTTCAACAGAGCCTGTCCAACTCTCAGCTGAAGGAGGCTTTTTGTGCTTGATGTTATCATTACCAGGCTTTTTGATTGTTTCCGGAAGATGTCCTTTGCTTTATATTTCAGAAGAAAAACCTGCACACACAGTTCCTATTTAGTTTGGGATTGTTACTGTTTCTCCTTGCTTTGGACAGCAGTCATGATGCTAATAATGTTGAATATTGAAATGGTTGTTTATGTGAAAATATACAATACAAAAAAGATGTCATAAACAACTCCACTCAGCTCTCAGGTGACAAGAAGATATCAGAGAGCGGCACCAACAATGAAACCACCTGGAAATGCTGAGTGAAAAAAAGTGATCCATTTCTGCTTTCATAAGAAACGTTTGCATGTGAAGCCCTTAAGTATTTTCAAGTCTTTGTTTTGAATTCATTGAAAAACTTTTCTGATAGCTTATTTTGATACCCATATCAATAGATACTGAACAGTATAGTGTATCACTGATTAACAAATTAAATATGCATAGCCCTTGCACAATGTTGCAAACGTGAAAAGCTTAATCCATGTGACTAACCGCCTGACTATCCTCGTTCTCATTTGAGATAATAATGGTAATTACTCACTCCGCCTGCATTAGAGTAAGTACATCAGCGTCTGCTACATCTGTTTTGCGTCCCTCTGATGTTTCCTGCACACACTAATGATGAAGAAGCTGGTCTTTTGCAGCAGATGAATACGTGAACAAAATGTATGTTTAGGACATGTGAACAAAATGTATATTTTCCTATGCTTGTGTGTCACACATAATTGAATACTTTAATCCGCTCTTCAATGAATTTCTTACTTAAGTTTTGTATTCAGAAGGAAAATCTCTGCTGCTTAATGGGATCTGATGAACATCACGTCTGTCAGTGACCTTAGACTCTTTTCCTCCCACTGTCTCAGTCTTTTCTGTCTTTAGAAATTATTTAAAGAGAGTGCAAAAGGGATTAATCCGCTTATTGTAATGCTTTGAGAAGTGAATTGAAATTCACTGCAGGATTCTGACAGACTTGGTGTTTCTTATAGTGATGGTGTTTTCACAAGGCAGTGCTGCAGAGCTGTAGCTGAATGTCCTGTGAGGTCTATTAGCTGGCCTGACATGTTGTTGTTAAACTGCTTATTACTCTCACAAAGAAGAACAAATAATTGTTCAAGCTGCTGGAGTAAGAGCCTGTTGAATATGCCTTTCTTTGCATGAATGACATAAGCCTACAATATTCATGAAGCAGCTGTGAAGATCTCACAAACCTGATCGCATTATAAAAGGTATTTCACAAGCCTTGCTTATTTAAAAAAATTACAAATATCTATAATTATTCCTGGCCCTGTTAAATGGGCCATATAATGCTTTAAGGGAGTTTTCCTTCCCGTTATTGTGTTATACAGGTTTTCTGTGCATGTAAATGGTCTGCAAAGGCTAGAATCCCAAAGTTCCCACACACGCCCCCCTGCCTGAAATGCCTCGATGGACTCCTTTTTTTACTTCAGTAAGTGACTTCACTATGTAACACTCAAGCTTCTATTGGCTAGCGCTCCAACACATTATACTTGATATGCTAAGGGGCGGGACTTCTCTATAAGTGGTTGCACTGTTCGGGGGTTTGCCCCATTTAGCCAACAGTCATTGACTATATTTCCTGTTTATTTAAAGCTTAAATACTAGGCGCACCCAATAATCCGGTACAGGCTGCTTGGTACTATATTTGACCTTCAGGCTTTCACTTTCATAATAAAGCTAGATGAAGCCAGTCCTGTCAAGGGTGGTCTGATGTGTTGTGTTCCCCTAAAAGCTTTATGTGTTGCCAAAAGGTTTCTAAATGAATGGCTAATTACTTTCGTCTAATTGTAATGTACTTACTATTGTCAAAAGTCCTTCTGAACTCTTACTGAATCTGACTATACTATTGTAGTAATATTGCACTCTCAACATTCATAAAGGTTAATTAACTCTAATTCGGTAGAGGGGAGGGGGGTACATTGAAACAGATAGGAGATGAGAGTTGCAGAGAGAGATGAATATGTGGGGAGAGAGAGGTACAGTGAGAGAGAAAGAGTGTGTGTGTGTGTGTGTGTGTGTGTGTGTGTGTGTGTGTGTGTGTGTGTGTGTGTGTGTGTGTGTGTGTGTGTGTGTGTGTGTGTGTGTGTGTGTGTGTGTGTGTGTGTGTGTGTGTGTGAGTTAGAGGAAACAAGATATTTTGTGTGCCTCTCTCAGTCCGTTTTGTGAAAAGTTTCTGCTTAGTCGAGCTTGACGTGAAGGCCACTGTTCCTTTCTCCTTACCTCTGTTTCTGTGGCTCACTGTCAGTCACTCTGTTGATCTGTCTGATATTTCCTTTCTGCTGTGTTCCCCCTCCTGAACACAGACAGACTGCAAGAGGAGGGCAGATAAAGAAGGGGGCACCAACTAATCCCTTTTTAGCCACCTAAAGAAAAGACCCAACTAAAGAAACCTATGTCAGTTGGGTTTATAGGATATATATTTCCACTGCTTTACCTTAACCTGTATGCACTCTGTGATTTTGTGTGACGTTGGTGTTTTAAAGGGACAGCAAAAGACCTTGTTTCACAAAAGTCGTGATTAAATAACCAACAACTCATGATGGGATGACACTGGCCTTACACAACAATACATGACAGTAGAGCATTTTATCTTATCTTTTCTTATGTTTAGTCACTGACAGCACGGTGCCTAACTGTTATGGTTAGGAAACGTTTTAAGGTTAAGTTAAGGTGAGGAAAATATCTTGATCTTTAATACGGAAAAACATCTGATGCTGATTTAATGATTTAACCATAAACCGCAAACAAAGGGCCTTTTTCCCTGAGTCCTTTGGATCTGTCCGTCGACACATAAATGTAGCGCTTCAGTTGCTCAGAAAAACAATTTATCCTTTAGTAATGAACAACTGCAGTGAAAATGAATCTTCCCCTAATGCCACATAATCCACTACCATTCATTTAAAGTCTCCTCCTGAGGTTTACTGGGACATACGATCCTGTTTGTGTTTACCAGAGGGACGCAGTGTAAACTCATCACTTGTTTTGTAATAACTGCTTGATTGGTCAGACCTCTTGTGACTGACAACTTAATTGTTGTATGCTCATTCTAGGAGAGCAAAGTGAACATCCTACACCTGAACAGACCTATCGAGTGCGTCCTTTGTGTGGGTGTTCAGGTTTCGGTGCCATCTTAGTTGCTAATGCGCTCGCTATGGCAACGGTGAAAGTTCCTTTATGTTAATTACGAGTGCTTAATGGCTCCTCCAACTTCTCTTGACTTCCCTCTACACACTCACACACCTTAATGATGACTGCTAGATTCTCCGTGACTGCAGTTATTTTCATTTATTTAATCCCTGAATAACCGGCTTCACTGTTTATTATTTTATTTTATGGATTAGCTGATGCCTAGATTAAAGGTAGCTTGTTCATCCACCATTTTACAATGTGGTCAGAAGAAGTGTATATCAGAAATGTTTACAGAGATTTAATGCAAAAGTGTATTTCAGTTTATTGAACACAACGAGCTGTAGAGTGTAATATCTGCCTGAGCACACGGTCCATCTCACTAATATATATTATTATCTTGTCAGGATAACGTTGTTTCCAAACACTGTTGGTTTTTATTCTTGTCTCTGTATTGGTTTCAGGCCATGCATTTTTAACCTCTGTTTAACTCTACTGATTGTTTTATTAAAGTAGTGGTCTCTGTCTTGTTTGTGTAGTCGATTCAATTACTTTTCTCCCCCCACCAGTGTTTTGTTAATGTGAATAGCGTTGTTGCAATTGTACAGTATTCTTTTCACGGCGGCTAATTTATTAAACAGGCAGCACCTTAGTTACAAGAGCTTATCTGTTCAGGTTGCTTTGTTGCAGAGAGAGGACACTGCATTAAGCCTGTGGCCACACTCATTTGTTTTTCCCTCATTATAGACCCCTTTCCTTTGTTCTTATTCATTGACTATTCCTATGCCCGACTCCAAAGCTCTTCTTCTGTATGGATTCATTCTTTATCTTATATTTCTTAAATGTTCCACCCTACATGCTTTCTTTTTCTCATCACCAGTTTGAAAAACAAATGTTTCTGCTTACATCAGTTATTCTCAAACTTTGTTTCATTCCCTGCTTTGGAGAAATAATATGTTTCAATGACTTTGTCATATTTTCTTTGATAACCATCAGCTGATGTTGTGCGTCGGCAACTTTGTTAAATGTTTTTTGTTAGTTTAGTTATTTATGTTCCACTTCCTGTTTTATTTTGTATTCACCTTGTCTCGTTCCTGGTTCCTTTTCTTCCTGCCTTGGTTGTTTTCCCGCCATCATCGTCTGCCCCGCCCCTGATTGTTTCCATCTGTGCCCACTTCTCTCTTGTATATAGTGTCCTGTCTTCCTTTGTTTGTTGCCAGATTGTCTTGTGTCTTTTGCCAAACTCTCCAGCGTTATCCTATTTGCATCTAAGTATCTAAGTTATAGTCATTGTCTGTAGATTTAGTTATAGTAAGGTAAGATCAGGTAGAAGTATTTTTCTAGTTATTAGTTAGGTAAACATTAGTGTAGATTCTTTATTGTATACATTTTTGTACTGTTTCTGTTTTTTCAAGTAAAGACTTTTTATTGTACTTGAATCCTGTGTCTGCCTTCGTGCTTTTGGGTCCACTCCTTGTACACCCCCCGTAACAGCTGAGCCTCGAAAGCATTGACTGTTTTCCTTTTAGTCTCTGTTAAATACCCGACCATTGCTGTTGTGAAATGCTATGAAAACATATTTGGATGTAAACATTAGCTCTCTTAAAATTGAAGTAAAGTGAAAACATTGCAACTTTCCCTTAGTCACACACAGCCCACCTGTCATGTCTCTGGGGCGACACACACTTAGAAAACTACTGGCTTACAAACACGGCTTTATGAGATTACAAATATTACATGTTGATAGCCGTGCGTGAATAATGGATGGGGTGGATAAACATGCTATACTGACAAACTGTACACACAGACATAACTAAAGCCGGTGGGAGAATCATCTGCTTGCAGATTTGATCACTTCTATTAATGAGGTTTAGTTATTACTCTCCCATTCTCCCCTTAATTGCTCTCCAGATACTTCACTCTTTGCTTACATTTTCCTGCAGTAAATATTTTATTTTCTCCATCACTGCATTTTTCATTATAAAGCTGATGCTCTGAGTTGAATAAGGCTTATCAGATGCACTGGCATTTATTGAAAGGTGCTGTCTGATCATTTGGGAAATCTCTGAAAGATTCTGTGTTTGTATTTCATTTTTTGAAATGAGATTAAGCAGTCCGGCATATCATTATATTGTTTATTCTTTGAGGGACATTTTTAAATATTGTCTTTATGTAATCCAATGTTGGTAAGATATAAAATGTCATTCTACAATATTATATTTTCTATAGCCACCAGGCCATACAATCAATCCATGAGTTCAAAGGCTCATAAATCACTAAACATTTTATGAGACATTATTTTATTTCTGGAAGTTAATCAAGGCAACAATCTTTTTATCAAACGTCTCAACAAATGCAAGGTAAACAGTTCGATCCATGCATTTACAAACTAACCTATCAGGAATATGTCAATGCAGTGTTTCCCATGCAGTAATGTTACGTTGCGTTGTGGTAAAAGTAAGCCAAATGTAACTTTTGTTTTGCTGCTTTATAATACATACTGGTCTCAAATAAGCCAGCCGTAAAATCTCCAGTCATCTCTTCTCTGGCCGAATACACATCCTGTTAGCCGGGACCCCAACTTCTTCTCTCTGGCTTCTACAACCCACCTACGATGCCCCAGCACCCTTTGTCTTCAACCTGCTGTCCCCTCTTATACCCTCCACACTAGGGACCAAGTGCCAGTTGAAATGCAATCACAATACCCTGTTGCTAAACTATCCAGCACCCCCCATACGTCTTGGCCTGAACACCTTGTTCTCTGCTTCCACTGGCAATTTCGTTTTCTGCCTGGCTTCACAATTTCTCCTCCTGGCTTCACAATGATAGAACGGTCTACCTAATCCGGTCCACACAGCAACATTAATTTGTGTTCTGTACACACAACTCACGCTTCCCACAATCAATACTGTACTGCTACCTCTCTTATCTTACTTATATCCTCTCTTTTATAATCAAATCCTCCTCCTTGGTCACAGTATTGTCAGAGCCCTTGCTCTACTTTTTTTCTGGTTGTTTGAGATGCTGCTGCAGAAGGTTTTTTGTGCTGCACTCATTGTAAGAGAGCAGGATGAGAACCTTCAAAATAGAAAGTGTAAAAGGAACAGCTTGTACTGTTAGCAGTAGGTTGTGAGTGTGTGTGTGTGTGTGTGTGTGGTGTGTGTGTGTGTGTGTGTGTGTGTGTGTGTGTGTGTGTGTGTGTGTGTGTGTGTGTGTGTGTGTGTGTGTGTGTGTGTGTGTGTGTGTGTGTGTGTGTGTGGAGGGAGATAAGGTGACAGGCAGCTCTGGGGTCAGTCTGGCCATATCTCGCAGACAGCCTCACTTGCCCTGTGGGTGGTTTAACCAGACATCTGCTGAACTCCCATTAGATCCTGCGGGGCTTCACTTGTCTGCCACTGCTCCCCTCCGATGACCCTGGATCAGCCAGCAAGGATTTACATAATGTACGATGGGATAAGAGGTGTAGCTCCTGTGCCAGAGGCTGATATCAGATCAGGTCGTAAAGGTTTGGAGATAATATTGTCTCAGGCACCAGGGGCATGTCCTCTCAAACACTGATTGGAGATTGGGGAACTGAGACTGAGAGCAACAGCATACGAAACAGACCAGAGTCTCAGTTGGAGGATTAAAGGTGCGGTTTAGCTTCTGGGTCAAAACTGCGATATCGAAAACAAGTCAGTCTTATTTAAACTGTCTAATTATCAAACTACAATTTAACATATTTGCATGGCTCCTATAAATAACTTATCAACCAGGTTCAATGAATGTTTTAAGGTGATGTATACTGCTAATTCTCCCGTGTTAAACTGCTGTATTAAGCTTCGACCACACAGTTAACTGTATTTCATTCATGATTTTGCTGTTTTTTTATTCAAGATATTGTGTTTTGTTCAAGGTACATTGCATAAGCTCAGCACATGGCATTTGTTATCGGTACAGTAAAGGGCAACACTTTATTTCACACTTAGTTTTCTGTAATTTCCTGAATCAGAAATAATGTTCCTGGAAAATTACTTTCCTGGAAATGACTATAATCTAGTACTATTTGGATTTATATTGGTACATCACACACTAATTACAATCATTAACTGTTTAATCTAGAGGGCTTGGCAGGTCAGCTACATTTAATTTAAAATACTCTTTCATAAAGGCACAAATTAAAATATGGAGCTTAACTCTTTTCTATAATAAAATGAATATTACTGGAGCTGAAGGGGAGCACTTATTTTATATCTTTCTGGGAAGCAATTGCTGTTAATGCGTAAACTACCTCAACAACAACAAATATCTAACTGCATAGTTCTTTAAGGGAAACTTCACTTTGTCTGAAGTGGTTCGAATACGTTTTCATTGCTCATTGTAACAACTAATTAAAATGTCCTTGCTAGCGAATAACCATAGTTTACTGTTGTATAAAATGCATGTTTTTTGGGCTCTTGTCTGTGTGTATGCATGAGAAAATATATACTATATTGGAGTCAAATGGGGTATTTCAAATAGCGGACAGTGCCCTATTATCACAGCCAGTCCAGAGGAGCACAAGAGAATCAAACTGGCACAGAGACGCTGCTAGAGACACAACACAGAACTACACTTTAAACATGGACGTACGGCTTAATGACACCAGATCTGAATTACAGGATTACAGTCAATCAGTCATGTTGAGTTGCAATCTCAGGATATAATGAGCATCTCAATTAGAGACATGGACACAGTCCCAGCTACAAAGCAAAACAATTTCTGTATCAGATATTATTTGAGGTGCAAGAGCATCTACTTTTAGGATAAATACTTGCCTTTTTCCGTGACATCAAATCAATCTGCATTCATTTTTACTGCTCCTGATGTCCAACATTGCTTCATAGTAAGAAATACTGTCAGACTGGTTGGAGTTGGTAATAACTTAATAATTCTAAATGTGTCTAGTACTGGCATTGTGAAACCCACAAGGTAAAACCGGTCCTGCATGGGCACGTTAATACTGTATCTGTCCTGCCTTGCTAAGTTGGATTTGATAGCTAGAAGTTGCCATATCTGCCAACAGATTATAGTATGTTTTTTAAATTGAGTCAACCAAACTAAACAGATAATAGAGGAGGCATGCAGCCTTGCTTTTTTAGAATTGCCACTGGGTATATGTGACCTGGCCAAGCAGAAAAACACAACATAACGCCTCCGCCTTTTTATGTACAGAACCCTCCCTAGCTAACAAAGAGGCCCCACACATGTTCTTCAAGCAAGATGTATTTTGCAAGGCTTGTTTAACACCAGTTAACCCTCCAGTTGTTGCTGAATCTCAGCCAGGATGGCATCAAATTGATTTCACATGTTCTGCTATGGGTAGAAAAAGGAGAGCTGACTAAGACACGATCTTCCTTTCTGCTGAGGCTCAACTGGTTAACATATGGTACACAATCGCTGTCATCGTCAACATTGGTTATCGATATGCAGGTGTTTGCACAAATTAAATGCTGCAGTGGACTTCACTTGGTTTGGCTTTGAGTTGTGTCAACCCTGATTTGTATTCTAAACCATAACTTGAGTTATAATTAAAAATAATTCAAAATGGAATAAGTGATTCATAAAACTGAAAGCCCATGGAAACAGAGTCTAGCAATACAAATTGTCAGAAAGAAGCCAGAAAAACAAGTGAGTGCCTCGGGTCTGTTGGGTCCCATGTATTGTATTAAATGGAGCGAGAGTCACAGCAGGAACTAGTTTCATTTAAATTAAATATGCCATGTGTTGGTAGCCTGCCCTCTAGGTGTTCTCTCCTTGTTGTTTACCACTCTGATTTTAATGGCTTGTTGGTCCTATCCTAGAGACTCGGAGTAAATACCTGTGACCTCCAGCTGAGCTCCATCTTCCTTCTTCAAAAAGGAAAATGCTTACAGAAATATTTCACATCCTACAGTTTCAGCTCATCAAATCCCTCTGATGTGATGTGAAACCTGTTGAGAGACAGAATAAAGGAAAATAGATACACAAACGCACGTATAACGAGCAGACATTCAGGGGTTATGTTTGCTGCATGCATGCTTGTCATGTCAGTGAAACGGATCCAATCACTGTTAAATATGTATAGCTCTGAGAGAAACGAGAGAGATGAACTGAACTGAAACAGGTTCTGCAATTTAAAACATACATGTGTTTTTTGAAATGCCCTCCAGAACAACACATACATGTCAAAGGAATTTGTAAAAATACATTAATTGTCCATTTTTTATTGAAATCTGTGTTCATCGAATATGCTGAATTGTTTGCTCCATTGAGAAGTAAATAATTGTTCATGACACTTATGGGCTGCATTTGACTATGTTAATGTAGTAATCTTCATATTGAACAGTCAACTTAGATTTTAAATAAACCTTATCATTTGGATACAGTCTTCTTATCTGTGTGCCCTATCAGCAGGCTGTGGTTAATCTAAGACACAAATATGACTTGGTTTTGCTTAGTTGTTAAATGTAAGCTCCAATCACAAAAGAAACTTTGAATCAATGCGACATTAACTGTGAGGTATGGAAATGGATCGAAACTCGCTTGTTTTAAAATAGGTAAACACAGCGCACACAATCCAGATGAAGAAGATGAGTAAGTCGGTGTCTGTTTGATCCTGACACTTCGGCTCTCCAGGCAAGATGACGAGCAAAGAGTCTGAAGTGAAGATCACAGCAGCCTTAAGGCCAAACCCCGGGATGCTAAGCTACACCGGGGGGAACAGACACGACATACCCAGACGGTGTGTGTATGTGTGTGTGTGTGTCTGTGTAAAGGGGTATATACAGGCCTGGGAAAAGCCTTCTAGAGGGACAGATTACTTTAAGAGCTGATAACGTTGAGAGAAGACACTCTATGATGAGAAAAAGGATGTTGGAGATTGAACAAGATTGAGGGGAAGGCTCGGAACATAGAAAAAAACAGAGAGCTTCACAAAAATGAAATGTATTGTCCAGGATGACTTAGCATCAAAACCTTCGGTGAAAACACTGACCATGTCACTCCTTTGCAACACTATTTTGTTCCTCACTTTTCACCGTTCTACATTTCCCCTCATCTCAGCTATTCTGCTGGTGCCAAGTCCTCAGGGTTGGGGCATAAAGTGCCAGAGATCCATCAGTGCTTGCTAAAAAGTGTTGCTGGCTCATAAATAAAGGATGTGGATGAATTTAGAAGTTAAATCACCCTTTAGGTTGTTAATGTCACAGCCTACAGAACAACATGAAATACTCCCTAAACCCCTCGGTGCTCAGCTCCCTCCGTCTGTATACCTCAACACTGTACAGTAGCATGAATGTGTCATAGCAGGAAGTGTGTGTGTTCATGTTTTCATGGCACCACTCGTTCCTTTAAGCTTAACATGTTTTTATTTCAGTCTCTCCCACTGGGCATTGTGTGACATGTACTGTAGTTTGTAGTTATTGTCATCCATGTTAACAATTGAGATTGAAAGGTTGTTCTTGAACTCAGAAACAGTGCTGATAATAAAAGGGGATCTTGCTGTACTGTAGCTGTTCTTATGCTATTATCATCTCAAATCTGATTCATAACGTTCCTGTCTGGCATACCAATTTGGACACACCACATTTCATATTGATTCACTGAAGACACAGTTTGTCAGTATTACTGGATGCTTCAGTATCTGATGGTTAGTTGACAACAATAGCTTGAAACCAACACAATGTATTTCATTCTCTTTGTACTACAGTATGAAGTGATACTCCAGCTTTGGTACACAGTTGTGTTTGGTGCACTTGGCAATCTACATGTGTCAGGGATGTAGAGAGATGTCAGTATGGAGCAGAGAGATAACCAAGCCTACAGCTTGTCATCTGAACCAGTTAGAGCCATGGCGAATGCACTCATGAGGATCAAAGCTAGCCCCGGCCTTCAGTAACATGGAGCTATTTCCAGCGTTAGCTTCAATCCTAACATCATGGTCTGTTAGTGCATGCTTACATGAAAGCTTTTGCTAGAGTCTCAGCACTGCCGGTATTAACACATTGATAATGTGTGGGCAGTAGATTAAAGATCTTCTTCTGCAGCACAGCATAAGGGTTTTTTCCAGTAGCATGTTATAACGAAGGCTAACATGGCCTCTGATAACAGGCTTAAATACAGTACAGGGCATGTTTGCAGTTTGTAATTCTTGAGCTTAAAGTCATATCAAACCCGAAATGTCTCAAGAGAGCCAACCGGTGCCTGAAATGTTGCACATATCTGACTTTCAAGAAGTAATAAAACAGCAAGAAGAAATGTATTTTACAAAACCTTTAGAAATAAGATAAAGAATCTGTGTTTTCTACAGAAAGCAATGAAGGAATATTTATCAAACTAATATATTTTAGTTCCGGCCGCTGTGCCAGGAACAAAACACATTGTTAGAAAAACAAAAGTCGCCCTCCTCTGCATCCACCTTATGAAACCAAATGGTTCAGCAGCTCTCCCCATTTGTTTCCCCGCCATGCATCTGCTTCTCCCTGGTTATTATTCAGCAGATAGACGAGATACAAATGAGATGAATGTTGGCCACCTCTGGCATTACCTGCAGGCAGTGTGAGTTTCTGTGTGTGTGTGTGTGTGTGTGTGTGTGTGTGTGTGTGTGTGTGTGTGTGTGTGTGTGTGTGTGTGTGTGTGTGTGTGTGTGTGCTGAATGTGTGAATATCAGCCTGAACACATGGACCTTCACTATTGTGCTGTTTGTTGAGCTGCAGAGACATGCAGTATTTACGGACAGACTCCGTAGGAACTACATTAAAGAGAGAATGAAAACAGTATTATGGTTCTGCTATTCATTAACAAAGTTTCTAAGCATAAAAGGAAAGAGTCGGTCAGCCATTTATATTGAAGCAGAGGACAGTCTAACAGCTTTCTAGCCAAAGGCAGAATCTCCAAAGCTTACATTTCTGAGTTGCTCTGGGCTATAGTTTTAAATAAAAAACTATGATTTCTATGCTGAGTCTCGATGAAAAGACACATCCTCCCAAACTCAGGTATGCGTCTCAGCGGTCACAGATGTCCACGTTTCGCCTGGATGGATCACACAGGGGAAGGAGGGAGGAAAAGGTCACTCATTCAATATTCAAATAATCTTTGGTCTTTACCGGATCTTGTAATGTCTTTCCCAAAGCCATGAACTCTAGGGTGTAACTGCGCTGTAGACATTTCCCTGTGATGGAACAAAGAAAGGCATTAATATATACATATCCGTTAAAGGTAAATTGATACATAAATTCTTTATTCTCGTTAATCTCTTTATTGGCAAAGTGTTGGGGCTTCATACCACGGTACTAAAATGAAGTTAGTAATATGTCTTCATGGCAAAAATATAATTTTATCGAAATAAGAAAGTGTTTATCCAACCCTGTTAAACATCTTCTCATACAGATCTTTTTTTTTTCATTGTTATGTAGAGTTCAAAACACAATTGACTAATGCTGCAACTAATACTTTTTTTTTCATTGTTAATCCGTCAACTATTATAATATAATATGAACCAGAAAATATACATAGAGTACGTCAGAAGCTGGTGAGTGAGAATTAGACTTTAAAATGTATGAAACCAAAAATAAACCGATTATCAAAATAGTTGTATATGAATTTGATGGTTGACAACTAATTGATTCATGATTAATCTTTGCATCTAGAATCGAGCCTCATAGTGATGCTGATGCATATATTCATCTCTTGTCTATTCAACTTTGAAATATAAATACGGAGATTCGCAACATCCCCACACTCGACGCCTTCAAAAGGGCCCTCAAGTCCCATCTGTTTGCCAAGGCTTTCGGCCCCTAATCGATCTGTTGTTTTGGCTGTCTGACTTTTGTTTTGTTATGTTTGTTTTTGCCCTATTACTTGTAAAGCGACCTTGGGTCCCTTGAAAGGCGCTATATAAATGCAAGCTATTATTATTATTATTATTAAAATCCAGAAAGTGTGCATTGTTTCCCTCTACAGCAGAAAGATATCTACTGATATTTCTTTACTATAACTTTAACAATGAAATGACTTCTGGGCTGCTGAGAGCTGAGATGCATTTGGAGTCCATTGTATTTGAAGAAGTGATATCAAAGAAAAGAGTGACGCACTTAATCACTCCTGCTTGTTTTGTTTTACAATCTGTATAACAAGCATTGTTTCGGTGTACTTGTTATGTTCACATGTTCATTACCATCAATGCTTTAATGCTTGACATCTTCAAATTGTTTACTACAAAAGAACAAGTTAAATTCATTTCTGTCAATCCCTATAAAGTGAAACTACCTCATGCATCTGATACACAGCCCATGTTTTCACACATGTTTTTTTAAGTACACTTGAAAATGTAACTAATCATTTTCATGAGTGCTCCTCTCTGAAGCAGGAGCTTATGTTGTATGCTTAAAGTCACATAATATCTTAGAAAATAAACATTTTTTAAAGCATATTTTGTGTGTCCCACAGTATGTCTAGTGGTAAGAAGGATGGGGACTATTTACTGGTTTAATTAACGTTTTGTTTTGTAATACATAATCCATTTATCTTGACTGCAACACTGAATAAATCCCTTTGGTAATGCTCAGCTCAAGTCATCAGTGACCAGTGTTTGACCAGAAGTGGTGTCAGCTTGTCTGCTCTGGTTTGTTCCTGGTAATGCTGTATGTGGTATGTTTATAGCAGGGCTTCTATTCGCTGCATGTGAAGGAGGTCGTTTATTGATTACCTCTGCATGCTTCAATTTAATTGGCACTTGCAAACAAATCATTTACTCCAAGGGCTGTAGATACAATTATAGCTACAGTAGGAAGAGTTTGAGGCTTATTCACTGAAGGTCAAGTCATATTAAACGTAACAACAACAAAAAAATGATGGTTATGGAATATCACTCGTCACCGGCTTGGTCTTCAATATCAGGATACATGTATTTATTATCCTTGCAAGAATGGAAGTAGTCATCTCACACAGAGCTGCGTGGGACAAATAGTTCCCCGAACAGATCCTTCACATGCTTATATAGAAAGGGTGTTATATACAAGATGCAGAATACCGGTTCAAAGCAGTATTCAATGTTTAGTTCAGATTAGCTAAGGCCCGCGTAACCCATAAACATGACAGTCATAATGTCTATCTCCATAGAGGCAGAATCATCATGTTAATCGTTGTCACATAGCTATCATATGTCTAAAACAGTGTGTCCTGACGCTCTTCTATCATACATCCGGTTACGTACACAGCTACGTAGGGCCTTTGTTATCATGTGCTACTCTGATATTAGAAGAGTACATTCAGTATTTTCCCAACAGTTAGGTTATGGGTATGTATTTTGGATTGAATGAAGGATTTAATTAATGCTTATAAAGTAGTGGGCTTGACTTATAGGAGTTAAAACAGTCCTTGCAGAGATGACAATGCAAAATCTCTTTAGGCGAGAGTGTTAAAAGTGTCACAGAGCTCCATTATTAATTTTCAGCTCTATTGACTGTAATTGGTCACAATCAGCAGTTGAATCCTGTAGCCTGCAGGCGTAGTGGCCTCTCACTCACTTTCCCTCATCAAACCAGAACACAGTAGACACTCTGAGTCTACCAGGCAGATTTCAGACACTACTCGACTGGTCAGCCTTTGGCATCTGTCCACTGCCCTCTGGCAACATGTCCGTCTGCAGCTTATTAGCATTTCACTTCTCCAGGATGCACTGCTGAGCGTCATGATTATATACTTATCTGAACCACTAAAAGACTGCAGCGGACAGAGGCGGATGTCGACAGAACAGGGAAGAGGAAACTAGACTTACCACTGAATTTGTCTTCAAGCAGCCTCTTTAGTCTCCCCTTAAGTCATACAGTAAGGCCCCACTTTGCTAGCTTTAAAGGGGCCTTATCATGCTTTTGGGTTTTTGTCTTTCCTGTAGTTTGTTCTATGTTTTTGTGCATGTAAAAGACTCCTTTTATAACTTCTGTAACATAAGCCGCGTTCACACCAGAGTACTTTTCACTGTACTTTTCGCGTTTAGTTCCGTTAGTACCCCTTATGTCGCGTTCACACCAAAAAGAGCACTTAATCTCGGGAACTTTTACCCCCATTTTTAGTGCCTGCTGAGAGATGGTACTTTCCTGGGGGAAAAAGTGCCCCAGTTCTGATTGGCTGGGCGAATTGCAAACCACGCCCCCGTACAACAAAATGTTTTGTAGAGCCGCCATTTTATTATCCTCGCATTAGCATTATTAGCATTAGCATTCGCCCAGTGCACAAACGAAGAGAGACTAACTTATGGCAACACAAAATAAAACATGGGAGCGGTGGAGATGAGGAGGTGTCGGCGTTCTGGCGATTTACTCAGAAGGCTTCAGTAGAAGCTGCTGGGAGTCCCAGCAGCTTCTACTGAAGCCAGTCCCCAACTCCGGGGACTTCCGGCCGGGGACTTCCGGCCGGGGACTCCGGGTGGCAGTATACGCCGTGAAGTTGTTTGCGGCCTGCCAGTAAACCCAAAGCAGAAGAAGACGAAGTAACGTCAGCGGCTCATTTGCGTAATCTTCCCTCAGGGAAAAGTACTCCGGTGTGAACGCGATCTGTACTAAGTGTGTACTGTGTGATCCTGACGCAGACACGAACAGATAGATTTCCGGTCTTTTGCTGCAGTTTAGAATGATGGTTTATTTTGCGTTTACATACCAAGGTTTTATTACACTGTGTCAATGATTGTGGTATGAGCATCTGCTGGGCTGGTGCCGTTCTGCCGTTCTGGCCGTGCTGGTGGAATCGGTATGCTCTTCGTCCTGTGTCCACGTCATTTCCTGTCACCTGTGACTGCTTTTATACACCCGGTGCAGCGAAACCCCGCCACCAAGTGTTCAAAATAGTATTGTAGTATAAATATAAATAAAGTAAACTGACATAACAACAACACCCCTAAATGGCTCCTCCAACAATGCTTGTAAATGTGTATATGAGCACTGTATAAAATGACAACTTTTAAGCTCACACAAGCGTCTCTGCTTTCAGTGCTGTCAACCAAAGGATAACATTTTTTGAAAAGGATACAAAAAAAACCCGGTCAGATACTGTAGCAGCTCCTGAGTTGTTTCACAGGTTAGAGCATACTTTATTTTTCTTCAAAGAAGAAAAAGTATCTGCAGAAGAAAAATAGGGACTTGAAGGATACTGACGTACTGTACAGAGGTCATTTAACATCCCTTTCTTAAGAAAGGTTTGAAAGAAAAAAGCGCAAAAGAAAAATCTTCCTTTTCAGATACAAACGCAACAGGTCTGCTTTAAGGTGAGCCGCCAAGTCAAGTGCTTTAACTGCTACTTTTTGCTATTTCATTGAAACGGTTGAGTCAACTTCCAATTAGTATAAATGTCATTGTGCAAATGTTCTGGCCCTGCAAGGTCCTCGAGCTAAATGTCAGACTTCACTTTGTAAAACGAGCCTCTGATATACCTGAATGAGGAAATGTTGTGAGCTCGCACTTCTTAGATATAGTTAAGCTGTAATGTATTCATGGATTTCTAAAGCTTGTCAATTGTTGGTGTGTTAATTTATGTGAAATCTGTCCCGACTTCAAGACAGTGAATCAGTTTTGAATGGAGCCAAGTCTGCTCTCCCTCTCTGAGCAGCTTATTATATAACAAATCTTCTGAGTTATACATCCATAATATACAGCGATATTTCATGCACATTAATTTTGTCATTTTCCCATCATCCCTTCACGGGCTTGGTGTATTTTTTATTCCTCTATAATTCCTCTTTTCTGTATCATCATTTCAGTTATCCCACACTCCAGTGCCTCTCAATGGCCAAGCAGAGTCACTCCCTGGGGAATGCTTAAAAATGGACTTGTTTCTTCATGTTGCTCTCCTTCCCTCAACAGCCTCAAGTGTGTGATCTTTTTAAGTGTTTTAAACCCAAACCTCAATCTAATTTAAACATCACAGAATCCTCTTTCATTGAGACGGATATTTAACATCTCTCTTATTAGATAGATCTTCTCCTGAAACACCTTTAAATATCAAGCAATACAGCTCGTTATAGAACCATTCAGTGAAGACGATATCTGTTAGTTCATCAGCAGACATGCAGCACAAACAACAATAGCAAGGTTTTCTTGAGCTTTGGCTCAGAAAGAATTTGTGTTCAAGGTCTTATAGATGCTGGATCATTCAAAGGCTGTAAATATCCAGCGTGGTATGAGGGTACTGGAGTCACAATGCATTATAAACAACATCATTATAGCAGTAACTTTTACCCTGACATTACACAGGTGCAGCTCCCCAGGCAACCTTGTGCACAAGCCCCACATTTTTGACAACAACAAGGCAAATAAGGCAACATGAGAAAAGCTGGGTATACACTGTGGACAGGACTGCCTGCAGCATACCTGATTAGTTAAGTAAAGGAAAGCTGAGTCACTGGGGAGCGATGAGGAACAATGATGGAGGATGGCTCAATCTTATCCACAAAAAAGTCATGCGATCCTAGTTATAATCAGGCTAATAATGCACACATGGATTATGGATACATGGTCAGCTGTTTTCAGGAGAAAAAGACAGACAAGACAAAATGTGTTAATACAGAAGACAAAGTGAAAGGCAACAAGACAGAGAGGGTGTGAGCTAAACCGGAAAGCGATGTTAGAGCTGCTGCAAATTGAAGCCGGACACATGATTTGTGGAAAGAGTGAAGAGACATGAATACAAAGAGTAACAGTAAGAAACTGAACAGCACTAAATGTATACAGCCATACTAGCAGCTCCTTAAAGGACCGTCAACACTAGTAGCAATGTAAGCATTCATATTGATGAACCCTAACGTTTTGTTCTGTAAGAAGATGTGCAGCTGTGTTGGAGCCCAAACATTGAGGACCTGTTACTGCTGTACATTGTTCAAAGGAACAAATAAAGAGAATAAAAAAGAGAATATAAATAATAAAACAATTAAATAGTAGACGATGCTGTGCCGCACTGCTGTGTTGCTGTGCATTAACATTTACCAATTTGCACTCAATTATTTTTGCAGGTTTGTAGCCAAAGACCAATGCATTGGTCATGTGCACATTTTGATGATGGCAGTAGATAGTAATTTTTGCGACACATCCTGAACGCAACATACATTTCAGAGCCAAAGTTGTGCAGATTTATTTTTTGCTTACGCATGTCTGAAAAGTGTTTACTCTTTCTTAACAAACAGACAACTACTGGGTTTAAAACCATTTCTCTATCTACTCGAGTTACCCTCATCTACATACTTGTAATGAATAACTTGTGATTAACTAGCTTTAAAAAGCAGCCCTTTTTCAGTGTTATCAGTGTGCATGAGTGTGGGTTTAAACAGGAAATAAATGAACAATCGTTCAAAGTCAAAGCGTCTTTGATCTCTGTCGGGTAGGATCCCATCTAACTGGGCCTTTAATAATGTCCATATTAATCTCTTTATTCTTCTGAGAACTTTATGTCTACTTCATAGTTTTAAGTATACGTTAACATGAATGTTTTCAGACTTTTTGTTATTTAGTCTCTCCGCATACTTCAATGTCTTGTTATTCTGTTTGCATACAAACTCTACACAATCAAATTGGGTACAAGCAAACATATCAGTGTATTGACCTCTATTGTGACCTGAACATGCCAACAATATAACAAACACAAATAATGATGTTATATGTATTCGTTAGAGAGTTTGTATCAGGTCAGCCCAGACATACAAAGTACCCACAGTCACCAGCAAACACACAAACCACAGTCATGTCCTAATTTCAGGAAAAACGTGTCCTCTCTGCTTTAGTTTTTAATATATCCTCCAGAGACCCACCCATTCATTTTTGTCCTCTGTGGAGCACATTGGGTTTTGGTCCATAACTATGAGGTTATACATGCCACAGCATTAAGTCCAATTGCACTCCACAGAGGACATCCTGGGCTTTTCAAACATATGACATATGTGGGGGTGTGGCTTTGAAAAAGATAATTTCATTGTATTTCAAAATGGCATCCATCAATACAAGCACTATTTGTAGAAAGATAAATGGTAAGTTAGTAATTTTGTAATTACCAGTGTTGTGAGTTCAATATTATAATTAATTATAGTAAGGGAACATCTTAGGAGTTAGTGTAGTGACTTTTCAGAGCAGTGTAATACTTATTTGACCTAAAACTAAATGTTTTTATGAATGTCCTCTAAGGAGGACATGGGGATTTGCAAACTTTTTATTTCCCCCATTTTACACAACACAAATGGAGTCCACTATGGGCCAAAACTAACACGTAGGTTTCTGTAGGGTTCATGGCAGACGAAAACTAATAATTGACATATGAGACTGGATTGTGAAAAGAATTATTTATTTATTATTAAAGAAAATAATAATGGGTGAATCATGGAAAGAGTGACTAAAGGTAATAAAGGCACTTAAATACATTCAGTATGAGAAAATAACACCAAAAAAGTTTCAGAAACAGAATGTGGTTTCTTGTTATACTTGTCTGAACTTATAAAATTGTTGCTTTATTCATGAATTTAAATGGCGGCCGCCCACATACCGCTTTGCCCTCAGTTATTACTCAGCCTGCAATCACCTGTAATAACCCGTCTCTCCCAGATCTCTTTGTTAAATCTGACCACAACAGTCCTGACTGAGAGGCGGAACAACTCTGCAAAGAAAGATACATTAGGGGTTGAAAAAATTATGCAGATGTATCTTCCTACAACCCAACCTGTGCCCCTTTGTTCTCTGCCGTTCCTCTTAGCAACACTAAATCAATTACACAATCAGGAGGGAGTGCGTGATCATTTCTAGATGTTACTGATGCTCCTGGTTATGGAGCCACAAATGTCACTGAGCACGGCTGTTCATGCAAATTAAGAAGCAAATGGATGTGACCATTATCTTTGTTCTCCCTCCTCTTCCTCGTAGTGCTTTCATAGGATAAAGTATGCCTTTACAAATAATCTTTTAATCGTAATGCGCTGTGTCTGTTGAATTTGACCGTAAGTGTGAACTTTCATAGAAGGGTTTTTGTTACATGCTTTGCCATTATGTATATTTAAGTCATTAATGTGCTATTATATTTAAATTAATTCAATTCCCTATTAGCTCTGACATTTATCTAACAAATTACGAGTGATATAACTCTATCTTCTCGAGAGTATCACTCACCCGAGGCTTTGAGCCATGCAGTTGTTTAATCTCATTTAATTTGACTGAGCTGTAATTAACACAACAATGATGGAGGGTCCTGTACCACACACTGAATACTGGATGCTTACTTTACAAAAAACTTTGATGTCATACAGCAGCATGATCTGGCCTCTTGAAGGGTGAAGCTTGCTACATTTTATAATTGTGTATGCTAATTAATCCAATGCAAAGACAAATAGAGTTGTTTGTTTGCTCTGCATCTCCATCCTCTACCCATTTCATCTCTAAATTAAGTCAATCACCACAGACTGAAGCACTCAGCCACCATTACTTCCCTCTGTTGGGAGCTCTGTCTGTACGAATGAGTTTGTTCACGCTGGGAGCTTCACAGTGCTGCTCTCAGCTGAGGCACAGACACACACTCTCATACGCCTGCAGGTTGTCGCGGATATCCGGAGAACGGAAATCCAACACTACAGCACGCTCAGTCTGTTGGGTTTACAAGATGAAGAGAAAGCTAAAAGAAAGTGGAAAGTCACACCTCCTATAACGATTTTATTTATTTCTGGAGTATGAGTGTGATAAAAGCAAGGATGGATGCAACACACTGTCTGGAATGTATCTGTTTCTTTGTGGCATCTCCAAATGTTCACTTTATGAGTTTATGTGATTGTAAATGTTTTCAGGCTGCTCTGTGAGAGCACTTAGCCAGGCTGCTGTTAGATTTTAAAATGTAATTACACCCACTGTTGAAAAGACCTCAATAGGCCAATCAGGACTCTTCTCTCCAGCTGACCCTGGCAAGGAGAGACACGTGTGATATGGCACTTTGATTATGAAAACCCAAGCTTATGTCTGTTTGAAATATGGAATGACTTTGTCCCCATGCTTTCTTCTGCACCTCTCCTTCTGTTTCTCTTGTTCCTGAGTTTCTGTGACAGATTCTACTCTTCAACATAGTAAATAAAGACAACAGTGGAGCATCCTTACATTACTAAAACAAGCAAGGCATTATACTGTATTGTGTTATTTTTCATAGTCTAAAGTGCACACCATCGTAGTCATAACATCTCTGTATTTTTATAAAGTTTTTATTCATGAAATGAGGACAATGGGTTTTGAACTTGCAATTTCCACGGGCCCTGTAATATCAAACATCATAGCCCTTCATGTTGAGCCTTCTGAGAGTAAATTAATACACAGAAACTATATTTTTCGTTAAACTTTTGATCTGAAATCAAAACAGTTTCCTGAAATGTAGGCTATTGAAGTTCGACTGAAGTCCAATCTGGAAGAACAAAAATGACCTTCTCTTGTACTCCTGGGTGTGCATCGCAGATACGATGTCCCTCTCAGTTTCTATTGGATCTGACAATCTCTTTTTACTTGCCTCTGTGACTCGTGTATGTCACCCTCTTGATCCCAATCCACATTTCTTGCATATTAATGAAGGTCATATTTATTTTATCTCTCTTTTTATGTAAACTTCAGTTGATCTCTCCTTTGTGTCATCCAAACTATACTTTCTTCATCCTTCCTTCGTTTTATTTAATGTCCTTTTATCTCCTCATCTTCTCTATCCTCTCTCCTTCCTTTCTGTCTCATTTAATCTATTATCCATCTATGGACTCCTGTCTTTCTCCACTAAGCTGACTTGAGTGCATGGCTACACACACACACACACACACACACACACACACACACACACACACACACACACACACACACACACACACACACACACACACACACACACACACATACACACACATACACACACAATGTCCTATTAATATGACAATGCTCTCATCAGCGCAGCCCATTACTCATCGGCTCTCTTAAATCATCCTCTCACCTCGTCTCTCTTCTGTTCATCCTCCAGTTAAGTGGAGCAGCTCCAGATTGAACCCTTCAGCGTCATCTCTCACTCGCTTTTCCTTCAGATTTCTGTTCACGCACAGACATTAAAACTGTGTATAAAACTTTATTACATGCCTATGAAAGACACACGGCTACCCACGAAACCAGCCTGATTTAAATCTTCCTGGTTTATGTTGAGATTGGGCTAACTTGCCTTTTCCTCTTTGTTGTTATACATATTGGCTCCTTCCTCTGTTCATCCTTCACTAATACTAAATAAAACATTCTGAACCTCTCCATCACCTCCTACTCATTTGCTCATATGATGTACATTGTTGCAGCAGCAGGGTTTCATTAAAACCATATTAACCCTCGGAGAGAGAAAGGGAGGGCTGTGTCTGTAACCTGGAGATGTCATCCATCTCCCGGGTTTTCTCCCATTCTCTCCCCCCCCCCCCTCAGACAGATGGTTTGATATTTTCAGAACAGGTCAGAGAGCTGTTCCTTTGCATAATTTCATCAAGCAACATTAGCAGCGTTATTGGAGAGGTGACAGGGAGGAAATGGATTTGAATTAGAACTGTACAATAGAATCAGCGGAAGACAATTACGCGCCTGTGTGTGTGTGTGTGTGTGTGTGTGTGTGTGTGTGTGTGTGTGTGTGTGTGTGTGTGTGTGTGTGTGTGTGTGTGTGTGTAGGGAGGGGGGTTATGGTGGGGGTTATACATTAACGAGAATCATCCTCAGCCAGTCAAAAGGAACTTCTTAATTCAATTTAAAGAAGCTTTATAAGCATGGCCATATCAACACACAGTATTGTCAAACACATTGGTGTTACAGTACTACATTAGAACATTACATTTGTCTCACATTACACAAACCAGGAAAATATTTGTGTGTATTTTTTGTATTTATTTGCACATACTGTATCTTTCAATATACACTGCATGTGGGCACTTTTAGGTATGTGTTCTCAAATCAGTTTAATGTTGCGTTATATGTTACAAATCAAACAGCAGGGAAATGTAATCGCCTTGCCATGTGTGTATGTGGGGATATATTCTCAATTGTTCAAGCAGCACCATTTGATGAAATACCTGGTTTGGTTAGCATCATTAGTAAGTAGCTTCCACTGTGTAGTTGGATGGTTTTCAGCCAGCTGTAAAGTGATGAGAGTCAGAACCTCTAAGATACAGTAACGGTAATGTGAAGGAAAATCAAAGTCAACTGTATTGTCAATCTTCCAGTTTGTATGTACAGACAGAAAGATCGAAATACCATTTCCCACAATCCCGAATATAATAACAAATGTAAAAAATAAGTGTGCAAATATGTATATATAGTCAATGTGGACACATTAAGACCTAAATAAAAACACAACAATCAATATGTACAAAATAACAGTCACTTCAATTTTATGAGAATGTACATTAGTGCAGATTGTCCATAGCAGCGTAAAAAGTGTCTGATGCTGGATTTGAGTGTCTGAGTGTGTGGGGGAGTTATAGTCTATGGGGGCAGGGAGGAGAGGGGGGAGACCTCTTACAGTACATGTCTTTTACAGCTTGCTTGAGCCATATTTAAATGTTTTGCCAGGCTACCCTTCATTTATTTCCTGCTCATTGCATTAATGGATGGCTTCATTCAAATAGATATGGTTCTGCATTACTTTTCTCACAGTGCTTAGTGACAGCCTTAGTGACAGCGTGAGGAGCACTGCCATCTGAACGGATAGGTTGCTGCTGGTGGGATTAACACTGTATGTGCAACCTATGATCCCTTAACATGCAAACCAAAGCAGTCTGTAAAGCTCCAATCTCTGTGAGCCACACAGAGACTGGAGCTGCTGATGCAGTGTAGAGTAGGTTGACCAGAGATATGCTGAGAAGGGTTATTCTCGGGTAAGTCGTAGCTGTAGGCGATAGCACTGATTGTCGAGTGGTCGCTCCCACCGCATCCGCTGCTGCTAACTTTGATGTCTGAGTGCAGGCGTGTTGTGACAGCACACGCTGACTTCACATCTGGGTCCCTTTCCTGGTAGGAGGCTTACTAAGTTACGGTTGAGTTTGTTGACAGTTGCCAAGGATTTCCTGCTCCCTGAAGGAAGCTTTGGTCCATCTTGGTACCAAACCAGCAGCTCTAACCTGCCAAGTTTACATTTTCAGATGGAGCTGCGACTTTCTTCAATGTTTCAACAATCCTGCACATCAATAAACAAAATGATATCAGCGTGAATAAACACTATAACGTAACAAAACAGGGAGCTTTTCTCAGCTCCCTCCACTCATCCGTTTTTTAATGTGGCTCTGTCCCTTCCTCCGTCCCGTCCTCTGGCAGCTTCAGGCAGCAGTGATGGAGCGAGTGTGTGTGTCTTATTGTTTGTCATGAAAATAGGATTTCAGCAGATGGATGGAGAGATCCTGGAGGGACCAGCACAATATGGATGAACTGTTATGGTTACCAATTTAGTACATCCCAGATGGAGGGTGTTGAGGAAAATATTTATTTGGCCCATACCTTTGTTTACGTTTATCATTTTCTACTCCCCTCGCTGAGCACAGGCCTGCGACCTTGGGCTGCTGTGCTCTCTGTGTTTCTGTCTCCATATTCCTGCCTGTTGGCGTCAGCTGATAGAGGTGTTCTAGTGATTTGTTTGTTATGTCTTGTAATGCAGAATGTTGATGATTCTCTCAGAACCAGCTAAATACATGGGACTGGGGTAGAGATCTTCAGTTAGGCACGAGCTGTGTCACTTTTTGTCTTCAGCAAATGTCTTTGTGAATTCTCCGGCCGTAACTTCAAATACATCTCCAGTGTTTGCTTCAAGTTCCAGCCCTCCCGTGTTCTCATTGTGGTTTGACTCCATGCTCCAGGATTTTCCATTACAGAGGGGAGGTGGGTTGAATCTCCAACTCTTAATTGTTTTACTTAAGTTCTTTTAAAAATAAACTACAAATAGTTGTGTCTCACCAGATGACTATAGACAAGGCAAGTTTATTTATATAGCACATTTCAACACAAGGCTATTCAAAGTGCTTTACAAAAATGAAAGACATTAAGAGCATTAAGAAACATATTATGAAATGGCATTTAAAAACACTAATTTAAAAGCAACAATATAAAATGGCATTTAAAAACGCTAATTTAAAAGCAAAGATGCATGGATTAAAGTTACAATGCAGTGTGAGTACACACATCTGAAATGTTTCGGTCTGACTCAATCGTTGCTAACTTTTTAGCAGAAACAGTTTTCTATCACCTCCCTTTCTTTCTACTTTCTTGTTTAACTTGTCCTTTAGTTATTTGAAGTGTTTCATGCTAAACGAACCCCCCTTTGGAAGATTCTAATCTGACCCCATGGTACCTTTTAGTTTTCGCCGAAACTATTCCTCTTTTTTAATTGCACATTTAGTTAGCTATAGACAGCAACATACAGGAAAAACACTTTCACCCACCTTTTATTAGCGTCCAGTGTTTCCCCTAGGATGGAGTCATAGCAGCGGTGCTAAGGCAAATGTGAGCGCGGAGCGCGTGGAATCTTTTAGTGTGCGTGCGTGCGAAGTGCCCCCCCCCCAATATGTTTCTATGTGTCTGCCAGCACAAGAAAGGCTCTTGAGGCTCTACAGGTGTATTTTGCAAAATCACTTTTATTGAACATACAGTAACACAAATACTACACATCCACATAACAAACAATACAAATAAAATGTATGCAATTTAATTATTTTAACCTGCTTTATTTGGGGGTGGACCTCACACTCTGCGCCGCTGCTGAATGTATATAGGGGAAACACTGGCGTCATAGTTTGTTCAGGGCAGTATGTTGGATAGTAAATACCCCTTACATCCCCTAAAACATGAAAAGGGAGTGAAGCCCAAATCAAGAACAGAACATGACACATTCATCCAATCGTTCAGTATTTTTCTTTAATTTCCTATGAATAACTATCAACATATTGCCTGAAATTGTTTTCCAAGTCCAAGTATAGAAGTTTCCGTGTTTTTAATAAATGAAATGTTATGCTGCTTAACTTTCCTTAATGAACCATCCTTCAACATTATATTGAACTTAAATCAATTATACTGATTTAACGCCGTGTATGAGAGGATGGGTTGCGTCTAGAAATATCAGTCTCCTGAAACACACTTTATCGATGACTTATTTATATCTGGATTGAGCTTTTGGGTGTGTTGTCCTATTATTATTACACACAAGTGGTTTAACAACAAAAATGATTTCCACATCTGTTTGAAAATCACTGTGGCTGTGGGAATAAAGGAAGTGGGTGTACTGTATGAAGGGAAATAAGATCTATATCCAGGTGTTTGACTGTCTAAACACCATTTCATAGCTTGGCTCATTCCTCTTTTGTTGTGCTTTGTGTCTCTTCTCACAGTCAGTACTTAATATATTATTTCCAGAAGTGAAACTATACTCATCAAGTCTCTTCCTCTTCTTATTTTCCTCCTGACAGCTGTCTTTACTATCCAGGCTTTACCAGAATCAAAATGTCCTCAAATTACTTTTTAGCATTCATCCACTCTCTCCTCACTCACTCTCTGTCTGACGGACTCAACTTTACAGACAGAGTTTCGTTTCTGATATTTTCCTTTCATTTCCTCTGACATTTAATAGCTCACTCTCTCCAGACATGTCTGGATGTTTTTGTCATGCTTCTCCATGACGTGGTTGTGAGATTGATGAGGAAGTAGGAACCAGGTGTAGCTTCCCCTCTACCCCCTCCCTCTTCTTTGATATTACACCATCTGTAATGAATGGGCAGGTGAAACAAAGTCAGTTTTAAATGCAGAGAGATCTTCACCCACTCACCCACTTTGTTTGGTGCAGACAACTTCAGTGGTCTTATCTGTTTTTGCTCTTCCACTGCCCGTGTGGTGCATGCTGAGATAACAACAACAATCTGTGGTTAGTGTGGGCGCCGGCGGAAGGAGACAGGTGTTGTGAAGCCTTCCCTTCTGACCAGGAAGCTGTCCACACAATAGGGATGTCTCAGGGCTTTACAGGAAGGAAGGTTATTTTGAGTTTCTGTCTTTAGAGATTCTTCAAGAGATTTGTTTTGCAGTTTTTCCCCAAAAGGTCATGGATTCAAACCTGTGAACTGTCATCCAGAGTTTTATCTGCGAGGTGGAAATATTACAGACTCACCAGCTACGTACGTATTTCTCTCCCCGGCCATTAAAATGGTCTTCTGCACCGGAAAAACAAACACATTAATTGTCCCATTTTGTATTAGTTGTCGTGGCGCTCTGCTTATTTGTCAAGTGCTGTTTGTGTGCTGTTCTCCAAAAAGCAGTAATTTAGAGTTTCAGTGTTATTACCACAAGTGTAATTGCAGCAGTACAAATGTATATGTGTGGTCCAATAGCCCAAATTGTCACAGAGGCTGATGGGAACTCATTAGTCCATGAAAGTCTTTTGCCATTTTTGAAAGTTAATTAGATGTTTAAATTGGAGCTGCAAAGGTGAATGGGTTTGGATCCTTTAACTCTTGTCATTGGCTTGCATCAGCCAAAGGGAAATGGCCACTCACAAAGCAAAGTCAGCCACTGAATGGGCTAAATCCCCGGACTAAATTAAATGTGTCCTTGCAACATTGTGTGACAGCCACAGAGAGCTCACAGGAGGATGGATTATGCTCCCGCTCCCCTCAATTCTGCCTGCTCTCTTATAATGGAGAGTCTTTGAACCCATGTAATTAAACATTCGTCTCAACTGCTGCAGAGACACACACACACACACACACACACACACACACACACACACACACACACACACACACACACACACACACACACACACACACACACACACACACACACACATACTCTCACACAGCCAAAAATGCTTTTATCATTGAGTTGTAACACATAATTCCACCCATTCATTTATTGCTTTTTAACTTTTGAAGAATCCCTTGTCGAAAGATGTGTTTTTGTACCAATTACTTCATCTTCAAAGCTAGTCATTTTCTTGTACTAATTAGCGTGTTTGCGGAATAAATTGGCTATACTAAGTTTGATACCTGAACTTAGGACCATGCTACATAACAGTAGTAGTTTGAAACGTTTTTAGAGATTTTGAAAATTATTGTGACACGGCACCTGCAAAGAAATGTTGTGTTTTGTCCTGCTGATTGCTAGTTTGTGACCGAACAATAACACCTATTCAGCATAAACAACATGAAAAGAAAGGTTGACTACACCCACTGCCTTACACAAATGATGTGTTTTTTTTTTTACAGATTTCAACTAAATGTAGATTTGTTGATGTTGCCTCTCAGGAAGATGTGTGTGACAGTGTTGATCCCCTGTGCTCCGGCGATAGCTGCCACGTCCTTATCCGTCACGTCAGGGTGTCAGAAACCCCCCTGGCGGCACTCGTAATCTTTCATGGGAAAACAAAGCTGGACCAGGACCTGCCTGAAACATACAAGTGAGTTATACCAAACACATGACCTCTGTTTGCACTGCGAGGAACATTGTTTGCTGTCCTGCTGATATCTGATTCCTGGGTTCACCTGTCACTCAGTCTGACCTCCACCAAGGCTTTGTTTCCACGTAATATCAGTCTTTACACTTCCTCTTTCATTCGTTCCTTTGAGATAATTATTCAGATTTATTTGTTAATTGTCTGGCATTGCATTGAATCAGGTTTCATGTTACCATACCATGGAGCCTCTGTTGCAACAGCAAACAAGTGATTCACATTTCATGGACTTGCATCTGATTAATGAGTCACCAAAAAAACGTTTTGCTCTCTTGAATAACCTCCAAACTCCAGAAAATAGATGTTGATGAATTTAGGAAAAGGTGTTGAATCTTAAATACAGAAACCTGTTGCACTGCAGTGTCTTTTCAATCCTATTTTCTCCCTTGTCTTTCTTCCAGCTGCAGGAGAGCCATGCTGCCACCAGTTCGATAAAGACAATTCACTCAGTATAGAGTATAGTTACCTTAAAAAATTAACTATAAATGATAAGAGGAACTTAGCGGTATATTGAATTCAATCAGATGATGTTTTAGAGAGGAATTTGTCCTCATCTTTGGTTAATGTTTGTACACACTGTATGTACTCTATGAGTGTGCATATAGCACTTTCCCTGAAGAAGGGCTTCAATGAATCAATGTTTGTGTGCGTGTGTGTGTGCGTGTGCGTGTGTTTTGGGTTGTGTCAGCTCTGTGCCGCAGGAATCTCCATCGATCTGAGACAACAGACACAAGACATGTGGAGCGAGGGAGCTGGGGAGACGGGTGGAAGGATGGAGACAGGAAGCAGAAGAAAAGAAGGTAATTTCCAGCCATAAAGCAGTTTCTCATATCTGACCTGCAGCTGATCGATCGCTTCTCCTGAGAGGAGCACACTGAATGTCTGCCTGGCTTCCTCCTATCACTTCCTCCTGGGTACGTGTAGACGTTTCCCCCCAAATAGATGTGGAAACATATTTGTGAAATGCCTCAATAAAATACAAAGAAGTACAAAATGAAAAGTCGAAGTGTAAATAGATTTGGAGCCCACCAAGTATTCAACATTCCCGAGAAATAAGGTTTTGGCTGTAAAAATAAAATGTATCCTCAGCCTGAAAACACTCAAATATGAAAATTGAAGTATTAGATTTATGATTGACAGGAAGTCTTAACAGCTCACAGTGGGAGATCTTGCATTTGTGTGTGTGTGTGTGTGTGTGTGTGTGTGTGTGTGTGTGTGTGTGTGTGTGTGTGTGTGTGTGTGTGTGTGTGAGTGCGTGCGTGCGTGCGTGCGTGCGTGCGTGCGTGCGTGCGTGCGTGCGTGCGTGCGTGCGTGCGTGCGTGCGTGCGTGGGTGCGTGCGTGCGCGCATCTGAGTTGAGAGCATGTATTAAAAAGTGTGTTAGAAGAGTCTGGGTTGGACGCAGCTCCGTGCCTCAGGTGGAGTTTATCACTGCCTGTAAATCTGAAGAGCACACAGGAGATTCACAGCACATTACACATCCTGACAGAGCTGCATCCTGCCTGCCTCTTTCTCTCATTTATTTTCATGTCTTAAAACATGTCAGTGTCTATTCAGGGAGGTTTACTTTTAAGTCAAATCCACAGGTTTATTTTTGCTTTAGGTATCCATAATGGTTGTTTTCAGCTGGTTGTATGACTTAATAGGTTCAATAATAAATCCAGCTCTGTGTCCTCTTCACTGCCTTAAGAAAAATATTGGTTTGATATATGTTTTATTCGTTTTCACAATGCTTCACAGTTTTTATATGTGTGTGTTCTTTTGATGTGTCTGTGCCTCTACAATGTCTAAATGCTTCCAACTTCAGCGCTGTAAGTATTCACACAGGTCAGACTAGGAAGTGGGAACTGGGATAAAGTATAAGAAAGAAGTGTTCAAAGTCACACAGAATAATAAGTAAAGAGTCACTATGTTGACCTGCTTTCCACTAAAACATTCCTGATCTCTCATTTTATTGTTCTTGAGAATTGTATTGAGAATTTGAACTGAGACTACTTGGTCTGAAACAAAGCCTGGAGTCCTTCCACAGCAGTTCAGGTCATGGCTGTGAAGAGAGTCAGTCACATTACACTCACTTTGGCCCTCACAGCGAAATCCAAAGAGAGATGAGTGGGAGTCGGGAGAAGAGAAATTGGATTGTGGACACAGTGAGTATTGAAAGTAACAGGAGATGTATTTCAACACTTTAAAGCTATGGAGGGAGTGAAGAGAGAAATGAGAAAGGGAGCTCTCAGAGCATCCTCGGGCCATCAAAAGAAGAAATAAAAGAAGAGAGAGAGAGTGCTCAAGAGGTGCAGTTTAATGATCTAACAGAGGGTGGGATAGGTAGCGTTGGAATAAGTGGCCTCTCTTGTCGACAAAGGGATTGGCAGTTGGAGGAGAGAGAAATGGACAGGCAATATGGAGAAAAATTAATAAGTCCTCAGAGGCAACAGTGGCATGACAGAATCAGAGAGTGGCTGAGCTGAGAGGGGGGGGGGTGTTGGGAAAGGAGGGACACGCACTGGACGGAGGAGGTGTGAAAGAGGAGAGTCAGATAAATGAATCAAGCGAGTTTCCCGGGGTTTGTGTTTGGCAAAGGGCAACATGCTACACACTCTGCCTGAGGAAGAATGATATTTAGGAGGTGAAGGCAGATAATGTCTCACTTTCACTGCGCCAGACCTGCGGATATGAAGAACACTCTGAAATGTTATCTGTCTATGCTCGCCAAAAGGCTTGTTACACAAACCATCGCAAAAACACACACCCAGAAAACACAGAAACACAGACAGGTTTAGGATTGAAGTCGACATTTCAGTGTTGATTGCTAGCCAGATAATGTTGCTATATGTCTTCTCCTTATCTTTTACCTGGACTCCACCATTTAACAACGGCTGAAATTGACATTTTTAAACTACAATCATGAAATGCAGTTGAATCACTCTAGTGTGTGTCTGTGTGCGTGCATGCTTGCTTATCTGAGTGTGTGTGTGGGGGTGAGAGACAGAGACTTATGAGACATTAAATAGAAAAGAAAGAAATAATTCATTACAGATTGCGTGCAGAAACACAGTGTCCCGCACTAACAGGGTCATATATTTGAACAAACGCTGGTGTACCACCTCCTACCCAAGCATCCTTGTGGAATATCAAAACACTACTATCTATTTGGTTTGCCAAGAACTATTGACTTCTGGCTCCCTCAGTACGATTACACTGCTTTTGCTTCGAGCTTTGTTACAAACTTCACAAAAAGAAAGACCTTGCCAGTCAAATGCGGCTCCTCCTCGCAGGGAGAAAATAAATGAGAATGAGACACAGAGGAGGTAGTCTGAGCATCTATCTGGCTTATTGTTGGGTTGCACAGTATTGCACCAGCTCTTTTGTTCAGTTATAGTAATGGGCAGTAGGAAACTTGCCTTTAATCGTCAGGATGCCTCCCTCTTTATGTTCACCTGGTGCACCCTGAGGATGTGTTTCAGTCCATCACAGCTCACACAATATCTGCCCTTGGTCTTTGTGTCTTTGACTTCTTTCCCTTCATTGTCTGGCTCCTGCTTTGTCTTTCTCTCCTCGCTGTTTCCAGCTGTTTCCAGTGACAGTGTGAGTGATATCCGCCCTTTTTCTCTCCCCAGTGTGTGTGTTCTCTCGTGACACTGAGCGCATCAGCGTGGAGACTGACGCACCGCCCTGCATGTGCGTATCTGACAGTCCTTTCTTCTGAGTTAAACAGCTTCTCCTTCCTATTCTCCTGAGGGCTGCTGGGGATGCTGACAGCGACCGATCTGTTCCCTTTAATGTCAACATGATGCATCGCACTTAAACACACAGGCACACCGTCATTTATGCTATTCCGCTGCTCCTCAAATGTTGACTTACTTTTTCTATGTTTGACACCAGCATACTGCCTAAACACACTTGGCTGGATGTGCACAACCAGAGATGAACTTTGCCATGCACCTGCTGGATGAATCAGAGCTGCGCGCCATTCACCTGGACGCCTTCAAGTGGTGCTACATCCAGGCGCCTGAGGGAGAGGCAGTGGAGGCGAGATCAAGGGAGGACAAGTTGAGTAAAGAAGGAAGAGATAACAAGAGTTGTGAGAAATTAAGATTGTAGGGCTGCCACAGGTGCAGGTTTATAGAAATGCAAGCCATGCTTCCGTTTTTTTAGATTATTGATGTGCACAGTTGCAGCGAGATTGATGAAAAAAGGGAAGGGCAAAAAAGAGTAAAGGTAGAAAGAAAATAAGGCTAGGAAGTAAAGAGGGGAGTGAAAGAGAGAAGCTAAGGGTGTGAAGAAACAAGGGTATGAAAGAATAAGAGATGGACAAGGGTTAGTGTCACTGAACAGGTTGTTGTATGAGACATTAGGAGTAAAATCACCTGACCTTCGGTGTTCTTTGGTCATGGCTTGGTGCTGTCAGAAAAAGATCAAGGTCATTGGCTAAGCGACACACTGTAGGTCAATCTGATTGAGTGAGAGCTGTCAAACAGATTCAACGTTACCTTTATCGTCCCTTTGAGTTGGAAATTGGTCTTGGGCTTTTCATCCAAGGTGCAGCCTAAAAAAAGACGACATACAACAACATAGAGCTGCTCAAATCTGCAAATACAATACAAGCTGTAATGACACAGGGATATATACTTTAAATCTATACAATTCAATATGGGGATCTCTGAACCTCTGACCAGAGGGAAGTAGCTGGCACCCGGTGTAGACCAGGGGATATGATTTGATTTGTGTGTTTAGAGGTAGACTTAACTATATTTAAAGTGGACCTATCATGCTATATTTGAATAATATAGTGTAGGACCATACCTATACAAGGCATATTTATACTTTTTTTTTTTCAAAATACCAAACAGATCATGCATTTTAGCCATGCCTCATTTCGCTTAATTTGACATTTTTTAGCTCTGTTTTTGCAAGGGCAGATTCTGTGAGAACAGCACCATCTACAGGCCTGGCATATGTACTACAGCGTCTCCAGCGCTTTCGAACGGCAATGGCCGTGGCTGTCTCCTCCTGATAGGTGGAGAGTTGGCCCAATAGCCGTAGTGCCACCGTCCTGACGTCAGGACAGTGTTCAAATCTGGATCAGTTTTTATCAGATCCGTTGCAGCCCCTTTTTTAGAGATTTGGGTATGGAGGAAAATAGAGAGGGTTGTGTTTTCTGACACTTGGTGAGTTCCCTGGAACACCGGGGACACATATTCATGTATAAAAGACGTACAAAAGTGCATTTTGCATGATAAGACCCTTTAAGACAACGAGGGAATAACATGTTTTTAATCTTTCTAAGGGAATACATCATGTAATAACAACATCTAAAAAACTATTGAATTATGATTACAGCCACCTGCCTTGGTTATGTTGCCTGTTGCCATCCTTTGTGTTTTCTTTCTCTCTCATTTAACAGTCTTTTATGTTTGCATACAGACAGGCCAAATGAGCCTTCACAGTCCAGTCTGGAAAGATTTGCATTTGTTGTTGTTGTTGTTGTTGCTACATTGGCTTTTATCTGCCTGTGAGTACATTGATCCAGATGGACTGAAGTGTGATTGTCTTCTCTCCAGAAACAGCATGCAGAGTCTCTCTCTCTGATATTTCAATCTAGAAAACACGACTCCTACACATGATGACTGTGTAATTGTGTAATTATCTTCCTCTCTTTATGACACATGCCGATTCTTATGTACTTTGACAAAATATAACTTCATTGTCAGTCTTCAATAACAATAGTCATGTTCTCACCCAATTACACAGGCTGTAACAGAACACTGTGTGAGTTGGCATTAGCATTCCCAACAGCAGCGGTTGCCTATGACAACTCATCGTATTATTGGCTGTGTTATTATAAGCATGTTAAGCCATATCCCCTCTAATGCTGTTATCTCTCACTGCTGTCAAGAATACAAAGAAATCTTATCGTTGACCTTTCTTAAATCTTGGCAAAGCTGCGTTGTTCTTTAAAAACACACATGAAGGGAAACAGCGGAAAATTCTCTTATCTCTTGGCTTTGAAATAGAAAATGCATTAAGGCAACAGCGGGCTTTGATTCAGTTCTTCTCAAATGTACTTTTTAAAAAAAACAGTTGTAAGGAGAAACATTAACTAACTTGCTCAGCGGGTACACTGTTTCATTCTTCTTCCAAACCATGTCAGTCCACAGGCCAACATCTCTATACACCTGTAGTTAAATGTGATATATTACATTTCTGCTCAGTTAAAGGTGGGGTAGGTAATTTTGGAGAAACCAGCTCGAGATCGCTAAAATTTGAAAATACACAGCCGGAAAAAATCTGCCACTTCTTTACAGAGCCCCTCCTCCAACACACACGAACGCGCACATGACCAATGAGGGCACGAGATAAGTTTGTGCACAGATGGAAGGCTGACAGGCAGGTAGGCCATCCAGTTATTTTAGCCGGCCCGGCTAAAATGATTGGTCGTGCTTTTTACAGTACTACGGCTTCCTCAGATGACATTTTTGTATGGATTTTTTGTCAAAGCACTTAAGATATTCATTGCTATCGGGATGTTAAGAGCATTCCATTTAATATAACAAAAGGTGTATCTCGAGCAGGTTTCTCAAACGTACCTACCCCACCTTTAAGGTTTTAAAAACATATTATAGTGTATTCTGTAACACAATAGAGGGTTAATATTGCCAACAATAAAAACAACAGTGGGTGTAAAACGCACAGTTAAAGATAGCTGGCTAATGCATGGGAGTCATAATAAACTAAAATTCGCAATTAAGTTTATCAGCTGTCACCAGCAGAGAAGCCACTGGAACACTGTGTGCCAATTCTCGTTCGGTTTATTTTTAAATGGGCGGCTCGCAGTAATTGGGTGATTGCAGGGGAGTCTCTGCTGCTGCTGTTACAGGCGGTGTGTTCATGAGAACAGCGTAGTGTGAGGAGATTCTCTTTTTATAAACGTGGACCATTTGTGTTGGCATGTAAAACATAATGGTTCTCGCACACAGATGCACAGATGCACACACACTCTTCATTGAAATGTCCCCTGATGTGGTTTGCCTGATCTTTCAAACTGAGTTGTGTGTGAGTGTATGACTTCTTGCCTCAGGGAAACTGGTGGGTTAAGTACAGCTAAGTGTGAAGCTAGTGTGAGTGGAAGGCTGATTGGATGCTCTGCTGATTTTAATGAATGATCATTAGACTGGTATATTTCATCATACCTGCAGAGAATATACCAGCCTCTCTACTTTACATTTTCAACCTGTCATAAATACCTGCAGTGAGAAAATCTTACTCTGAGGGATACTAAAGGAGGTCTCAGTAGGAGGTAGAGACAATCATGGCCACATTTACTCAAGACGATGTTGTGTTACATCACGTTATACAGTTAATGTCTGGATGAAAAGGGTTTAGCACCATGGACAGAGCTCATCAGTCTGGACCTGGCTACATTCATAATTCATCTCACTGTTGTGTCGACAGGAGTTGGGCTTTGTGACACCTAAGCATAGAATTTGATAAAAGTTTAAACATGGCGACCCATTTGACAAGATGTACTGTGAGTACTTAGATATAAATGTGGCAGTGCATTGAAGGTATTCCTTAGGCAGATGAAGATCAAAGTTATGAAATAAGAAACCAGATTGTCGAACACCTATAGTTGATGCGCTTTGCTGTATTTTAATGCTGAGGATTCAATTGTAATCCCCTCAGTGACCAAGTGGGGTTCAAGACCTAAAATCATGCTTAAGAAGCAGCGTGTAAGTATTAGTAGAGAGTATATGTTGCTATATGCACTGTGAAAGTGTCTTCAGGTGCACCTACCGATAACACCTGGAGATCTCCATACAAACTGAGTTACTAATCCCATGTGGATGTACCGCTCCATCTGTTGTAAAGTCAGTCTATAACACAGAGGCCACAGGAGAGCAAAGAGAGAGAGGTAGATACATTTACAGTACAGATACATACTGTAGTCTGTCGAAATAACGTACTATTTTATACATTATGTTACATATATCATACATGAAACAGTAACGTAGGTTGTACTCTGCAGGATCTATACATGTGTTTGTTATTTTAAAATACATTTAGACAATTTGTCCATAGTATTTTAAATGTAATACTACTGTAGGGTAAAAATGTAACAAAGTCACAAGGACAGATCCCGAAACAGATTCAGTCGTGAGTTTTGTCCATGTTGCGTTTCTTAATATATTGGTTCCCTTTAAGTGTGATTAATTTATTTCCTTGTTGTCCAGTGCTAATAGAGTGTAGGATGGTACCGATAAATACACTCTTCTTTAAAAAAGTAGGTGTTATGAAGGTCTGTGGCCCAGGTAAGGTTTACCCAGGGTATTGACCCATTACACTTAAGTAAAGCAGAGCTCTCAGGTAGAGGATAATCTTTGTGGCCGCCTGCTGTGCTGTTAGCAGCAAAGTGAGCTGGGTCAATCTGTCACAGCTCATGCATGAGCCTGAAATAGTTCAAACGTCCCCACCCAGAGCAGCTGGTACTGCACTCAGATCTTTTGTGCAATGTAATTAGAAAAGTTCTTCTGCTGCGTTTGCTCATTTTAGGAGGGAGAAACTCCAGAAATGTATGTTGCAGCTGTGATTCCTGTGTGTACACTTCTGAGAAACCAGATTTGGACCAAATGGACCGCAGTCTCCTCTCATCTCTGTGTAGAAGAAGTTTGTGAACAAGTGCTGGTTTGATACAAAAGAGATGGGAAAACTCTAGGTGTAGTTTCCTCCTGTGTGTTCTCTGCAGCTCTTTTCTTGCGGTGTCTATCCGTGCTAAACGGTCTTAGAATTCCCCCGTTTCTTTTAAAGTCATAACTCAGCAAAACAACATTTGTGAAAAGATTCTGAATGTGTGAGTTTTGTATCAGCAAACAGTGTATCTGTAATTGTGGTTTCCTGCTTGGCTCAATCTCATCTTTTACTGTGTGTTCGAGCAACTTTTGACTTTGTGCGGCTCTAAGATCTCCGGGGTTTGTCTTCTATCCAAATGTTTTTCTTAGAGCACTGGGAAGTATACAACCAGCCAATCATAACACACTCACAAAAGCTCACAAACACCTTCTCTCTTCCTGTTACCGGCCAGCAAAGATGCCTTGGCTCAGCATCCACGGTATCATTCTCCTTTTCTCACCTCTTCTGACCTCTTGTGTTTTTCCTCTTTCGTCCTCTAAATCTTACAGCTCTTTCCTCTATAGTTTCATGCTTCAATAATCCTCGATGAAATACTACCACTTTATAAAACAATGTTATTTATCCCATGCTCTCTTTTTCACTTTTCCTCTGTCTATTCTTTTCTTGAAATGTTTGTCTCACTATCTACTTTTCCCTCTTTCTTGTGTCAACCTCTGTCTCTCAATCTCTTAAATTGAATTCTCTGTGCCTCATTTGTTTTGTTTCCTGTCTGTCCTTCTTTCTCTTTCACTACTGTGTCAGCCGTAATAAGTGAGTTAAATTGCTAGGTGCCTAGGGGGAAAGAGAGAGAGAAGGGGGAGGCTGTATTACCTTTTTGAGCAGACCCGTGGAAAAGCTTCCTATCTCCACAAACACACACAGTCAATGAAGCTCTCTGGAGTTCCTGGGATTTTTTTCAAGTAAGCTGTTAGTAATAAGAACAAATACCCAGTCAGCTAAGGATCACGTCAACGAGGAAATGTCTAGTGTAGCGGTTTCCAACCTGTGGGCCGCGGCCCCCTAGTGGGCCGTGAACGCATTGCAAGTGGGCCGCCAAATAATTTGCAAAACATTATGATTTGTGTGGAAACATTTCATTATTAAGATTTTTTTTTTTTTTAACCTCTTTTCCTTTCCCTTTCTTGATCCTCCTTAGCAACGGTCATTACAGTCCTTGACAGCGGTCTGTTCTACTGGATTAACAACGTGTCACATGTTCTGAATTGACCAATCAGAACTTTATGTAGAATCCGTATTGGTTATGGTTGAATGTGGGCCGCGAAAACATTTTAGATTCTTAAGTGGGCCCTGAGTTGAAAAAGGTTGGGAACCGCTGGTCTAGTGTATTCCTGCACACATTATATTTCAGAACCATGGACAGCTCAACACCTCCAGCCTGGATACAGGACAGTTTGACGGACTGGTGGTTGGTGTGTTTACGTCTGTTTCTCTAGCTTGGTCTACATCCAACACGACCAACAGTCATTCATCGACAAGCTTACTAAAAAGATTGCTTTTAATCAGAGTTAATAGCCCCTCCCCCACTTAGATGGCGCTCGATGGTGTGGTAACAGCTGGCAGGACGTCATGTTTCTGGCTGACCTTCCAGCCCTCTGTGTTTTATTGTGTGTGTGTGTGTGTGTGTGTGTGTGTGTGTGTGTGTGTGTGTGTGTGTGTGTGTGTGTGTGTGTGTGTGTGTGTGCGTGCGTGTGTGTGTGTGTGTGTGTGTGTGTGTCAGTTGTAAATGCTTTTAGCTCTCATTGGTGTGGGGAGCAGAAGATAAAATGTTTAGGAGACAGTGCCTGCTTTCTCTGTGTTTGTGCTTGTTTGTGTTTGTTGTGAAAGTGGTGTTTTTCGTTTCTTTACTAATGGTTGAGCTAACATTTAAGCAGTACAGTTTCTGACCGCACAATGTTCGTTTTGTGGCCTAGAGATAGAATAAATGGTTTTCTGGTTGGTGGCAGCTGCCTTTGTGTGCATCTGTGTGCGGAGCTAAATTGGTTCTCTCTTCTTTAGAGGAACCTGTGACTTGTTGCGCTCCCTTTGACATCCGATTGATCCTGCTAATCAATAGTAGCTCTGTGAATCTAAGAGATTTTTCTTCCCTTATCTTCTGGCCATTTTAAATGTTCTGACATGTAAAGGTTTGTGGGGTTGTAGCAGAGAGTGAAGTATTTACGAGAGTTGAAATTCTGTTAGCTCACCTGCTGTCTGGAAGGGAAATGTTTCATTTCCTGTGACAAAGGATATCCATCACCTTGTCAGGACGATTCAAAGGTCACCTAGCAGACCAGGTGGGCGGGGTCATCACTGTCAGTCTGCGTTCAATTGGACAGCCGGACAGCGGTTTGAGTGATGGACAGCAGCACCCAGAGCTGATTCTACCTAGCAGATTGATAAATGATTTATTTCCCCCTCAAAGACACACACAAGACACATTTGTTTACAAAATGGGTCGGGCTGTATCTTCTCTAGAAGCATTTCAAATGGAAGATGTGCACTTTGTGTGTGTGAATAGCATTTGTTTGCTCCCTAATGAGCACAGTTTTTATTTTGGTTTGATTTCATTAACTTGTCTTTCACCTTAATGTCATGTCAGCAACTATTGTCCATGCATTTGTGACATGCAGTTTCAGTTTCTAGTTATTATGGTTCCCAATTGTTTTAATGAAAGCTTTATTTGGGCGAAGCTGTAGCTCTCCCATCTCTTCACCATTTCCAACAACAGTGTGCTGTTCAATGTGATTTTATAACTGCATCTTGATTTACTGGGCCAGCCTGTCAGCGGGGCATTATGTTAAGTTAAATGTCTATAGCTAATGATTCAGCCCTATAAAGTAAGTGTTCTCATAAAACCTGGAACAGAAACAGCAGTTTTTCACATTGAAGCAGAAATGCTTTTCTTTGGTTGCTTTCAAATTGAAGCAGGCACATCTGTTGCCAGCACACTGAGATATCATTTTAAATAAATGTCGAAGTGCACTTTAAAAGAGGAAGTTTTAGATATCACAAATCACAGACGATTGCAATATGTTTTAAATTGTATTTGTAGCCACATCATATGCTGTGAAAACTAAATTGCCTCAACTCAGAGCTCTGCTGTGTAGCTTCCAACCACATTCTTTATTAGCATCGGCTCAGAAACCCAAACATCCATAGTCCCACACTTTGCTTTTGAAGCTCAGAAAAAGGAAGTTAATGAACTGTTGAGTTGAGATGATGTGTGTCAGATCAGGAGGGAGAACCGGGGGAGCTTTATGGTTAGACTTTGTAATGAACATTTTGTTTCATATTTCACTGAATATTTTTCAAATTTGCAGCACCACAATTTTCAGTTTAGACAAAGATGATTCAAGACAACATTATTAGTATAAAGGACTAAAGTTCACAAGGAAAATATTTAGATTTAGAAAACGTACTTCTAGACCATGACTTTCTTATTCCTTGTATATATTTCACGTATAGACACTTTCTTTAATTTTGTATTCTTAATTTTTTTGCATGCTGTATTTCTTCATGGGGGTACATTGCATACTATATTACCCATTTACAAAAACACACACACATATTTGTTCTGTCCTCTTCACACAGTGAAAACAGTCAGACCCACACACACACAGTTACAGGTGGGGTTTATGTGCGCTCATGCAGGCTCAGATGCACAGGTGGAGTTTTGAATTGCTGTGTAATTGCATTTTGAACTTAAGCTTAAAGCTTAGCCAAGCATTCAGCTTCTCAGTTAGAATATGCATGCAAATGTATTAAAAGACCTGCATTTGCTCCTAGACCAAAGACTCTTCCCTCCCTAACCCTCATCTTCCTCCTCATGAACAACAATACGGCACTTAACTGGCTTAAACTGTAAAGCTCTCATATCTAAGCAGGAGAGGCAGGTTCACCTAGGGAAACACTCAGGGTACTGTGTGTGTGTGTGTGTGTGTGTGTGTGTGTGTGTGTGTGTGTGTGTGTGTGTGTGTGTGCGTGCGTGCGTGTGTGTGTGTGTGTGTGTGTGTGTGTGTGTGTGTGTGTGTGTGTGTGTGTGTGTGTGTGTGTGTGTTGTGTGTGTGATATACTGATAAGCAGGAGCTTATTAACTGCTTGGGATGCAGCCTGAATGTCACTGGTGTTTTTTCTCTCAGGTCAGAAGCATTGTTGTTGTTTCAGAGCCGGCGGGATGTGGGACGGTTTCCATCATGTAGTTCACGTTTGCATTTATTTTGGAAAGGGCTGTTTTTAATGAAAAGTGTGTGTGTTACTTGTTGGTGAAATAATGCACCACTTAAGTATGTATTTGCTTAAAATGGACCATATGAAGAAACACATGTGTTCAGAAATGTTTCAACATTTTGGGGAAAAATCCTTTTCCATTGGGAGAGTTAGAGACTCCGGGCAGAGACTGTGCCTAGTGAAATAGTTCAGCAAATCTTAAAACAGCTACTTGACTTTTTTATGCTATGTTTTTAGATAAGATATACAAACAAGATATAGTGTGCTAGTTGTGGTTGATAGTTAACATATATTCTTGCAGGGAATGTTATGAATAGAGGTTGGTTGCTTGCTTAAATAGATATTCAAATTGCCATTGTTTTTAAGATTGTGGTAATTTCTCTCCTAAATGACAAGGCAACTTAGCTTTACTTTAACATTCCCTTTGCCCCCTTTTTAAATATAGGTCTAATTGAGTGCTGGTATACAATGAATGAATGTAATTTTGTGGATTGAACACATATAAATAATATTGAATCTGTGAGTGTGACTGCAACTTCTGGTACTCGAGTAAAGAGTCTTAATGACGCCCCTCCCAACAATTACAAAGCCAGTTTTATGTTATAGAAAATGTGTCAAATGTGCCCTTCAGTTAATTTAAAGTAAAGCAATGAAGATAGGTCAGTGAAAACGACGTCACCTCTTATGCAATCAGCATATTTACTGTATCTCTAGTTATAACTGCAGACACTTAATAAATATCTGAAAGTGCTTGAAGCCTAGTTCCTTTTCCCCTGTTTACAGAAAAAATAGAGAAAGAAAAGAATCTTTTTTTATCTGACCTAAATGTGTTTCCCTAGTTTAGCTTTCAGAACAGTATTTTCTTTCAGAAGTGCAAACGAGACCATAGAGGATAAATTGCTCCTAGGATAAAATGTTACCTTTGAGCCCAGATAACGTCTGACCTTTTCCAATCTGAAGCCTGTCAAAATCCCACATCACAACTGCTCTTTTCGCACTTCTTCTCTCCTTTAGTGTTTCCAATTAAGAGCACACAATGTCAAAATCATCAGAGAACAAAGTCAGCGCCACTTCTTTGAATTTACTCCTAGCTTCTCTCAACATAGCGGATCCTTCTCCTTATCTCTAGTAAGAAACATGGCGTCCTGGTATTCGCAAAGGGCCAATGTACTGTCATCCTCCGGCTTTCTTTAAAGTCAAACTCATCCTCCTCAGTCTTCTTCCCCGTCTGATAGATTAGTGATAATTCAGCCAGGCCCAGAGAGCATCTTCAGAGAGGTTGTTGCACAGAGCTGACACCAGTCCGCTGGATTAGGCTCATAAAGCCTCAGTGGAGATCCTACAGACTGTTCTAGAAGCACACACAGAGGAGGCTGTTGATCCCCTTAGGGTCACTCTTTCCTTACCTCGCTTGCCAATAACACTTTCACGTCCACTCTACTATATCACTATTACCAGCTTAATGATAATGATGTTGAGCTGAAATAATAAATCGATCAGTCAGTCAAAAACAAGACGTTTGGCACGTATTTTGAGTAGATGTTTTGTTGCACTTTCTAATTTGTTTTTGCCGCTTTTTTGTGTCTTAACTGATAGTACACTAAATATCTAGATTGAATTGTTAGTCTGACAAACAAGTCGCCTTAGACTTTACACAAATTATGATATACATTATTCATTGTTTGTATTCATTTGCACTAACTGATTAACTATATCAAGAACATTAATGGCATATTAATTGATATATGAGTTAACAGTGCTTCTGACTGGTCTTAAAATGGAGGTTGGCGATATATGGACTTTAATTTATTCACATTTGTGTGGGCTATATTAGTTTGTCATGACGCTCTGTTGGTCTGATAGCATAATTGTCCAGGTTGTAGGGTCCAGCATTATAAATAAACACAGTGATTGAGTTCATCATATTCCACTCAATTCAAAGAAGCAGAAGTTGAGTTAATTGAGTTTACATCTGTGTTTGGAGGGTAAAACACAGAGGTGGTGTTAGTGCCTGTTGAGCCATAAGAAGATATGGCCGAGAAGAGCATTGATTTTCTTTGGAAATTATGCAGTTTAATTTAATTACTGTAGACCTCAAAGTGTTTTGGTGACATTAATATCTCAGTGTGATTGTGTTACCATCGATGACAGGATGATGTGTTTTATACGTACTACGATTGTTACATATCCATCCCCGCTGCAGAAAGCCCCCCAGCACAACACCCCCAAATTACAGATTTTTTGCTGCGCACAAAGTGTTTAAGGTTCACGAAAATATTTAATTGACATTAACTTCATTCAGAAATTATGAAACGGCTTTTCATTATGATTAAAATCCTTGGACCAAATTATGTTTATTCCTAAAGGTCAATCCACATCAGCTGAGTGTGACCAGGTGAAAACACCTGAACACATGTTATTTTTCTGAGCCCCGTCACGGCACAGGTAGTAACGGTAGAATAATTTGTTGTTAAGTCTTTGATATCTTTTTAGTTGTACCTCCTTAGGAAACTATTTAGAGAGAAAAGCAGCCATTTGATCAGTACATCAGTATCTGGCTCTGACTACTCTTGTGTTTTGTTGGTGTCTGGTGTCCTCTCACATGCGATGAATAATTCAACCAACATCATATTTCCTGTCTAACGCCGAGAAATATTACTGAAACGACTTGACATTCTTCCAGATGTCAACACAGCGGCCATTTTGCTTTTTTACTAATTACAACTGTAGAATAAATATTTCAAAAATCCCATCTAATAGTTGTATGAGAGTCATAATTCTGGGGGCTAAACCACTTTATTTTAAAGGTCAAGGAATGCATTGAGTCTAATTAGGAGAAGGCACATATGACTAATACCATTGTTTTGGCAGCAACGTTTTATTAATGAAAATATGAATTTACATGGAGTAGACATAAGGGATGTCTTGTAACATGTAAAAGAATTACTAATTATTTTCAGCTTTCACACCTTTACACTTAACCACATCTATTCCAGACATGATGTGGTTTGTACCCTTTTATATTTATCCAACTTCAAAGATGGATGATATTCGGTGACGTTTACAAAATATTAAAAACACATATACCTCACAAACTACACCCCTAGGTCTGGTTACCTGAAGAAATCTTTGGGGAACTTAAATTGAAAAATAAGAATTTATTGAATTCAATCTGCAATTGTTGCAACAGATCTTAACTTGCAGTGAGTTATTGATCATTATACTGCAGGCCATCAATAAACTAAATTATTTATTCTTTTTTTTTTTTTAATGGTACCTACAGTAAAGGGAAGGAAATATTGTCTGGACAGGATTCAGGCTGAGCTCAGCATTTACTGAAAATATTATTTTTTGGGCCTCCAGAGAAGCACGGACAGTAAGCAAATAATATATTTATTTTTTTGTACAAGTTGGAATGTATTTATCTCTATACTGTATCTCTCATTGTTATTTGTATCATATTGTGCACAAAACTCAACTTGTATGAAATTCATTTTATCGTACAGAAAGTCTAAATAGAGACAGACAGGAGGTCAGGTGGACAAATAGAGTCCACCTCACTCTTAAAGTGTTTTACATGATGATTGTATGTGTTTCACGGCCCATGTGAGCTACTCATCTGGGCCACATGGGATAGCAATACAATGAGTTTGCAATATTCGGCAAAATAAAAAGTATGTATTCAATATATTTAAACACCAAAGTATGATTAACATCACCTGTCGAATACCTTATTTGTTCTGTGTGGTTGTGTTGTAAATAACCTACGTATAGGTCTCTCATAATATAATCCTAACAAATGAGTCAGCGCATCAATTTAGAATTTAGAGGTTTTTCTAAAGTCATTATTTCATACAATGACTATCCTACACACACACACACACACACACCAGCGTGCACACACACACACACACACACACACACACACACACACACACACACACACACACACACACACACACACACACTGGTATGATCTCAATTCCTGGCATAAAGCATATACCATAAAAGCGCAGAATATTACATTCATAAATAACATAGAGCCTCTAGCTTTTAGCTCCATGCTGAGTTTGTGGTCATGATGGTGGTAAAGCACAGAGTTGCTGAGGTTAATGAAGTTTCCTTTTGGGAAGATATTAATCAAAGCGTTTCTGCAGCTGTGCGAGCCAGACACTGTGAAATCCAGTCATCTATCCGACCAAATGCACGCAGTCACATCTCCAAATCTAATCTGCCTAATAACTGTGCCATGAAAGAAGCGATTGAGCTCCTACCAAATGGCTCCTACCAGTCTATCACCTAATGGATACAGAGCTGTGGAATATTCCCCACAGAATCCCAGCGCTCCCTGTCCAGCTGATGCGGCAGCTGTTGCCAGGATGCGACGGATGCACGTTACCTGCAGAAACACAGGAAGGACACCAGTTGTGCCATCTGGCTTACACAACTCAGTGGCACAACCCAATGATTGAAGCCCTGTCTCTGTGCAAAAGCAGGACACACTGCGTTTCCAATACACTCATCTTAGCTACAACTTTCTTTCCAGATTGATTTTCCCTTTTTGAAAGTTGGTGAATTGCTTTAAATACTCATTCTCATTATTCAAGTCAAGAGCTTGCTGCAGTGTAATTAGTGTTATCTGAATATGTGTGACTCAATGATTATATCCTGTTTGACATAGTTGGTATTTATTTCTGCATAGCCTCACAAGACAGATGATACTAGTGTGTCATTAAACCCCGAGTTCATTCACGTAATTGTACTCGCTGTCCATCGTGGAGCACATTTTATAGTCCATTTTCTGTGTGTTAATTTCCGTAGACATTACAGCAAAGACTATAGAACTGTAAATGGTTTTAACTGCGTGAAAAGTGTGTGACCCCTCGCTGTGTTTTGTGTTAGGCCGTTTCCTCCTACCACTGAAATGTTGCACTAGATAGCAAATGCATCATTCATTTTGATGCCATTTTAAATCTGTCCACACCTCCCTGTCCAAGCTCTGGAGGGCGAGGGATGAAATACACGGACATAACTCTGTTATTTATTATTCGCAAAAGAGGAAACAGACAGGAGCGATAAAAAGATGATATGATCACAAAAGACAGTTTTATACTCTTGTAATCACTTTGAAGAGTTTGAATGACACCAGGGTGAAGTCAGGGAAGGCTAAGTTAATGCTTTAGAAATGAGTATACTTAAATATTAATGAGGTTCTCGGAAAAGAAGGGATAAAAAGACAGCTGAATACAACATGGTGTAGTTCAGAAAGTTAAAGAAAACGACTCAATAGTTGAATATTGTTGTCTGTGGTGCTGAAGGCAGCTTTTGATGTGAACATATACTGTAGTCATGTTTCTGAGACATTTGTATTAAAACCATAGTTATGAACCTAGGGCAAAGAAGGGTTGCTTATATATATAGTTGCCATAGACTATGACGACAAAGTCTTAAGAATGGCAAATACTTTCTTCATCTCTTTTAACATTTAGTCGTAATATTGTACAATTTTGGGGAAGATCCAGGCGATCTTTTAAAAAAAAATCTATTCAGCTTAACAATTTATACTTTCTTGATTTCAGAAATAATTCTGCAATACATGCACAGACTGGCGGACACATCATCAATTACTCTTAATAGCTTGCTCTTAAAGAGTTGCTTAATTGGCGTAATGTGTCAAACTCATAGCTCTGTCCTACAGTCAAGTGGTAAGGCCGTATTTGAGGCAAAGCAGTAAACGCAGGAAGGACAGGAAGCTGTGTCTCTCCTCTCATGGACTATATCTCCCCTAACCACCCCCCCTCTCTCTCAGCCTGTATAATTTGCCTGCGATGTGTTCGGAATTACATGTCACATTAAATAAGGCAATCTGGCTTCTGCAGCCACTGTGTGTGTGTGTGTGTGTGTGTGTGTGTGTGTGTGTGTGTGTGTGTGTGTGTGTGTGTGTGTGTGTGTGTGTGTGTGTGTGTGTGTGTGTGTGTGTGTGTGTGTGTGTGTGTGTGTGTGTGTGCGCGCCGCGCGTGCGTGCGTGCGTGCGTGCGTGCGCGCGTGAGTGCGTGCGTGCGTGCTATTAAATTAATATCTGGCTGGACTTCAGTGTTCAGAATAAGCAGCAGGGGGTTGTAATATATCTGGTAGACATAGAGTAAATCATTCTTTCATCTGTGTGGCCTTCATCACTCTTGCTTCTGCAACTATTTAAAGGAGGGAGACCACTTTGTTTATTTTCCGGTTTAGAGTGCTGAAATATAGTGATGTGGCGCCGGTGTTATCATGAGCCATTACTGCGGAGTGGGAGAGATGTTGCTGAGTTAAATGCGCACACATTATTGTATAAATATTGTATTATTGTGGAGATTTCTTTTCTGATGTGTTCACTAAACCATAGAACATTCTGTAATATATATAATCATGGTATTAAACTCAGACCTGGTGGCAGACCACCTAAATCCATGAGTGCACATTTGATATCGAGGTTTATTGATCTTGATGATTGATTACAAGCATCTCTCCCTATGTGTGTCTTGAATTTCACTGAACTGAAAACAGCATAAAGACATATATTTGCATTTAAGAACTGAAACACAATTTTCCAGGGCATTGTCGATATGTTGACCCAGTTTCAGCCCAGCAGGTCCGGGGAATTCACCATCATCTAGCCTACATGTAAGGAACATGTCTCAATCATTGAAAATGTGTAACATTACTGCAAACAGTACACGTATATGTTTATTTTGAAGATAAAATATAAATTGCGATGTAAAATTATTCACGCTTTGCCATATCTCCTCTTCTGCCTGTGCTTGCTCAGGGCTGACCACCAGACTCACACACACACTCACACACACACACACAGTTAGTTCAAAGACCTGCATTTATTCTGACAAGCTGTTATGTGGAGACTATCCAACATTCACACACATTACGTTTCTTTACTTCCCATCAGCTTACATTTAATGTTCAGGCCTACATACAGTATCTCTTGATATACATATGGCCTACACATTGACAACAATAACGTTGATTTCTCTATTCTCAGTGACTTCAGATTGATCTCAGAAGCAATACTTGTTTTGGCATCTTTGAGAGTCAATAAACCCCACCAATAAAATGGTAAATGATAAAAAAAAGTCTGTCTTTTACATTTTAAGCATATCATTTTTAGCTGTGACCAGCAGCTATATAGGACCAAAAATATCTCACAACCCCTTTAGTAACCATCATTGTTTTGGGCCAAGGAGGCTGAAATTCAGCATCAAAGTCACATTTTGGGATTTTGGATTTGAATTGTGTGATTGTGTTCAGACAGTAAGATTGGCTGAAAACCAAAATGTGAATCAAAATGCAAAATGTGTTGTTTTTATACAAGAAGTGTGCTGCTTACCTTAGTGACAACTTGGCTTTTGTTGAGTGAGTTGAAAGCTTTCGTGACCCTGCAACACCAGAAAATACTCAGTTTGCATCAGCAGCAGCTAACAGATACACAGAAAGTACAGCACCTATGGTACAGTAAAGTGGAGTCAAGGAGAAAACAGCGAGTCTTCTATCTGTATCTATGTAAGTATGAATAGGAATGCACTAGTACTTTTTCAATTCAAACCTTTTAGTGATGTCTGTTTCTGTCTCGTCACCTGCATGAAAGCACATGTTGAGACAATCACCGTAATATCACAGGTCAGATTGCTTATCATCGGCACAGTGGCACAACAATGAACACGGTGCAAATAAAGACTGTAATATTGAGCCAATGTAAAAGGGCCAATTTCATGCTACTCCCTGCTGACACAGATATGACTCTCTCAGGGTGCTAAGTGTAGACGCTATAAGACCTGTCTAACTGTCTCTGTGTGGGCGTGTCTTTTTATGTGGAATATTTTATTTGGCTCCAGGGTGAATCACAGGTTATGTGCGTTATTTCTATGTTCACAACTGTGAATGTAAATGTGCATATTCTGCTTGGGCTAAAGAAGCAGTTTGAGAAAGAGAGAGAGGGAATGTTAGAGGTAAGACACAGAAAAAAAGAATCTTAAGGTCGAGAGGTGTGGAGGCAAACACAGATTGCTGGTAAAAAGAGGTTGGTACAGTCTGAAGAGTTGCAGCTTTGGGTTGTGAGCTGTGAAAAGGCAGAACTGTGGGCTGACTGGGCTGTTTTGTTGTTTCTCAGTGGGAGAGAGAGAAAGCTATTTCACTAGGCTCAAGCCAACTGAGAGACTTTGATGAACTAGGGGACCTATAGCTGTGGGTAATGATTTGGATCCAGCTGTAGAAGTTTTTCTTGTAGCAGGTTCCCAGTAGCCTTGTGAAAAAGCAAGGCACTGGCTCTGAATTTTGACACGAGGGTTTCAAAGTGTTTTCTGTCACATTGCAAGTGCCAAACAACCAGTGGCGGTTCAAGACCAATTTGAATGGGGACAGCCAGGCTGGGGACAGTTATTTTCTGAGAGGGGCACAATAAATGCAGGATGAAAAAGACAAAGACAGTATGAAGTAATTGCGCATTAGAAAACAATGCAATTAGTTATTGGTATTTGTTTCTGTACACATATTTATTTCAGATACTTATAGTTACAGTTTTTACGCTCTAATGCAGGGGTGTCAAACTCAAATACACAGTGGGCCAACATTTAAAAAATCGGTACTAGTCGAGGGCCGGACTGGTTCAATGTTTATTGCAAAACTTATTGAAATGAACTTATTGCACATATTAAAACCTGGAACTGACAAAGCTTAAATTATTGCCTATAAAAACAACATTAAACATTGAATAATCAGTTGCATTCATTTCTTATGGCTCTATCTGCAGCTTTTCCAGAGTCATTTCTTATGATTACAGCTTCAAAAAAAGAATTTCCCTCAAAGAAAAAACAAACATGCCCTGTTGTCGCAAGAACAAAAGTGCAGAAGGAAACATCCATTGAAACTCAGTGTGCTGCTCTGTGATGCAAATTAGTTCAAGCCAGATACTTGGCATCTCATCTTGGGTGCAAGTTCATCAATGTTTGGGGTCAGGCTCTGAGCTGAGGAAATCCTCAGGATTGAGTGAAGGTATGCGTGCAATATACCGGCGGGTCAGATCTAATAGTAATACAAAATTATCCTGCGGCCCGAAAATAAATCCACCAAGGGCCTGATTTGGCCCCCGGGCCTTGAGTTTGACACATGTGCTCTAATGGGTCAGACTAGAATGACAAATAACGTTAGTTCCGCCTATTCCGTCAGCCAAGAAATGGTTTAATCATAAACTTTTCATTTTCAGGGGGGCCACAGTGGAGTCCAAAGTCAGTGTTAGTCAGTGCCCCCCCCCCCACAGAACCACCCCTGCAAACAACCGTTGAGGTTCCACCGTCACCTTATGCATGCATGTTTGTGTGTGAGAATTAAACTAATTCTGTAAAAGACCACCTTTATTTCCAACAGACTTATTCCCACACTCTGCAGCACATCCCCACACACATCTCACATCTGTTTGCCAAACTCCCATCTGTAGCGCTTGCAACATGCTACTGTGATTTATTAGTAATGTTCCAGCGCTGACACACACACTTTGATCATACACCAATTTGATTGTAATTACGCCAACACAATGCCCTTGGAGGGAACACTGCATTGGAAGCTACATTAGAGGGTTGCTGTGTAGGTGGGCGGAGAGGGGGAATCATATTCAGTACAACCCTCTATCCAGTATTTAACTTCAAACATTTGCTTGTGGGGTTAATTGAGGATGACAGATGAAGAGAGGCTAGCCTGCTTGCAGAGTGTAATCGAGGGCTAATTCTCTGCGATTTGTCTCATCTCAATGGGACAGATCAGCGGTCTGGGGAGGAGAGATAATCAGGTGAACAAATCACTGCAGTCTGTCTCTAAACTCCTGTTGAACCGCCGGACCTGATAAGCCAAACTGAATACAAAATGAGAGCAGCACAACATCACTGCATGCTGCGTCATTGTGTGTATGTGTGTGTGTGTTGTGTGTGTTTAGATCAGAAGCCATCTCAGCTAGGCAAACAAAACGAGTTTGCCCGGTGAGATAAAAGTGAAGGGGATGTTTTTGTTTAACCATGTGTACTCTTCAGTGTGCATGCACGTGCATACTGTTATTTTAACCATAAAACAAAATCCTACATGGTGTCCATTTTGTCTGGTGCTGTGGTTTACTAACGCATTAACAATAAGTATTTTGGAGGGATAAATACTTGATGAAGACCTACAATCCCAAAGGATCCTGCACATGTTTGCAATTCATTTAGAGAAAGGGTAAATACAGCCAAGAATTTTAAGTTACAAAAGAACTGTACTTATCAGCTGACTGCCTTTTATTCTCATTCTTAAATGCTCACTGATGCACACAAACAATGGCATGCAGACGTTTATTGGGCAAATAAACAAACATTTTTCCTCATATTTTTCACTCTCAGTGAGCATTCACTTTTCTTCTGCTGTTTTTTTCTCAAGATGACTTCTTTAAGAGCTTGGCTCCCGCCAAGTGGCCGAACCAAGGTAAGAGCTCTCTGTCTTCAAACCCTTTTTACACAATATATAGCGCACGGTCTAAAGTGGTTGATGCTGCCAGAATGCACAAGGACGATACAGTGAAACTGCGAAGGGCTCATTAAATCGGTTATGGTTCCAATACATTTAGTGCATTTTGGGGGGGGCGTGTCCAACTCGGTAAACTGCGTATTATCTGGGTCAAGGGGCAGAGGTAGTCTCTTTATAGTACTAGGTGTTTTTCAGCGCTGCATGAATGAAACCAATCGGAGCTTAATGTCCCAGTCCATTTAAAGACAAGGAGCGCCTTAACCTCACACATTGCTTTTGTTATGGTGGATACGGCAAATTGGAAGTGGAAGTGTTGTTTTTGAAAGGCTCATTGGCAATAAATATGGTTTAAAGCAGAATTGTTTGTCAGATAAAAACCTCTATATAGAATTTTACATTTAAGATGCTTTGGTTTGGTTGTACTCCACATCATAGATGGTTATATAAAAGTACATTTAAAATCATCATCAAATATACCACAGATCACAAGTTCATCTAAATATGTGTAGACCATTGTTTAAAAGAAGTCCTTTGAGGAGAAGGGGGTATGATTCAGTTGGGAGAAAGTGTGATGTGTATGAGGTCATTATGAGGTAAAGTCTTGTTAGCTCCTTATAATACTCTGCAGCCAAAGGAGGTGTCATTATTCACCTTTACATTTTCTGCTGAAGTAAGGAAAGTGGCGAATGAACAGATTTAATGAGGGTACAAAATTAAGGGGAAAGGACCATTGTTATCATTATGGATGGACTCTTTTGTCCCTTCCCATAATGCCTCTCTGTAGTTGATATATTGCTGATCTTAAATAGAGTTTCTTTCATCATAGCAGTTTTCATTGAGAGAAAAAAGATGGGCCTTATAAAGAGAATAAAGTTAAGCTCTTATTAACCCGTTTGCACCAAAAGCAGTAAGCCTCTATCTGTTCAAAATATGGAACATTTAGACGTCATAAATTATCCCTTAAATGGTTTCTGTATCCTGGGGTCATTTGATAGCCTTTGTCCATGTGTAAAATCGGTGTAATAACAGTGTAATGACTGTGTAACATGGGTATAATAAGGGTGTAATAATCGTATGGCTGTAATACGGGGTGTAATGTGATAAATAGCAATCAATTAGTTTCCCAAAATATGTGGCAAAAGATAAAAAACGAATCCATTGATAATGATTTCAATGTTAATAAAATATTCAATGCTCCATCTTATTTACTTGTCAAGATGTTGTTGTTCTTGAAGTCTTAGTTTAATTTATCAAAATCTAGACTAAAACTAGGCATTAATGATTAATCCACAAGGCTTCTGTTTAACAAGATATTTCCGTCACAGCGAGTTTGTCCAGTCATTTCCTGTTTGCACGTGATTCATGTTTGACTCAGATTTGTTATGCAATACAATTTAGTCAGTATTCCTAAAGCAGACAACTCACACCCATAGTGTATTGGAAGCCAAAGCCTCGTCTCCTTAGCGTTCTTCGTCGTGTTTACTGACTCCACTGTGAATGTGATGAGAGCCTTTGCTGATCATCTATGGCTATTCAAATCATTAAGACAAAGGGCTTTACTGATTATTTTCTACCCGAAAAGCAATCTCTAAAGCAACTTTAGATGCAATATAAAAATAGATATTAAGAAAAGAAAACGTCTTTTCCCTGTTGAACACACACCATTTCTTTCTTTGTATATTTTCTCTCACATAGCTGGTATATCTGATCATATGCTCTCTTCTCTTCTCATCTCTTCTTTGACAAACTTCCAGTTTCTTTATGTTCTGAGTCCCTTAGATGAATCTACAATTATTTTTCAGTAACTGGATGAAAGGGAATCCACATACCAAAGACCTCTGGGAATTATCTGATAATTATTTGCATGTATTTCACACATACTTGAACAAAGTCGTTTTCTCGTGATGATCTCACCAGTTTGTTGTTTCATTAGCCTCTTGTGCACTGCGTTGAATCTTCATGAGACCAAACAAGTGCTGTAACCATCTGCCCACTCTCCTTGAACTGTTTGAATCAACACATTTTCAGAGCGTTTGTGAAGTTTTTGGCCAGATATTTAAGGATAATCTGTTTCTTTTTCTAAATTGCACCACTTCAAAACGTAGTTCAAAGCTCTTTTTATATTAACAGTTTTTTTGTGACTCAATGAAATAACACAGTGTGTTGCCCGTGAAGCAACAGAGACACACCATCTGATCTTCTGATTTTATTAACATATGTTTACGTTTTATTTTTAACACTTTAAGCATGAGACAGAGAGTCTGAAATATGGTTTCACAAACAACTTGTAAGTGTGTTGTCCATTTGTGATCACTTCCATCCATTTATAGAATGGATTTTTCCTCCAAATGTCTACTTGTTTGACTCACTCAGGGTAACCTGTATTTTCTTATGTTGTATCTGCAAGGTCATGTGAGGCAGACCCCACGAAGGAAGATGTATTCACCCCAAAATACGACTCTTTCCTTGCAATAAGGGATCATTCCTGACCTTTTAAGTGCACTTACTATCCGTTTTACCACAAAATAAAGTGTTTTAGATAAGCAGTTTTCAACCCTTGTGGCTTGTCTTAAAATGAAGCAATGTCTGATTGCAACTCTGTGTCACATGTTGCGACTTTGTGAAGAATACAAATTTAACACAGAGATGTTTTTCCTACTTCCTGTTCAACAAATGACATAGTCCATCGTAAAGCAATGTGCCAGAAAGGGGAATGGGTGGTCTGGGATGTGAAGTCTCTGAAGCATGAATCATATCTCTTTGACACAAGATACAGATGTAGAACTGCTGCACAGGACATTTGAAATGTTAAGCTGTATTTGCATTTGTATACACTGTCTGTTGTATTCAATACTTTATTAAGCCCCAGCTAAATGCCATTGTGTTGCTATGGCAATGGTCTTTTGGCCAGCACATTTCGTTTGACATTCAGCTGAGGGTGCATGTAGCAACTACAGCTGGATATTGTTGTGATTGTTTGGGTTTGACATTCTGTTAATGAATGTAATACTTCACAATTAAGCATTTAGAGACAGGGCAGCTCTGACAATCCAGCCCCAACCCATGTGCATACAGAGAGGGAGAGAAGGGGGGGGGGGGGGGGGGGGGGGGGGGGGGGGGGGGGGCGGAGCACTCGATGAGAGTTGTGGCTTCAGTGCTTGTGTGAGGAACTGATGTCAGATAAGGTCTTCTTACCTTACAAGAACCACTGTTATCTCAAGATAAATCATGAAGACTGACTCTAGATCAGTACCTGGGCAGACGATCACTGTGATGAAGCTTTATTGTCATATGCCAGAGGTCTTTTTGTTTTGAGTGGTACGTAGGACAAGATAATATTCTACCTTTTAGATTTTTGCGACCTAACATAACATTATCAATATGATCAGTGTCCCCTTAAATCCTACCCTGTATTCCCATTGAGGTTTAAACGTGGTCAGCAATATGCTCTCTCAACCTCAGGTCACACAAACACCAACTGTAACATCGCTTTTATTACACAAGGCTTGCACACACACACACACACACACACACACACACACACACACACACACACACACACACACACACACACACACACACACACACACACACACACACACACACACACACACACACACGCACACACACACACACACACACACACACACAATAAAACACACATGTGGTTGTCCTTGCTCTCTACCCTAAGGTGTGACTGAGTGCAGCAATCTCAGGCTGGAGCAGCTGCCTTGTAGTCATTAAAATGTCAGCCGTGTGCTGACATTTATTTCATTTCCCATTTACGTGGACGAGGAAAACAGGCTTCTTAAACAAGCGTGTACATTCACTGCGAAGAGAAAAATGCAAGGACACATGAAAAAAATCACTTTTTTGTTCCCACTCTGTCCTCTGCAAGGACTCATGTTGTACGGATTACAGTGTCCAACTATCCTCTTGATATTTATATTTTCAAACTTTGATTTTCTTTTGTGTTTCATCATCTGCCTTCTTTTCTGCTCTGTCCCATCTGTAATTGCTGAAGAGTTGCCCTGCAAAGCCCTTCAAGCCGAGTAAACAGACAGAGACACGAGAGGGAAGAAGAATCCTTGGGAGCAGATAAGAGTTGAGCTCTCAGCAACGCACTTTTTATTCTGTGGTCTTGCCAATCGACACACCCAACAGATTTATGGGGTTGTGATTGTAATGCATTATCTGGTGAAGGCAGCCAAAGGGAGGATTTCAATTGGCAGGCAGGACCCTATTATCACAGCCAGTCCAGAGGAGCAGGGGAGAGTCCAACTGGCACAGGGACACAACCAGAACACACAGTACACACACATCGGCACATAGAAACAGAAAGACATGTCCGACCAGTCTGGGGCTGTCCCTGGATCAGGAGTTTCAGAATCCACATAGAGTTGGGACTTGATGATGCTTGGACTCCAAAAGGGATGCGTCTTTGGATTATACATGTTTCATGTGGTTCATGCATTTTCTAATCACTTCCACCGAGGAGGTTATGTTTGGTTTGTTTGTCAGCAGAAATACAGAAAACTTCTGGTACTATTTTCATGAGACATGTTGGATGTTTGTAGTATTGGCTGAGTAAGAACTCATTACATTTTCAACAAGATCCCATCAACACAAATTATACTTATTAAACTTAGATAGAGCAATATGGCATTGTGGGAGTCTACGCTCTCCGAGTGCCCTTC
>NW_022987646.1:662500-742500 GCF_902827165.1 Trematomus bernacchii
GACCCAGGAAGAGGCTTTCATGTTATCCTTCTCCTTTAGACATGGCTGCAGTTTCCAGGGAGGGAAATGTGTTTCCCACTTAACCTTTCTTCTAATTACATTTTTTAGTTTTGGCAAATGGTTTTGCTGCTTCTAAAAAAGGAGGATTAGATCATTGCTTCAGAATCAGAATCAGAAACAGGTTTATTACCAGATAGGTTTACACGTACGAGGAATTTGACTTGGTGTCATGGTGCATAAAAACAAGAATTAAAAACACAGATTGAGAACTAGAAAAATATTTGAAATAATAAAAAATATAGTCAAATATAACATTATTTACATTGCAATGGAATGGAATAGAAGGAGTAAAATAAAATATGGAATAAAAATCTGCATTAATACAAAATAGTGTTGTACATTGTGTGCATTAATGTAATGCATAGAGTCTATGATGTGGCTGAGGTAAAGTGTCAGTGGGGGGGGGGGTTAATGACAAACAAGTGTGTTTGCAGGTAAATCCCAACTACAACTAATGTGCCTCATCCATACTGCTTTGTTTGTGTTGTCTATTTCTCTGCCTGCTCCTGAGTTTGCCATTGTTTACATAAAACCATGGTGAATAATGATGAAAGCTTCAAATTCAGATTACTGCCGGGAAAAAAAAATCCAATATATAAAAAGTGCATGATTGGCAGATTCAATCATAACACGCTGAACAAGTTCTGCTGGGAGCTGCTTAATATCAGGAAAAATACATAATCACTGAGGACAGCAGAAAGCAGAGAAATAATGTAAAAAATAATAATAGTCTTTCGGTTGCTGGATTTCATTTAAGCTGCAGTTTTCTGGAGCTGAACGAAAAACTCCCATACTGTGCACTTGATGCGTTTTTACTCTCTGATGTTATATAAGTTGTCTTCATTGTCGATTTAACTCTGCCTCCATCCATCTCTTTTACATCCAAAATAAAGTTATTCTCTCAAATGAAGTCATTCTGATGATCCTTCCATTCAACAGTGCCCTAAATAGTAAATCCCAGAAGTAGTCACCCCTGCAGTTAACTGTTTATCGGTAATTTGTCTCAAATATCATACCATTCCATTCCGTCCTGCATATGTGTGGTCCAACAACTCACCAAAATACATCATCTCCAAACGTAACATTTGTATCTGTAACACTTATATATTTGCCCACCCAAAAGTCGTAGAAGCATTTAACTTAACAACACTAGACAACTCAAAACATTGTAAGTAGATTAATTATTGATTGTTAACAGTATACTTTTGTATGCATCCTATCATAAACTCGTACTTTTCACCATACTGACTTTTTACTAAAATTACATTTTCACGCTTCCCTGCTCAAGCTCATATTTTATTTTATGGCCAACAAACTGGAAGATAATCAATCTTCTCAGTGGTACTACATAAATTAAAAGTTAACTTTCAATTCTATCTCCGTCGCAGCCCTGAGGTCAGTCTCACATATGCTTAAAAATGTATTTGCTCATTAATAAATACAATAAATAATGTAAGTACATATGTACAACTATTGGATTTATATAACTTTAGAGGGGTTTTGCATGCGTAACAGTGTTCTTTTTCCCATTTTGAATAGCCTGCTCACGTATCTGATATGTAACACTACAAGGCATTCTCTGGTTTCCGCAGCAGAATCTAATTTATTAAACCTATTATTAGTGATAGAGCCTGGCACTCTATTCTATGAAGCAGTTTGGATAAATTGGGGTCAGTGTCGTGTTTTCATTGATGACACATTGTGCACTTTCTCTACTGAAGTAGAGTAAAAATATACCCAGAAAATATATTTTACTTTATAATTCAGTATAATGGTATCTGAGCAGTGTCCCTCAGTGTTGAATCATTCAGTGATGGAAAGGAAGTAAGTACATTTACTCAAATATTGTACTTGAGTACTTTTTTGAAATGTCTGTAGTTTACTCGAGTGTTTCCATTTAATGCTACTTTGTATTTCTACTCCACTACATGTCAGAGGCAAATATTGTACTGTTTACTCCACTAGAGTTATTTTAACACTCACAGTTAAAGGTTTATGTACACATCGAAACACACAATATGCTGATATGGTATAATACAGTACTACTACTAATCTGCACAGTATTTGAAGTATCTAAATTTGGTCCACAAACTACAAAACTAAAATTCTCTTTCATGTTACTGATAAAAACAGGATAATTGAATACTATAAACAAATCTGTTCTGCATAATGAGTACTTTTACTTGTGATGCTTGTAGTACATTTAGCTGTCAATACTTTATATTATTATAAAATTATCCATTGTGCAACATAAGTACTTTGACTTTCTGTACTATAAGTACATTTTGATGCTAATACTTTTTTACTTTTACTTAAGTAACATTTGAAATCAGGACTTTTACTTGTAATGGAGTATTTTAAGTCCATAGTATTTTTAAAAAAATGTCATCTGTGGAAGCCGTAGTACTGTAAAAAGCACGACCAATCATTTTAGCCGGCCCGGCTAAAATAACTGGATGGCCTACCTGCCTGTCAGCCTTCCATCTGTGCACAAACTTATCTCGTGCCCTCATTGGTAATGTGCGCGTTCGTGTGTGTTGGAGGAGGGGCTCTGGAAGGAAGTGGCAGATTTTCTCCGGCTGTGTATTTTCAAATTCTAGTGCACTCGAGCTGGTTTCTTCAAAATTACCTACCCCACCTTTAAATGGTTATAATGTATATCGTACCGACCGACCTAATAAAGGTGGTGGCGTTGCCATTTATGTGAAGAATAAGTTTAGTGTAACCACGTTGGTTTCCAAATCAATCAGTAAGCAACTCAAATATTTAGCCTTGAATATTGAAGTGGCAAAGGGTCAACAGGTCATGGTGGTGGGCTGTTACAGGCCCCCCTCAGCAGTCAAGGACTCTTTGTCTTCGTTAGCAAATCTTTTATCTCAACTTGACTACAAGGAAATAGTGCTACTTGGCAATTTTAACTGGGACTGGTTAACTACAGTGTCTGGGATTTAAAAAACCTTTGAATCTCATTAAATGTTACTCAGATTATAGACAGTCCTACTCGCCCTAATATTAAGTCCCCTAATAAATCATCCTTAATTTATCTAATTTTAACTAATTTCCCCATAAATACTCATCTGTGGGAGTATTTGCTAATGATTTGAGTGACCACTGTGCTGTAGCCACAATTAGGGACACAACGGTCCAAAAGGGTAAACCTCGCATTATCATAAAGAGAGACACAAAACATTTTGTGGAGCAGGGTTTTGTTCATGATCTGTTTGGTTTTGATTGGGGAAAAATCGATCTGTGTGATGATGTTGAAACTGCATGGTCTTATTTTTATCTTGGTTTTATGGAGATCATTGATAGACATGCACCCCTGCGTACATTTAGAGTGAAGGGACGAGACCATCCTTGGTTTTTTGCTGAATTGTCTAGTCTCCTACATGAGAGAAACAAGGCCTGGGCAAAGGCTAGGCAATCAGGCTCAGAGGTAGAATGGATTCGTTTTAGGCAGCTAAGAAATAGCTTCACATCGCAAATCAAAGTCTAAGTATTATCTGTCAGTTACCACAAAAAACCTGAATAATCCGAGAACATTTTGGAAAGCCATTAAATCGATATCCACCGGTGAAATCCGTAATGAGCTACCTCCTTGCCTTACCACAGCATCTGGCACTATATCGGACAGGGCTACTATGTTAAATTGTTTTAATGAGCATTTTGTGTCCTGTGGCTCTCTGTTTGATTCTGTTACTAACTCTGCTTCTGTGAACACCAGTCTGTGACTCTGAACAATGTGGTTTGGAAAACCCTTTCAGTTTTTCTCCTTTTACTATTGATGTTGTTCATGAAGCCTTAACCAAGTTAGATCCAAAGAAACCGGCTGGCCCGGACAACGTAGAACCTTTCTTTTTAAAGATAGCTGCAGATTTCATTGCTCCACCTCTCACTACTCTTTTTAACCTCTCCCTCAGCACAAACACAATTACAAAAGTATGGAAGTCAGCGTATGTCCTGCCTTTACTAAAAGGAGGGGAGGCCACTTTATTAAATAATTATAGGCCCATCTCTAAATTGTCAGTTCTGGCCAAGGTTCTTGAACACCTAGTGAGTGAGCAGGTAAAGGAATTTATATGTAAATATGACATCCTATGTAAACATCAGTCAGGTTTCAGAAAGCAACATAGCACCATCACTGCAACAATGAAAGTGGTGAATGATATTGCGGACATCCTTGACAAAAAGCAGAGTTGTGCAGCTCTGTTTATTGATCTTTCCAAAGCGTTCGATACCGTCGATCATCATATCCTGAAGCAGAGGCTGGCCAGTATTGGCATATCCAGCCATGCAGTGGGGTGGTTTGTGAACTACTTCTCTGAAAGGTCCCAATGTGTTCAGTTTGATGGGCTCACTTCTGAGTGGTTAAACATTACTAATGGTGTTCCCCAAGGTTCTGTTTTAGGTCCACTATTATTCTCCATCTATATCAACCGTTTAGGTCAAAATGTGGATGGAGCAACTTTACACTTTTATGCGGACGATAGATACCGTGATGTATTGTGTAGGTCCCTCCATTAAGGAGGCTGTTGTTAAATTGCAGGCTGTTTTTAATATTATTCAGACTCAGCTCTCTGAGCTTAAGCTTATTTTAAATGTTGATAAAACTAAGGTAATGCTATTTTCAAAAGCCAAAAAGACACCGGAGACCACTTTGGAAAAGTACTTGAAGTGGTTGCCTGTTATAAATACCTTGGTATCTGGCTCGATAATTGCCTCTCTTTTAAACTTCAGGTCAATAATCTGCTTAGAAAGTTGAGGGTGAAGCTAGGTTTCTTTTTCAGAAACAAGTCCTGTTTCTCACTGTGACCTTTTTACCTGTGCTGGACTATGGTGATCTGATCTATATGAATGCACCTGCCCATTACCTGATCAAGTTAGATGCCGCCTATCACAGTGCACTGAGATTTGTAACTAACTGTAAAGTATTAACTCATCACTGTACCCTGTATGCCAGGGCAAGTTTGCCTTCACTTTCTGTACGGAGGCTCAGTCACTGGTACTTGTTCATCTACAAAGCCATGTTGGGTAAACTCCCATCTTATATCTGCTCTCTGATCACACGGAGAGTTGCAAGTAGCTATTGCCTGAGATCTCATGATGTGGTTTTGTTACATGTGCCAAGTGCTAGGACTGACTTAGATACGAAAGCTTTTATGTGCGCAGCTCCTCCTGCTTGGAACAGTCTGCTAAAATAATGGAAACTGAGCAATTTGGTTCCACTGCATGGTTTTAAAGCTCGGATAGATGCTATGCAATCTGATACTGTTGGTACCTGTAAATGTCGATAGGTATGTCAATTGTAACCCTGTAACTATGCTGTATGATGTCCTTTTTGTTTTTCTGTTGTTTTATGTTTTTATGTCTTCATGTGTAACCTACTTGCTGCAGGTCTCCCTTGAAAAAGAGATCGATGATCTCAATGGGATTCACCTGGTTAAATAAAGGTTTGAAATGTAATGAAAAGGAAAGGAAGGAAGTACACGGTGGCTGAGTATGATGAGGTGATCCTGACCCCTGCGTTATAATTGAGTTTCAGTTTTAAACGGCTCAAACTCCCCTCTCTCTCAGTTATCATTTTTCAGAGCCACCTCTTTCATCCCCTTTACCCTTCCTCCCCTCTCTACTCTCCTGACCTCTCCTGTTCCTCTTCTCCTCTTATCAGTGTCACTACATCTTTCTGCTCTCCCATCTGTGTGGTTCAGTCATGCGTTCATTTCTATCCTCAGCCTTCCTTCACACATTATTTCCCTTTCTCTGAACTTACTTTGGTATCCAAATGTATGCAGACATCATTCAAGGACGTAAGGTGACATATTGCATTTGGAATTTCTCTCAATTGCTTTTGATTATATTGATATGTTGATATATGTCCCTGTGATTGTGCAGGTGTGTGATAAGAAAATGCATTTTCTCTCATCCCTGTTATAATTTCCTCAAAGTGAAACTGTATTTTGACAGTGACCAGAAGGCCGACAGGTTAAGCACTGATAGATGAACCTGAGGCCAATCCACAAGTTGATAAACCAAAACAGGAGAAAAGGTTCACTTTGCTACACTCTCGAAAATGTGACACGTTTTACTTGAAGATTTGACTTACACAGCGTGTCACATAGAGAGGAAACTACCAAGTTTTTCTTCCCCATGGATGTGTTTCTTTGATTGTACATAAAAGAGCTTTGACAACTTTATTTTATGGGCACCGGTCTCATTTTCCTTCTGTCACTTTATAACATTTTTCAATCTTTTTTCTGCAGTAGTAATCTATTGTTTAGCATCCCTGTGTGCAACACAAAACCTAGTGACAAGAACTAGAAACTATAGCATGAGTGATACAAAGCTGTGATGTGGAAATATCAAGCGAGTTTGAACTTGATGATGCAAGGTTATTTTATCTATTTCACCAAGTTAAGATTCAGAGATTCAGAGATTCAGAAAAGGGAAGAAAGAAGACGATTATCTGATTATTCTGACAGGGGAAGAAACAAATATCTCTGTAGGTTAAATTATGATTTGATAGTGATAACCTAGCATGTACAGAAGCGTGGTGTGTGATCAGGTTCAGATCAGACTCCAGCTGCGGCCACATGCTGAGGACTTGTACACAGTGGCTTGTTATATGTAAGTAACAGAATAAAACACACAGATTGCCATACACACATTAAGGCAGTGTCTCCCTTTATTTTCTTTGCTATTCCAGACAAGTCTAGTGGTGAGGCGGACATGTCACCCTGCCACCGTTTTCTCCTCTGTTATAAGACCCAGTGTTGTTCCTCTCTTGTAAGCTAAAGGTACATTTTCCTCTGTGGTGTTCTAGCTGTTACACTCACAAAGGTGTTGTGTATAGTAAAAGCTACACCTCAGTTAAGTCTCCCTTTCTGTTTTACTGTCTCTTTCTGAAAGTCTCTTTCACCTCCTGCCCCATGAAAGTGGGTTTGTGCTGTTAGCCTAGTGTGAAATGACACAATGTTCAGAGTCAATGAGCTGCTTTGATCTTTGTCACCTTGAGCGACTGCCAGCTGCGCCTTGATGCCACAACGATAACATCACCATGGAGATTGATGTAGTTGAAGATGGTGTCGATGTTCCAAAGGAAGTTGTCGCTCTCATGTTTACTTTTGTATCCGTCTGTGTGTTGTGCTTGAAGTAGATCTAGCTGTTAGGACATTGAAAACACTTGGCACAGGTTCACTTACCCTTGTTTTACTATATTAGGTCCACTGGTTGGCACTTAACATGGATCCTTGTTTGTGTCGTTGTGACGTACGTAACTTTCAAGAAGGACATGCTAGTTTTTACATATACAGTTTATATGCTGTACATCACACATAGTAATAGAAAGATGTAGATAATGGGTCCCTTACCCCATGCAGTCACAGCACATCAATGGTTCGTGTGGTTAGAATAATAATGATGCATTTATGTGATTGTCTGGGTTGCTGTTTGTGATTTTTAAATTAGATTTCTCTTGTTTTGATTTCTCAGTTCATTATCTGTAGGTCCTGGTGCTGAGAATAATCCCTGTCTGAGGATGAGTTCTCCTCCTCACAAAGTTTGTGTCAACCGTGACGTCAGACAGCCATCTTCCCAACTCACAAGCAGTCTACCTGCAGGTACGTCAGCACATCATATATTATGACCTTACAGGGACTATAAATACACACCCAATGGAAAGTAACAAAAGCAAAGCCAATAAACCAATAAGTAAAACGATTTGATTTCTAGATGAAACGTTGGTGACAGAACAACCTTTTACTTGCGTTTGGATCATAGGTTGTGCCTTCAAAGCTTAAATGATTGTTTTTGGATTCTTTCTGCCCCCTAGTGATCAGAAAATATGACTGCAATTGTAAACAGATGAAAACACAGAATGTAATATTTAAATATGTAAAATATGTGCTGGGACAGTGTGATGCCACAGCATTCATTTCCACTACTGTGTGGAGAGAGAACATGTACCCTGCTAGGATTCCACATCAGTTACATGATGATGTGGACACTCAATTGCACAACAGAGTACCAGCTTGTTGATTATGCAGAGTACCGTTTGTTGTTGTTGTTACTCAGTCTACCCCGCTGTTTTTCTCACAGTTTGAAGCCCAGTAAATGTCAGACTAACAGCTGTTGCTCTTGGGAAATGTAGGCTGTACTCCAATGTCCAGTCCAGCCCTGTGTGTGGATCTGATGTCCGCCCCTGTCTTCAAAGGTCGTAAAATGAACCACTCCTCTATTAGTCTTAAAGAAAAGCCCTTTTCCCCTCACTCTCAACCCACCTCTCCAAGTGTGTCATCTCAAAAACATTTTATTTAAAATGTTATTTACTAATGTTTTTTTGGGGGGGTTAATCATTTATTGAATTGCCTTTTCTCTTCATTCTTTGGTCGTGTGTCAGGGCTCTTCGCTGTTTTCAATGTCCTTCTCTGCCCATTTCACCTTCACTGTGACAAAAACAGATGCATTATAAAGGTCCAAGGACAATGCTACCTCTTTTATTAAACACATAATCAGTTAGCAAAGATGCTGTGTATATACAGTATATATCCCCTCAATATATATCTATATATATATATATATAATACATCTTATATAAAATGAACATAGAGAGTGAGGTTCAAATGTTTTCAGTGTGTTGATGGTGTAGATGGGGAGTTGTCATCTATTTCCTGGGTTCTCTCTCAACTCCTCACCCCTACACAACCTGTTCAATGTGCTGGGAACAGCTCTGTTTTCTGCCAAAATAATTTGTCAAGCAACATTTGCTATCACTGAATTAGACATTTCGGAACAGCATGTACTGTTTGGAGAAAGCCATGCCCTTTTAAAGCTTGTCTATATTTAGTGAAACTTGTCACGCGCAAGATTAATTGTGCAATTGGATTTTATCCAAACAATGTCCTTCACTGAAATAAAGTATATATAAGTAGTCCATCTTGCTTTAGTTGCATTGCAATGTTTGTACTGCATTGACTATTGGAATAATGTCACTCGGCCTCTCTGTCTGATAGTCACATCTGTTCATTAAAGACTGACCCTGTCTTAAAAAATTCACAACACAGTCTGACTGAATTTTAGAGTTGAAAATGTAGTAACGTCTTATTGACAAACCTATCTGAGATAGCAAAGTAGTAGTGGTAAGGAAATTGCCACACAGCTTTTGAAGCATTAGTTTTTGTCTGTGTGTGTGTGTGTGTGTGTGTGTGTGTGTGTGTGTGTGTGTGTGTGTGTGTGTGTGTGTGTGTGTGTGTGTGTGTGTGTGTGTGTGTGTGTGTGTGTGTGTGTGTGTGTGTGTGTGTGTGTGTGTGTGTGTGTGTGTGTGTGTGTGTGTGTGTGTGTGTGTGTGTGTGTGTGTGTGTAGTTATGTAGAAAGTATGTCTATTCATGAATAATGAATGTGTCCATGATATTAGATTTGATTAAATTGTGCACCTATCTTTATAAGCATCGCTTCTTTGTTATGAGATGAATACAAACAATTATTGTATGTATGAATGCATGTATGTGTGTGTCTGTATATTTATTCTGGATGCTCGGCTCCTGAAAGTCAAAAATAAGTAGAGAAGTTTAAAAAAAAAAACTATTCTGAAGATAAAAGACACCTTTTTTAATATATAATAGTTATTTTGTACAATATGATTGTCCAACCTTCTAAATCAAGATTTTGTTCACTGTTATTCTTAAGGGGAATAGTGTAAGTTATAGATCTGAGGCCTGTACTACGAAGCTGGATTTTCGCTTAGCCGGCTAACTTCAGGGAAATCTCGGGCTTTCCGGTCCTACGACGCTGGTTCTCTTTTTAGCAGGCTAGATTTCCATGGTAACTTATGCTGAGCGGCAAACCTGCTCCGGAGCAGGTTAGGTGGCAGGCTAAGAGATCAACTCAGTGAAAGCACCGCCTGCTGACCAATCAGAGCTCCGTGTGCGGAGTTTAAAGCGATCAATTCATATTACAGGATAGAGGAAATACAGAAAAACTGCCGTTGCAGGAAAGACGGCCGGCCAAAATTAACTGACTGTGTGAACGTGAAAATTAATAGAATATCCCCTCCCATCTTCAGAGCAATCTGACTATTATAACATTAGCGTTAAGAAAGCTTACTTAAATATCTGCCACAACATAAGTAACCGGATCAGAGTAACATTAAGTACAGTCCGCGGCACTGTGAGTGCAGACGTCGATGTGTCCCATTATCATTCATATCATATCACATCATAATGTATCATATATTTCCTTATCTGAGTCAGCTTCTTGAGCCGTATCTGGCCGTGCAACACTCACAGTGTCACATACTGTACGCAGAAGTATTATTTTAAGCAACACATTAAGTTGACGAAACACTCGAGTCAAATGTAATTAAAGTCAGATCCACTCGTGTCTTGGACGGGGCAGTGATTTCATAAACCTGTTAATGTACGCATTCAAATGCTTTTTGTTTTACCAGCTGTATTCACCTTGCAGGTGCAGCTATGTGGCTTTGATCCTGGATAAAGTGTTTAAGTCATGGATGTTTAAAGTTTAACTTCTTCATATTTTACTAATATTAAAGTTCACTTTTCATTTCAGGAAGTATGACGCTGCGCTGTCAGTACGCTTGTCCGTGTTTGAGATTGGTCGAATGCTCCAAATACCACCCCTTTCATGTGAACGCGCACCTAACTAGATAGGACACGGCTGGCTTGAGCGATCCACTTGATAACCAGCGTCGTAGTACAGTTTAGCCAGAGCGCGTATGTTTTGGATTGGGCCAACCGGCTAACTCAAACATATCCAGGTTAGGTTGAACCAGCTTCGTAGTACAGGCCTCAGGTTAGGTCATCTCTGTTTTAACCATAGCTAATTTGGGTTTTTTCATTCTTTATTGGCATTGAGTTGCAGTTAGTTTAGCTTCAGTGAATGAATATGAGTCAACACAGTGTCTTCATCCAATACATAAGTGTGTGCATTTGTGTTTATGTGTTTAAGTGAGGGAGAAACATATGGCTGTTGTGTTTCACTTGCTTATTTTTGTTTGATTCCCTATTGATCTGAGTTAACACAATCTCCTGAAAGATGGAGGAGTAAGGAAGAAGAAGAAGGAGATACACTTTATTAATCCCTTACAGGGAAATTTCTTTCCCCACTCTGTTGTGTTTACACACACACAGGAGGACACAAACACAGAGGATATACATGCACACACACACAACCACATGTAGATAGGAGAGGTGGCAGAGCAGAGAGGCTGCCAGGTACCCGGCACCCGGGAGCAATTTCGAGGTTAGGTGCCTGGCTCAAGGGCACCTCGGCAGTGGCCTTGGAGGTGAACTGGCGACTCTCCAGCTACCAGCTCACTCCATATTATTTTTTTTTGGTCCGATCGGGACATGAACCGGCGACCCTTCGGTTCCAAGACCAAGTCCCTACAGACTGAGCCACTGAGGGAGATGTAGAGAAGAGAGAATAAATTGAGAGGCATGACGATAATTCCCTGCCTTGATACGGGGTTTGATATCTGACTTGTGGCTCAGATCGAGAGTGTGTGTTTGATGAGAAACAGTGGCCTTATTTTTGCCGGAGGACCGAGGACCGAGGATCGAGGATCGAGGAGTGATAACGGAGGAGCGATAATCGAGGAACTACCAGACCATCCTCCGGTGAAATCCTCAGACACTCGCCCCGCCCCCTTACTGTGTATCGCTCACTGATTGGACGATGCAGCGCATGCACTGATCTGGCTGCTGTCAGACGATCAAGGATTCCATTTAACCAACGTGAGATGCAGCTATGGGCATAGATATGTCTCATAATTATTTGTGTGAACATAAAAATAATTTCTGTGTAAATATGTGATTTGTAAATGTAAACATCATCCACAAATGCATTTAAAAGATTTGCAAACTCACAAATACATTTGCAAATGTAAAACGGATCTGCAAATACTCAAAATATTTATGATTTTAGCCGAGACCGGCGGAAAGGTTGTCTCAAAACTCTGTGTGTGTAAAAAGACGATCCACAAGCAGATATTTGAGATCCACGAGCAGAGATTTGAGATCCACAAGCGCATTTTTGGTCGACAAATACAAAATGGATTCACAAATGCCTGATCGAAAGTTGTAAATGTTAAAGAGATATTCAAAGATCTTTTTTTTATTTGTAAACATATTTTGCGTATTTGCAGATCCCTTTTACATTTGCACATTTATTTGTGAGTTTGCAAATCTTTTAAATGCATTTGTGGATGGTGTTTTACATTTACAAATCACATATTTACACACAAATTATTTTTATGTTCACACAAATAATTATGAGACATATCTATGCCCATATGCAGCCATGGGGTGCATCTCACTTCGGTTAAATGAAATCCTTGCATCCCTCACTTGCGTCGTTTCCCTGCGACTAGTCCCTCCCACCATGGAAAACTGGACTTGAACGTGTTCAGGTGTTTAATAGTCTTCTGGCCTGTGGGATGAAACTGTCCCTGAGTCTGGTGGTTTTAGTCCGGATGCTGCGGTACCGCCTGCCAGACGGCAGCAGACAGAACAGTTTGTAGCTGGGGTGATGGGGGTCTTTTATAATCCTGAGGGCTTTCTTTAAGGTTAACCTGGTATTTTTACTCCACTACATTTATTTTAGGTTCTTTACAGATTTGGATTAATGATGTGAAATATAAACAACCCTTAAATCAGACTTTAGTTACACCTGAGTAAAATTCGGTGAAGGTGATTGTCAAGTGCAAACAATCAGGCGAGATATTTGATAGTGGGTGCTTGAAAAGACAAAAAATTGATCTGCAGATCTCTATAAAGCATATTCATTACTCGTTATTCTCTAATCGTTCATTAAAAACTGTATATAATGGCTATTTTGCACATCCCTTTCAAGATTTTCAAAGGTTTATTGACATATCATATACACAACTACGGTGTAGTTATGCAATGAATGAAAAGCTTGGGTCGCAGGTTCCTCAACAGTGCATTACAAGACATCTATCAATATGTGTGTACCTCCACCATTAAACTGTCATATTCTGCACATTTCTTATTCTATCTACATACATCTTATAATAGTATAATAAATATGTATAATATCGGTTAAAATAAGTGCTTCAACATAGTTAACATTGCAGGAAAGTTGATTGTCAAGTCCCAAAACAAACCATGCAATATATTAAACATGAAGTACTTTGTCAGGCTTAATATTTATCTGTAGATACCCCCAAAGCTTTTTGCTTACATGTATTTAAAAGAAGACCTTAACCTAAAGTATTATTTAATGTTTTAATAAAGCCTAATTAGTTTGTCTGTTTTGCACATCCTCCTATTAATATCTTTGTACATCCGGCACTAAACTGTTTTATTCTAGATATCATTTACAGTATCTTCTTGATATTTTCTATTCTATATTTCTATCATTGACCTTCTACTTTCCCCCTATTTTGTATGTACTCTTAATATTTAAATGTTTTCATCAAATATAACACATTCAACAAAACATGCAGCAGACCTTAGGCAAGGCAAGGCAAGTTTATTTATATAGCACCTTTCAACACAAGGCAATTCAAAGTGTTTTACAAAAATTAAAGACATTAAGAAAAAGGCATTTAAAAATAGTAATTAAAAAGCAGCACAATCTACCTGCATTGCAATTACTCTAAACGTGCTATAACCAGTAGGTGGTTCGGGTTAAAAAGCTGTCAAGTTTACAGTGTTAACACAATCAAATATACTGCTGTTTCCGGTTTGGTTTACGACAGATATATTTTGTTTTCCACAGTCCACACATATATTGTTTTGATATTTGTAACACAAAAGCGATGGGAAAAACCCACAGCAACACAGAAAAGATGGTATTAACATGACCCAGCTGTCTAGTTAATAAAAAATAATAATATCAAGCAAAATATTACTATTAACTTTATTGTGAAATTAAAACAGTCCGGTCTATTCTGAGGCCCAATCTCTGTAGATAAATAAATAACTAAGCCATATGTGTAATATTTAATACAGCCGACCAGGGCCGTCCCTGGCCAACATGAGGCCCCACGCAAAGTTATATGATGAGGCCATCTGTTTCGCGAGCATCGACGCGGGGGGGGTGCTAGTAGAGCCTCGCAGCGGCGAAACACTAATTGGGCCGCATAAGCGCATAGGTGCGCCGCATTTTCGGCTCAGTTTACGCTCCCTCCGCAAGATGAGGCCCCCTCCGCAAGGTGAGGCCCCACGCAGTCTGCGTGATCGGCCTGTAGGGAGGGATGGCCCTGAGCCGAACCATTTATTACAATGCATTTATGTGATAACTTTCAAAGAGTAAAGCAAGCACTAGCTGAATAAAGTATGATTTTATCTTTTACGAAACGTTTTTTTTCATATGGAATACAGTCGGAGGTCAACCAATCACAGAGCTTGAGGACTAATCACGGGGTTTGTCAGCGCATGGTGTAGTCTCAAACGATAGCTGAGGATTATGGGTAGTGTAGTGTCTTCGGCCATCCTAAACTCCGATACAACTATTTGTTTCTCAGAGTCGAAGGGGAAAAACACAAAACCATTGTACACAATTTAAACCAATCAATGTTGTGTAATTAACAAGGATAATCTGGTCAAATCAAATCGACAGTAAGGAGAATACTTACTTCCGGGTGTCAAATTCTCCGTTATCCAATGGGAATGGACGCTCACATTGCCTTTAACTGCCGCCGACATGGACCGATGCGGTGCTTCCCTGAGCGTCAAATACCGCCGCCGATGGGAATACATTGCAATCAGTTGAAAGCTCTTTGTGTCCATTTATGAAGCTGAAGGAGACTCGGTGCGTCACAACTGCACGCCAAAGGACCCTGACCAAGCGTTGCTATTGGACTATCAGGGAGTTTCTCAGGGAGGCCTTAAAGGTCTCATGTCATGGCCATTTCTACTGATCATAATTCCATTGTTGAGGTATACTAGAATAGATTTACATTGTGCAATTTTCCAAACTCACATTCGTTTCTCATACAGCATCTCTGTATAGTATGTGTATTCACTCTCTGTCCTAAACGGCTTGTTGGAGCTCCTGCCCCCCCCTCCCTGTGAGCCCAGTGTGCTCTGATTGGTCAGCTCGCCCACTCTGTCGAGTCCACTACCGTTACAGCGGAACATCAGTGATTATGTGTTACAATGGCGTTTGCAACCAGAAAATGACACCAGTAATGACAAACAGATGGGGGGTCTGGGTGCCGTGTTGGCGGGACGTTGCGCGGCTTGCTGCTGTGAGGAGCGGATAGTGTGAGCTGGGTTCATTTCCTGGTTGCTGCGTGGGGTCTGCGAGACAACGAGACATCGCGAATGGACGCGGGAAGGAGGGGATTCTGAGGGGGCTGCAGCACCTCCATCTGCAAGGCTCCACTAGCACCCGCACCCCCAAACGCGGCGCACCTACAGTGATAAGCGCGCCACAGTTTCGCCGCTGTGAGGCTCCAGCACCCCCCCCCCAGCGCATCACAGTTTCGCCGCTGAGAGAGTGTGTGTGTGTGAGGAGCTCCACGGATTGGTCCATTTGGAAGTTATTTAGTTTTTGTCTAATGCGTGTTTAACGTGATGATATTTTGGACAGACTTGTATGTAAACTGTAGCTTGTCCAGTTAGCAGAGGCATCAAATCAAGGGTTGGTACAATTTTTCTTTTTTTATTAATGCATTTTTGCAAATGCTTAATTAAGAAACAAACTTTTCAAACATTCAACATGCAAATGACAAGATAGAAAGCATTTATATTATCACAAAGATATAAGCCAAATCTGTAAAAAAAATACTGTTTTTCTTTTCTATTTCAAAATATTTTCTTTTTATATTCAAGTAGGCTAATATAACAGGAATTGAATCCAGGACTTTGTAGGAAACAGTATCAATAAGCACAGTTGTAATCTGATACTCAGCACTTCTCTCTGTGCCCCCGGTTGTGTAAATCTCACTTTCACCATTTTCCCTCCCTCTCTCTCTCTCTATTGCTCTATCCATCTCCATGTCACCCTCCCCTCTCCTTTCCTCTGCCCCATTCTTATATTTGATGGTGACACTTCTGCATAAAGGGCGGATGGATGACCTACACATCTCCACTGCAAAGATGAGTTACCCTCCTCACCATTTCTCTCTTGTCCCGTTTTATGAAAGCTCGTTCACATGCGCTGTTTGTCATCAATCGCCAAGTTAAAATCCGCAAATCTGTGACATGACATGGTGTGGACACTATAAACTTCCCAATTTATGAATCTGTATTGGGTTCATTTTTTGTATCCCAGGGCCTCCAAATGTACTTGATATGGCTGTGAATCTTTCAACACCTCACAATTTGATACGATTTTGATTTAAGGGGTCACAAACTATTCAAGCTGATTCTTGATTCAGTTGGTTGTGGTGCTTATTTTCAGGATGTACTCCAGTCTGCTGTTCGCTTATAAAGCCAGTGCGGAAAATAATGATGTGAAAGCAATAGTAGTATCATGTTTATTATATTACAGAGTTTTAATGTTTACATTTAAAAAATATTTTTAAAAATCGAAAACATTTAAAAAGATAAGATTCTCAATTCTTGCATGCATTGACTTTTCCCCACCCCCATTATTAAACTACCAAATAAGAGTTTAAAATGTGCCTCTGTTATCCATCCCTTAAAGCCCCTGTCACACTCTCACTGTCCCGAAATTGACACCAGATGGACACACGAATATGGAATTGTGAATTTTGCACGAAGATGGTAACAATGAAAGTAACAAAAACAATTATGTTAAAGTACTATGATACTGTACTGATATTTTCAGACTTTGTAATTTACTTTCTCCGTCTTTATATATAGAAGATATTAAGTTTTCTCCGTCATGTTGTTTCCATAGTAACAACAACTTCCTCTCAACTCGTCTTCAAAATGAAAGCATCTAAATAAAACAGGAAGTTAACCTAAATTAAATTTAAGACATACAACTGCAACGAAAGTAACAAAAACAATGTAATATCCTTTTCAGTTTCACAGAACACAAATTGGGTTATTTACATAATATGTTTACATGATTTTGTTGTGCAATAAAACAACCAGATGGACACACGATAAAGGAAATGTTCAAATTCGTCTGATCATCGGTGTCATCGGGGCGAAAAATTCCGATGGCACCTATGATCAGACGAAGATGACACGATTTGACAAGATGCCCTCACGAGTGCCTTACGAAGCGCAAAATGGACACACGAATTCAACATGAAAATGAACATTCGCAAGGTCCTTCGGCATTTTTTTGGCATGCCAAAGATTTTGCCACCGCTCACGAAGTTGCTGCCGGAGCCTGAGAAACTCCACCGGTGGTCATACGATGGCTTAAGATGCCCTCACGAATGGCCCGATGTTGTTACGATCAGAGCCGAATTTGAACATTTCCTTTATCGTGTGTCCATCTGGTGTCAATTTTGGGACAGTGTGACAGGGGCTTGAGCATTTCCACTATTGATGCAGTATAGTGTTGTGTCACTCTGCCTCTGATCCATTTTTGTGCTATAAGGTTTTAAGTAGTCCTTTAACATATTAATGTATCATATTTTTTGCTCTATCATCTGATATAGTGCAGGATCAGCCGCAGTCTATTCCCTCGGAACCGTTATTCACACACTGCTGTCTCATTGAAGATGACTTCAGCGGGGTGAATGCTCCCCACAGGGTTCTCATTGAAGGTCTCTGTTAACCACTAAGCCCCTTGTGCTCTGAATGTACAAATGTGTGTCCTGTTTTCCCAGTGGAACAGCTTTGACTGTGTGTCTGACATCTTTAAGCTGAAGTGACCTTGCTGTGCTGCTGAAAGAAACAGTTAACAGGACGTGTTGTCTCTGTGTATCTTGTCCTTTTGTCCGTGTGCCTCCCAGTGTGTAAATGTTTTCTGCTTTCACTTTCTGCACTTCCCCTCACAGGGCAGCAGTGCCTTCCTGTCCAAAGTCATTTGGGTCATGCAAAGTGAAACAAAAAATAGGGCTCCTTTGAGACCCATCGTGTGCCTCATTCAAAGTGTAAAGAGAGGCAAATATGGAGCGAGGGAGAAGCCAGAGCAGCAGGAGAATCAGACGAAGAAAGAGGAGAGTCACTGTCAAAATGAACAAATTAAAATTGTGTCCAAACACCAAATACTGTCAAAGGTGAGAAAATACGTGTTTTGTAATTAAATTATGTTAAATAATGCTGATTGTTCTTATTTTACAGTAAACATATCTAACTGTTGTATTCAGGAAAAAATATGAAATGTTTCAAGGACTGCTTTAACCGTGTGTTAGTGTGTGTGCGTGCGAGTGGGTGGGTGAGAGAGAGTAAGAGATCTCCCTTTTTCTGTTCATGTCTCAGTCTAAGCTGTAAAAGTGTTATTATGAGGCACTCACACACTAACACACATCACGTTCGTCTTCCCAGAGTGAGTCCTGTGTTTTCTTCCCATGCTGTCATCTCTGTTCATCATTAGTGCTGCCGATCAAAGAGACTCCAACACAAACAAACCAAATATGCAGGTCAGGTATAACTTACTAGAGAATGCAATTCCTGAAGGAATTGCTAGTGGTAATGCTTTATGCTGAAAAGCTGATGCTGAATTGCTATTCTGTAATGTAATGTGTAAGAAGAAAGTGAAGAATTTAGATTGAAATGATACATGAACACTGGGGGCTTGAATGTGTGATAAGAGAAGAAAAGAAAGTCAAAAAGTTTGGAAAAGCAGCAGAATATTTGAACTGCACACTATTGAACTACTTTGATGATGAATGATCTGTCGCCATGGCAACGGTATTTGATGACACCCCATAATACGCTTAGATGTTTTGATGGCTGCATCGTTACCAAACCTGTGAAGTTTTGGGCCGTTTGGAGCATTTTCACTGAAGTTATGAGAAAACCGTGAGCGAGCATTGTGTTGCCATGGCAACGGCATTTGAAGACATTTCAAAACTGTCACGTAGATGTCTTCACGGCTGGACTGTTAGCACACGTGAAGTTTGAGCACTTTTTGACAATTTTCATCGGTGTTATAGCAATATCGTGTTTTACGGCAAGGGATGCGTTGCCATGGCAACAGCTTTTGAGGAAAACTCACTAATGGCACATAGACATGTTGAGGGCTGGACCATTAACTGTCATCTGAAGTCTGGTGGTGTTTTGACCATTTTCATATCAGTTACGACAACATCGTGTTTTTTGGCGAGGGATGCGTTTCCATGGAAACAGCCTATGGTGAGATCTCAGATTTGGCGTAGAGCTGTTGAGGCATGGACCGGTGATATACAAGCGAAGTTTGGGGACGATCGGACGGTGTCCATTGGAGTTACAGCGACATCGTGTTTCATGGCGAGGGATGCGTTTCCATAGAAACGGCATATGATGACACCCCATAATTGACATAGAGCTGTTGAGGGCAGGACCATTAACCATTATCTGAAGTCTGGTGCTGTTTTAGACCATTTGCATAGGTATCATGACAACATCGTGTTTTATGGCGAGGGATGCGTTTCCATGACAACAGCCTATGGTGAGATCTCAGATTTGGCGTAGAGCTGTTGAGGCATGGACCGGTGATATACAAGCGAAGTTTGGGGGACGATCGGACCGTGTCCATTGGAGTTACAGCGACATCTTCTTTTATGGTGAGGGATGAGTTTCCATGGAAACGGCATATGATGACACCCCATAATTGACGTAGAGCTGTGTTAACCATTATCTGAAGTCTGCTGCTCTGAGCATGTCAGTTGGAGTTATGACATCATCGTGTTCCATGACACAGGTGTTTATATTTGAGCTAACGACGTGTCCAGAGATCAAAGGTTTCCATGGTGATGAGCAGTAATCAGTGAGAGGAGAGCATTTTCATTGTTCTGAAAGAGAGATAAACCTCTTACATGTGAACGTTTTGTTGAAGAACCGTAGCAGATATCGGTGAAATTTCAAAGTGTGAAGCATGTCAAGGAACTTGAGCATCTGAAGTGTACTTTTTGTGTACTTTCGGGTTAATAATGTGGCCTTTTTGGCAGATTAACTAAAGGTGTGCGGCTGCTGTGGTGGGGAAAGATGAGGCTGAACTTACAATGGGGTTTAATGGAGACATGTTGAAAGTTGTTGTCACTTCATGCCCTCAAGAGGCATTTTGTTTAATTATTTTGCTTAATTTTTTTTTTTTTTCAAGCTACGAGATGTTTTCCTACGTTTCTCATGAAAAATTATGTCTCAGGAATGTAGAGTTTGGGAATTATGGCAGGTTTAAAAGAAAATATGAAGGCAAAATTAAATCTGTCCTCCACTCTAGCTGTGACATCACACACTCTAAAATCTAAACCAAGGTCTGAACAATGTTTAATATCTCTAAAAGTACGAATCAGATTTAAAGGTTGTGTTACACGAATAATGTCAGAAAGACGTGTAACATTTTAAAGTTGGAATGAGGTTTCTGAGTGAAAGTATGAAGGAGCAGTAAGCAGTTGAAGTTGCATGAAGATTGTTCAAGTCTGAAGACCGCAGGTCTCCCTTGAAAAAGAGATCGTTGATCTCAATGGGATTTTTTAACCTGGTTAAATATATATATTTTTTTAAGAGTTTCTCCATTGACTTCCATGTTAAAAATGTGATGAATTATGGGATGTATCTCTGGAATTATGAAAGTTATGAATGAGAAAAGTAATAGCCATCGATTCCCGACCGAGCTGAAGGTTTTGATGTTTGAACGGAGTTTCTGCTATGTGAAATGTGGGAGAAGAAGAGGTGCAAAATAACCCGGCGGAATAATAAAGAATTTTGTGCGTAGCATAACAGATAGTTGGAATGCTGTATCAGCATTCCCACTACATTATCAGATTGTGTTCCTATGGTAACAGTTAGCAACATATTTGTATTACCATAAATTGGGTTGACATTGTATTATATGAGAAAAAATTATATATGATAAATAAAGATTTAACTATAGTATATCACTATTCCTGTTTCATTTCTATATTTCGATTGCAAGTTAATTATTTGTATTACTTAGATTTACCTGAATCAGCATCCTGTGTGCTTATGACATTATAAAATGCTTCAGTAATTTATTATCTCAGTTAGGGGCATTCGTTTTGTCTTTTTCATTCTTTTATGTGCTAAACATCTCTCCCCATCATAGTTTTGTGTCTGTTCTAATTGTTCACAGTATTGGTGTGAGCATAAACACAGTAACCCCGGAAAGAAGTGTAAAAAACATTGAATTGAGAACAGATTAAAAGAAAACAGTTTGAAAGGTGTAGATTCGTCTATGTCTATTCGTCAAATTATTATTATTATTGTTTTATCAGATTATGTGATATATTTTTTTAATGGTTGTAATCCCAAAAACATTAAAGAATAGATATGCTAGCAACCCCCTTCCTATGCATTAAAAAAGAAAACACCTTCCATGCAGCCGGGGAACTCTTCCACACTTTGCAAAAGGTGTCAGTCTCTCGGAGATATCTCTTTGATCAGGTGGAGTGCTGTGAGACTGTCATCGTTCTGCCTGTGTGATGCGGACTGCTGCAGACAGCCTGCAGGGATCCTCTTTAAACATTCCACTCAAACATAGTGAACATGATACTAACAGGTGTACTCATTTGTAGGGGCCCATCACAAAGTGGCACAGAGAACATTGGGTATTTAAAAGTCTCCTAAGGAGTCACTAGAGGACCCAAAATACTCCAAAACAAACCGAACATGCCTGCGTACCGTCCACTAACTTATTCTGGACTTATTCTCACTTTTTGTCCATGTTTGGTTTGCAAACTGCTAGAACAATACATGTCTTGACTTTCCAGTGCTAGACACATATATATATTTCCTTTGGTTGTCCACAATGTAATAATGTATGTAAAACACTTAATCTGATGTGTGCTGGGAGCAGTGGGTTTAAACATTTTGGAGGTTGCCAGGGAAGAGAAACCAGAATCATGAGCTGCTAGTCTGCAGTCTAGGATGTAGATTCACAATAAAAGGAGGTGTGATCATTTTCAGTTACATTTCAGGGCTTAAAGCACATTCAATCTTTTAATAATAGAGAAGAGGTGTTTGTTGACTCTAAGGTATACAAAACAGCAGGAATACATGTGCATTATAAAGCAATTCCATGGATAACAGCCTAGATAAATATGAATGTTGAATTGTTGTAGCCTTTGTGTCAGAGAGGTTTTCAGGGTGCTTTTATGTTGGATTGTATTTATTTTCTTGGTGCTCTAACAGAAACTCTCACTTTCCTGTGCAATAATTCCTCAAAGACACATCTGTACAGTAAAGTGTGTATTATATTACGGTTTGTATTAATGTATTTTAGTATTTGTTTTCATTTATCACTCAATCACCCTCTCTTTTTTTTATCTCTTGAGCCTCTGTAACAAGCTGTGTTTATCTTTTTTTCGCAAATTAGCAGGAGCAGGTCATAGGAGTTTGGCTGTCAGGATGAAGTAATAACCGAGTGTGCGAGGAAAACAGAGACAGTGGTCCACCTTAGATGAGCTATTGAAGTCTTGAAGACCTTTCCAGGCGTATATGATTGGTAGCTATGCCGCATCTACTTTCTACTCTGTCATTAAACAGACCAGGACATCTATAATAATAATAATAGATGTATTTTGTTAGCGCTTGCAAGTGCTCAAAGACGCTTTACAGAGATAGTGAAAAGAAAAGATCATCTGTCCTCCCGGCACACATTTGAAGCCTTTTAAGAAAAAGACTTTGTCTCTGTCACTTTCTCTCTCTGTCTTTTATTTGTTCAGATTCTCCCCTCATTCAGTCTTCTCTTTTCTCTTTGCCTCTGGTCCCAGTCTGCGAGGACAGAAATATTAGCTTACTGTACGCACTGCCATACATATTGTATGTTTCCTGCAGGAAGGCCAGCTTCTGGTTTATGGTTTTTTGTCCCTCCATCAGGCAATCACTCGGTTCTGTGTTTTACCGCTGGGCTCCTTTTAGGGTTCAACATTGTTAATGAATCAACCCTCTGAGATGGTTGTACTTTTTCTGTATTCTTCGAAACAGGAATAATTAAGACTTTTTCTGTCTTTCCCAGCTACACATGAGCGGTCATGTTAAGCTGTTGATCACGTTGATAGTTGATCTTGATGATCACAATGACACTGTTGATGCTTCAGTTCAACGCTGTGATCACAGCGATATGGACTTCTTCTTTTTCTCAAAAGCTCAGAGTTGATGTCTTCACAGACTGCTATAACATTTGACCTCTTTGAAAAAGCAGTATTTACACAGACCTTAAGGGAAATAACAGCAACCTCGGCTTTGCAAATAGAGGCAGGGATTGTTTGAAGAAGCCTCTTAGCTGAGTTTAACTGAGCAAGCAGGATGAGCTGGTCATCCATTAATTGCGGTCTTAGTTGTTTAAAACCCTTGTTTATTTTGTCCACATGTTAAAGTGTCCTTGAGCAACACTGTACCTAAATGGTTTATGCTTTGAATAACAATGCTTTATAAATGCATTCCCATCTTAAACTGGAAAATACTGTCTGTTTATTAAAATGTGCATGCTAATTGTAAATAAATCAATTTAGGTACCTTTCAAAAATTCATGAATCAATGGCAACAGTGTTGCCTGCATTTAAATATTACAATAGCAGCTATTAGCGATGGTAAACCTAGAATATAAAGTATTTCATTCTCAGTCTGCAGGGTTGCTCTTGCCTCTCCTTTCAATCGATTATTATAAAGTTCCTACAAGATTTTAATAACAGTCATAAAGCTACTAAAAATAAATGAACGGCCATACCCCCCTATTTTACACCCCTCCCATTCTTTACCATGTGGTGTGTTTTTCTGCCTCCTGTGGAGCTAACTAACTCCTCTTTCTCTGACTCATTCCTGCAATTTCCCTTTTATATTTCCCTAATATATTTCTTTACTAATTTCAAAGATAAATATAGCAAATAAGAACAACTTCAATGTTTGATGTTAAATTCATTTTGTTCTCTCTGAGTTTCTTAGTCGGACTGATCTAGCCAGGACTCTCAGGATGTTGTCAGTAAGATACCACAATCATTTACTGTATTTCTATATGCTGTTGTCGTTTATTTAGGCTAAAAGCCCAACTAGGGACACAAGTTTAAAATACTATAGCTGTAAACTCTCTGTGCAGCACATCAGTTTCATGCTCTGTATTGGAACTGTGTTAAATTGCATTGTCCGTATCGACAATTATTTGTTCTTTTTAAAAATGGATCTTTGTCTCGCTCAATGCAAGCAGAGTGAATATGTCCTTCAGTCCTATTTTTCAACAATTTCAAAATTCTAATGAAAGTTGCACTCTGAATTCCTGCAGAAACACTGAGGCATTATAAAAATAAAATACAACCCACACAGTTATACATTTATACTGAATAATACATTTAGGAACGTTTTTTGTATTAATAATTTCACTCTGAGATGTCCTCCAACTGTCATCGAATTTTGATAATTCCCATCATCATCCCTCAGAGTGAGTTTGCCTCACCAGACACGCCTTTGTCATCATTTCATACGCTGTATTAAATCCATTGTACTGATAATGCCCTTCTGTAGTCAATTTGATTAATGCAGCTCGAAGAAAATCAATTGTCCACCATCTCTCTCCACTGTTTCATCCCCTCTTCCCCTCTTCCTCTCCCTATCTGTGAAGTTGTCATAGTGGTAGCTCCGATATAATGATTTCAGACTAGTTTAAGGCTGCGCTGCATGAGTGATGGCATATGGATCACTGCGTGTACTGGACTCACTGGTATGAAAACGTTTTCTTTTGGAGTGACAACCAAGACTTCAGCAGCTCTGGTACTCAGACACAGCCCCACATTATAGATTCATCTAAACGCCACCAAACTAATTTGTAATAATTCAGCATAATTTAGACTTATATAATTCTCTTCATGTTCCATCTATGTTAATTCTTCTAAGAGCCGTAAATTGGCATACACAAATATAATTTGTTCTGCATGTACAAATGTGTATATTAATTCTGTTTTCAGACATAGATTTCTGGCAAAGAGGAACCCATCAGATCCTGGGAATGATGCGAGATTGATGGGAATAATGGGTGGCAGTCCTGGCTTTATCAGCTGCATGTGTTGACTGCAACACAGCACATATCCTCCAGGCTAACTCTGACAGGTTGCACATTGTTTGCTCAAGCGGCTCTGCTTTTATATGAAATTCAGTTACAGAAAATAAGGCAAAAAAATAGTTTTAGAATCTAATTTAGGCTGCAAAATACACTGAACTCCTCACATGAGGCGTGAAAGACAATTGGATTATTCCCTGGGTTAGTGAGTGGGGAAGGCAGCCCTGCTGGTCTGTATTACCTTTGGGTTTAACCCCTTTCCAATGCATCATTAAGATTGACTGTGTGTCTTGGCCTTTACATTTAGGTTATTGGTCTTAATCCACTGAGCTGATAAACTCCTAATAGCCTACACTGTGTGGACATGAAGCGTGTCTCACCCTATGCCTCAAAAGACCTCATTTATATTTATGACAACCTCGACTCTCCATTCCTGATTAATATTAAATATTAGGACGCAGATCCGTAAATCTCCTTCTGCCTCTGTGGAGACAAGTAAGAGAGCCAGGGATGTGATGAGAATGTCAACTTTGGAATGTTCACACACACATAAAAACATGCTTGCACCCTGCCCAGCCCTGCTGCTGCAATCCCAAATCTTTGCTCTTGTCACAAAACAAAAAACTCAGAGTGGTACAGCAGATGGCTGGAAGGTGCCAACAGTGCTACATTCTCGTACATACATCCTAAGAAGATTGGTCTAAGTCATGAGCAAGCCATTGAAGTGCTGACGATTATGATCCTCTTTTGGGGAGGACACAGAAAGAGAGCCTGGGGACAGACACATACTGAGTCACAGATTAGCTAGTCAGAGCTGCTTAATTCTCTCTGAGGAGTTCGAACATTTCCTTGTCTGTGCATCAAAAAGTTGTACTGCACACACCGAGGGGTAAATTAAGTTTTAATGGGAGTGGAGCATCAAAGCTGCAACATGCCAGGAAGGAGTCAGGTAACGGGTATCACAGAGCTCAGATTTTTTTTAATAGTCTTTTTAACAATCATTTTTGACTAACAATTTAGATGTTGGCTCTCTACGATATGCACGTGTTGTTTATGCTTCTCTGGTAATGTAACTGTCTGCCTCTTCCTGGAAGTGTCTGATTGGATGCATTGTCTTTTTCACCTTGCTCACATTTCTTCATGATGACAAGCACCGTGTCCTTGAATCCCCCTGAGATCCCCACCTTCACTCATCCCTCTCTCACCTCAACTCCTCTTAAGCAGATGGCCACAGATGGGGGAAATAGAGCCCTGTGAACCTGCTGGCATCTGTTTTGGGTCACACTCACCATAACTCTTGCACTCTTCCACTTATGTACAACACACACACACATACACACACACACACACACACACACACACACACACACACAAACAATCTGTTGCTAACTGTTACCATAGAAACACAATCTGATAATTATACCTGACATGCATATTTGGTTTGTTTGTGTTGGAGTCTCTTTGATCGGCAGCACTAATGATGAACAGAGATGACAGCATGGGAAGAAAACACAGGACTCACTCTGGGAAGACGAACGTGATGTGTGTTAGTGTGTGAGTGCCTCACAATAACACTTTTACAGCTTAGACTGAGACATGAACAGAAAAAGGGAGATCTCTCTCTCTCTCTCTCTCACACTCTCTCACACACACACACACACACACACACACACACACACACACACACACACACACACACACACACACACACACACACACACACACACACACACACACACACACACACACACACACACACACACACACACACAGCACTTCCTTCTTATGGCCATATGACCACACAGGCTAGTTGATCCGATATGACATCATTACATGCATAGGGTATGAAAGGTCTCTCACACAATACAGAGCATATCTGACAATCTGAAAGGGCAGTAAGGCAGGTGCATGAGTGAAAATGTCTAGCAGTACCAGTAACTAGTAAAATGTAATTCAATGTTTAACGTTTTTAACTTGGAAGTAGTATCAAGCCATTTGAATTTACAAATACAATAAATACAGTTTAAATGCACAAACGCACCGCACCCCATCAAAATGTATTGAGTCATCAAAACCTGGGTTTGAATATCAGAGTATGTGATATGTATCAATACTTACTTGTATTACAGTGAAACATCTGTTATTGTCCACCAGAGAATTATTCTATTATTTGGAGCACGGGAAAAGACAATCATGATTTTCTGATCTATCTCCAGATTTTTTGTTTGAAAATTCCGAAATAATGCATGTTTGAAATGTATATTTGAAATGCTCTCGAAGGATCTAAAATGTGGACCATCAGGCAAAAGGAATAAGAGCTTTGAAACCCCTGATATAATTCCTTTTTCTGACTGCATTCCTTGTCACTGCATTACGAAATACTGTGTCTTATTTAGCTACAATGCTGAGGATTCAAAAACATGTCAACCTTCTCTGCTTATCTCAGTGCTCATGTGTGATGGCCAGGTGAAATGAGGAATATCAGCCCTGACCAGCAGAGCCTTCATCCACAGCACAGCGAGCCCCATCCATTTCCAAACGACAGATCATTACAGCTCTGATGGTCGACAGATGGTGATGAATTGGCGCTGATACCGGCACTGGGCAATCTGGGAGGCAGTCAGTTGCACAAACTGCTATATCACTTTTTCTCAATGATGTAGCTGTCCTGTGAGTGACAGATCCAGACAGAAGCTCCACCCACCGCCTCCCACACCAACAGTTGACCATGATGGGTATTACCACTGAGATAATCCTTGGGCTTGTTGCTTCATGCACAAACAGATGTTTGTTCTGATGGAAACAATCACAATTCGCTAAAGACGCTGACTAATATCCAGCATATGGCAACCTAATAAAGTCTAACAAACAGCACGCCACAATTAAGACAACATACACAACAAGACCTGACTTATGAGTGTCCCATTGAGCAATGCAAAAAAAAAAGTAACCACAGGGATGTGATACTCCTTCATCGACTAATCCAAACAAGCCAGAGACAGATGATGTTTTTTTTTCCTTTAAGCAATGCTGTCATCTAGTGGTGTAAATCTATAGTAGGTCATAGTGAACTTCCATTGCTCTATTTAAAAGAAGAAGAAAAAAAGGTTGCATCTCTTTATATCTTCAATTGAAGAAGAAAATACATCAGGCTCAGGGTCTTGTCCCTCTATATTTTTGCTATTTTTGATTCTTACTCAGGCTTTAATTGATACCCTGTTCTGGTAACTGTTACTACAAATACCTTTAAGCTACGTTTAGAAAGTCTGGCAAATGCAATATGGGAACATATCAGGAAAGTGACACATCTGACTTCAAACACAATATATCAATAAATATACAATAATTAAGAGTGCTTGCCTAACTTAACCGTCCTGACAGTCTAATAGTCACAGGGTGAACAATCATCACTTGTTGCTTAGTTTTTCCTAAAATCACCACAAACACACAACATTTAAAAGATTAACGATAGCATTAACAGTAAGCAGAAACCTTTACGCTTAAATGTGCTTAGTTCAAAGTGTTAAAAGTGTGTACCAGTGTCATTTTGTTTTATCACCATTGCTATGTTTTGTCTCCTGTGGCACAATATGTCAATGAAGACAACAAAAACCCAAGAGCAAATACGACAAACTCATATATTTAACTACAGATATGACCCACCATAAAGTGCTGTGTTGCAGAGCAACCTAAAACCCTTAATAAGACCAAACTGTACTTATTCACACTGCAATCTTTGGCTCACATATGTCATCCTATCATTTGCATCTGCATCATCAACCACAACAACAGAAGGTAATTGGATTATTGGGGGGCCTGGCTTGAAGCAAGTCTTCAATACCACCAGTCAAACTAATTGGACAGCTGACCTTTCACTGGTTTAAAAGAGCACACCCTGCAGTTTGGAGGCCACAATCTTGATACACTCAGTCTAAAAGGATGAACAACACTGCTTAATTGGATACACAAAGAAAACCCCAAATGATGAACCCAAAGAGAAAAGAAACATGTCGCATCACCAAATAGTAAGCTTAGAGAGGCTGCGAGGGTATAGAGTTCAGTTCTGAGAAAAACACAAGCCATTGTGACTTATACACCTGGCAACATCTATGAATATGTCAGAAAATTGAGTCACTACAGTTTACCCTCCTGCCCTCAGTTGACCTATTATTGGGTTTTGAGCCCAGTGTGAGTTGAAGTGTTTCTCGAAACTAAAGGTTTAAGCAAGACTGCGAAGCAAGGTGATAGTGAACTTTTCCTCTAAGGACCCCAGCAAGTAAGATACATTTTTCATGTTATAGAATGATTGTTTCTGTATTTTTATAACAGTCTTAAAACCAGGACATTCAAAGATTCAAGATTCAAAGGTCTATTGTCATGTAGGCCTACACAACTATGGTGTAATTATGTAATGTATGAAAAACTTAGATCGCAGGTTCCTCAACTTACAAGAAATTAAAAAGGACATGTATTTTCTCGTAGAAAAGAAGAAAAGAAAGAAAGGAAAATTAACTTGGTTCATCTGGTAAATGTATTTTAAAAGTTGCCAGCGGATCTCCCCCTTACAGTACACCAACACACTACAAGTCCCATGATGCTAAGTTCTAAAGCCCCCCCCCACATTCAATGATGCTTTTAGCGTCTTTCCAATCGTTGCTTAGATTGTTATGATTGACGTACAAGCCAAGCGTTCTTATTGGTTTCTAGGTGGTTTCCAGGAAGTGAACGCCACATTTCAAACCACCTCCCACATGTGAGCCCCGTCGTTTGCACCACGCGCAGCGTGTGGAGGAGAGAAACCGGTTGGAAGGCAACGTCACTCCTCGGACCACCGACTCGACGTAGCCCAGCGGTCAGATAGCGGAGCGGAGCGGCGTTGTCCGAGGCAGGTACCGTACAGGCTCCATTTACACCGATAAACACGAAGGGTCTTAAAAGCTGACAGCTGGTTTCTGGGAGAACAGAGTAAAGTAGGCCGTATTAGATAAGAACAGGGTGGGCTTTAGGGCCTGGCAGGAGTAGGCCCGTTGTTCTCCGCGCTCTGTACTGAGAGAGGCAGGCCGGGTTCAGGCTCTCCCTCTCTGGCAGCCCGGCTACTGGTCAGGTGCCTTAACGGACACTGCGCCGTTAGGTTGGAGAGGTACCTAGTCCAGCTGGTTAGGGCACATATTTTGCCAGCATAATAGGACTATAACTTTCTGCCAATCTCTTTCATTTCCGGTTCACTGAATATGTTTTGTTCTCCCTTTTCACGTCTTTTCAGGTGCTGAACCGATTACAGCAGAAAGATGGCGGACGACCCCAGCGCGGCGGATAGGAACGTGGAGATATGGAAAATCAAGAAGCTGATCAAGAGTTTGGAAGCTGCCCGCGGGTAAGGGACGGATTTGAGCTGTGAGACGAAATAGTAGAAAGTGCTTTGTGATGCTGTGAATGTTAACCGCGGCAACAGCTGGAGATTGGATAAGCGGGGCAGAATTTGGGAGTGGTTAGCTTAGCATGGCTAACTTAGCTTACCATAGCTATTGGTTATAGCTTGCTAACTGCTGTCACATTTAACCCGTCTGGAGGTCGGAAACGTGTTAATATGGAACAATGTGTCTTTTGATGTGTCCTTGTCATTACGGAGAATGATTCCTCCAGTCCCACAAAGCGTGTAACGCAGGTAACGGTAATGTAGCTGTGTTGCTAAAGAGACCGGCTAATAGACGTCATCTGTGGAAAGAGGCCGCCATGGGTGTCTTCATCAAGAGAGCACGTTGATGAAAGAGGAAAGCCGGCTAGCTTACAGTGTGACTTCCACTCGCTCCAGCAGACTTCAAATGACGCTCGTCTGGCCTTTTTTCACGAGGATTATATGACAGAGCTTCTTTATTTCAGCAAGAGTCTCCAGGTTATTCACCTCATGTCAAGCGGGCTGATAAGCGTCACAATAAACTAAAGCTCTGCTAGCAACGAAACGGTCTGTTAAAAAAAAATCCATATCAGCTGCTTGCCAGTGTGGCCTTCTTGAATGATCAAACACGACATGTGAAATGTGGGTGTCGCTACACTTGCTTGTATCTTGGTCTGCGACAGCTTGCCGTCTAGTGTTGCGCAGAATCTGCTGTCCTGTGCGCCACCGCCTGCCATGTCACACACAGTTGACCGTTTGCCCTATATTCATCCAGCTGCTGCTACCTGCCCTATGTCTGTATGTGTGCAGTGTCAGCCTGTACTGGTATGCTTTGTTGACTGGTAGTGAATGGAGAGGGGGAGAGAGAGTGAGTAGCAGTGGAACTGAAACAGTCCTCTGCTTCAAGGGCAGATATTGTATACTGTTTAACTGAAATCCCACCCAGTTTGTCCCTCAACATTTTAGGCCTTGTCAAGGTGATACTTTGCAAGTAAAAGTGTTGTGTGTTTACAAAATGAGATGAGGGCAACGTAGGGTTTTCTCCAAGTTTTATACAACGTCAAAGTTGCAGTTCCAAATAATCAATGTTGATGTATACAGTAGCTACATTAGATAACTAACTCCCAGATATAATAATCCTTTGTTGTGGTGTTTATTCTGCTAGACTCTTGAAGTGGTAAAGCAACAATGCAAGCTGTTAGACATTGCATCTCATAGCATCTTGTGTGTATTTATGTGAGCACTAACATTAAATCATATCCCTCTTTTTCTAGAAATGGGACCAGTATGATCTCACTGATCATCCCCCCCAAGGACCAGATATCCAGAGTGGCCAAGATGTTGGCAGATGAGTTTGGCACTGCTTCCAACATTAAGAGTCGAGTCAACAGGCTCTCAGTACTCGGGGCCATCACCTCTGTACAGCAAAGACTAAAACTCTACAACAAAGGTATGTGTTACAACAAAAACCCAAATAAAACCCTGCTGTCTTCCATCTGTGATAATGTTTTCAGGGGCAGCGGAAAATAATGTCTTTCCAGAGAAATACCCTTGTGTTTATGGTAAAGGCCAGTTACAGTTGAATATAGATTGAACTGGACATTATATACATTTAAATGTACATCATCTTTGTCTCAATGGACCATAAACAGGTTCCCATTAATATATGTGGTGTTAATGCTATATTACAATGTGTTGTTAATAGCATTTGATTTAAAGTAGGTTGCTATAGAGAACCGCAGTGACGCGTCCTAAAACCCGGAAGTAAGTTAGCATTTTTACCCCGTCCAGTTCCTTCGACAAAAAGCAATGCAATTTCTCCATAGGATTTTGGAAAATAGCTCGAAATAAGGTCTGTGTTTGACACAAATTGAAGAGACAGATCACGTTTTCTTCTACGACATTAAATACATCAGCAGTGACCCCGCTGGTGATTTTTGAAGAGTTTACGTGTCTGAAAAACGATGGTTGTTCACATGTGGCTGAATAGGACTACAGAAGTTGTCCAGGCCGTTTTACGTCATTACACCGAACACGTAAAACACTCCCGCTAAGTTTGTTTGCCCTGTTCTGCTTGAAAGCAAGTACCTGCCTCCTGCAAACTGTTCAAACAAACGCTTCAAATTGTACCATTACGAATCTGTACGTTTGAATATGGATCTTAAGTTGGCGTGACGTTGAAGCAGCGACCCTGCTGTAGTTCGTTTATAGCATAACGTTAGCATTTTCCTTCTGGCGACTAGATTTATGATTCGAAAATTATAAAAGTAGGGTAGACGTGTGGATATTATCCGGCTGAACAAAACGTGATCCGTCTCTTAAATGTGTGTCAACCACAGACCTTATTTCGAGCTATTTTCCAAAATCCTATGGAGAAATTGCATTGCGTTTTTGACGAAGGAACTGGAAGGAGTTTACTTCCGGGTTGTAGGACGCGTCACTGCGGTTCTCTATAGGCAAGTGAGAAGGAACCTGTTTGTTTACTCAACATCGTGATAGAAAAGTGATTCAGGGACAACTAAAAGCGGAACATGTGCAGTGATGTATTAGAGAAAGATTGATAATTCTACTGGCCTCTCCAGAAACTGCATGTTGTAATTTTTATCTGTACTTTTAATTTTTTTATTTAACCAGATAAAAAAGCATTGAGATAAAATCTCATTTACAATGCTGACCTGGCCAAGAAGGCAGCAACGTTACACATAACACAAACATGTAAAATACAGCGAACATAACTAAGAAAACAAAAGATGAAAAAGCAGTCACTACATTGTGCCCATTAGGACAGTAAGAAAGGTGCACTACTTATTACTGCAAGAGCAGCTGGTGGTAAGGACCTCAGACAACTTCAATTTAAAACATGATATAGAGACAAGTGCCATCAGTTTTAGGCGTGATTGAAGGTCATTCCAAGACCAAGGACCATAATAAAAAAAGACTCCTTTTTCCAGCCTCAGTCCGCACGGCAGGTACCTGGAACCGTATCCAGGCACTGGATCTGAGGTTGTAAGAGTCACAAACTGGAGCAAATCTGGCACATATGTGGAGTGGAAGCTTACCTAAAATGGCTTTATACATTAATAAAAACCAATGCTGCATCCTACGCATAGTAAGTGAGGATCATCCAAAAACCTGATGTTTGTCTAAACTATTGTTCTCTGCCTTTTCTCTCTTGTCAGTGCCACCCAATGGTTTGGTTGTTTACTGTGGCACCATTGTGACAGACGAGGGCAAGGAGAAGAAAGTTAATATCGACTTTGAGCCTTTTAAGCCAATCAACACCTCCCTGTACCTCTGCGACAACAAGTTCCACACCGAGGTGAGATCTTTCACTTGGTTTTGTGTCTGCTTATGATATTTTTCTTGTACAAACTTCAATGTCAGTACTTCTATGGCACTTTCTTTTTGTCACATACTCATAATCTATTCTTCTCTCCCTTTACGCAGGCATTAACAGCCCTGCTGTCTGACGACAGTAAGTTTGGCTTTATTGTGATCGATGGTAGCGGGGCGCTGTTCGGCACACTGCAGGGCAACACCAGGGAGGTGCTTCACAAGTTCACCGTGGACCTGCCCAAGAAGCACGGTACTGACCCACAAAACTCACAACACACTAAACTTTGGATATTTTTACCTACACACAATAGTCAGATCATTATTTAAATATTTCTCTGGAATAGTTTATGTCTCTTAGTTTTGCCCATAATTAAAACATTCTAAAGTTCTTTATCTCTCTTTCAGGCAGAGGAGGACAGTCTGCTCTGCGTTTTGCTCGTCTGAGAATGGAAAAGAGACACAACTACGTGAGAAAGGTCGCTGAGACGGCTGTCCAGCTCTTTGTTTCCAACGACAAAGTAAATGTGGCAGGAATGGTCTTGGCTGGCTCTGCTGACTTCAAGACTGAGCTCAGCCAGTCGGACATGTTTGACCCAGTAAGTTACGTTTAAGTATTAATGATGTTATAGCATTAGGATTGAACTGCTATCCAGAATCTGATGATGGTTATATAAGTTTATTTAAACTATTGAACAATCATTTATGCAGCGCTATTTAATGCAATCTGCTTTTTTTGCTCCTGTCTGTGGGTTAACATGCACCACAATAAAGCTCAATATTAGTTACTTTTATATACATGTGTAGCAATACTATTTCTATTGTAAGGGACAGCTGATGAATGAAGATCTATGTTAAGAGGATTAAATATTGATATTTATCAACAACAGTAAGTTAAATGTGAGCTTAGTACTGCAGTGCTCTAACCATCGAGCAATAGCATCTTAATACTGGTAACTGTTCAATGAGCCTGCAACAGCTCTGCTTGGAAAAAACCCCAAAGCATAATGTTTGATTACTGACTGTATATTTCGGTTGATAGCCTTTATTAAACCATATCTCAAATGTCAGTGATTTTGTTATAAAGCTGCCGGGTTAGATATAAATATTATTTATATGAAGTGGGCCCTAATAACATCCCTTTATGCCTGTGTTGGTATCTGTAACTTGTATTTAACTTGTGTGTGTGTGTGTTTTCTACAGAGGTTACAGGCCAAGGTTTTGAAGCTGGTGGACATCTCCTACGGAGGAGAGAATGGTTTTAACCAGGCTATTGAGCTCTCAGCAGAGGTTCTCTCTAATGTAAAGTTCATCCAGGAGAAGAAGCTCATAGGTGAGTCCTCCTATTGGAACAACTGTTATTAGACATGTCCAGTGCCCGCTAAAGAAAAGGTAAGCTTTTGTTGTGGTGAGGTTTTCCTAAACGGTTATTCCTCTCTACAGGGCGCTACTTCGACGAGATCAGTCAGGACACGGGGAAGTACTGTTTTGGTGTGGAGGACACACTCAAAGCCCTGGAGATGGGAGCAGTAGAGATCCTTATAGTCTACGAGAACTTGGACACAATGCGTTACATTCTACGTCTACATGGGGCCGAGAGCAACGGGGCCGAGAACGGTTTGCCTCCCAAAAGTATACCATCAAACAGTTGCTGAGAAACAAAACCTAAAAATTCTGCTATAACATTCTGCTATGATGCTTAAATATTCACGTCTCTCCTTTGGGTTTTCAGATGAGAAGACTTTGTACTTGACGCCGGAGCAGGAGAAAGACAAGTCTCACTTCACAGACAAGGAGGTGAGCACAAAAACCAAAAATGACAAATGCTTGTGATTTAAGTTAAACCCATTACCCATCATGCCATTTGTTCTTGACTGGTTGTGTTTCTAGACGGGGCAGGAACATGAGCTGATCGAGAGCATGCCACTGCTGGAGTGGTTTGCTAACAACTACAAGAAATTTGGAGCCACGCTTGAGATAGTCACAGACAAGAGCCAGGAAGGGTCCCAGTTTGTCAAGGGCTTTGGAGGCATCGGGGGTGAGCACACTGATGTTTAATGATGGGGTTTATGAGGGCGGAAGTGATTTGTATGTGACTTAGTAGAGAGAAAACACAATGGAAACCTGAGGATACATGGGGCCTTTAACTTCCTGTAGTTGAAGAGAAGTACATCTGCTCACTAAGTGAAATAATGTCCCAATAAAAAAAAAAAAAATCTTTTAAAAGAAGCTGCTCCACCTAAATGTATTTTATGTTGAGTTCAGCATCAATCAAGACATTGATAGCCAGAGTTAAGCATTCCAAGTATGTCACAGGCTATTAATAATCATTGGCTTATCTCCATGAACTAAAGACTTTCATCTAAACATTGTAGTTTATGGTTATAACCTATTTGGCTTAAAATAGTTTATTTTGGACCTCTTTCTGCAAATCACTTTATAAATAACCATGCAGCAGAGCAAAGTTATACGCATTCACTTTAACTGGTTTGACCACTTGATGTACATTTTGATTAAGCAAATTTGACAGTTACTTTTTCTTTTTACCCCGTCACTTTTTACTGTCATTTGATTATTTTGAGGTGACCTGGTGGATGGAAAAGTAAAGAATTTAGGCATAATGAATGCAAATTAAAAGTACTTGGTGTGTAATAAATAGTTTCACAGTATCCTTACCGTACTATAGGGCTGCAACAAACCACTCATTTGATAATCGATTAATCTATCGATTAATGAAACGATTAATCGACTATTCAGACTATTATGCCTTGCACAATTTCTCAAACGCTCTTATTTAGCCATCAACTTTTAGATTTAGCTTGAGGTTGTTTTAGGCATGTGGAAACTAACAATGAAGACAAAGATGAATACTTGATTCAAAAATACATATGTTATTAAATTAACTAAACAAATTGTGAACAAAATTAACATTGCTTTTTATTTAAAGGGGACCTATCATGCAAAATGCACTTTGTGATGTCTTTTATACATAAATATGTGTCCCCGGTGCGTCGGGGAACTCACGCAGCGTCAGAAAATAAAACCCTCTCTTTTCCTCCGTACCCAAATCTTTTAAAAACGGGTGTACAACGAGCGGATACAGATTCCATCCGTTGTGATGTAATAGCGGTGGCGGACCCTCAGAAACAATGCCTGACGTGTTTTGGACGTCTTTGTTTACATTAGCAAGCCTCGCTAACACTCAGCTAACCTGTACTGAAGAGCACATGTGTTTTTAAAAGCAGGAAATAAAAAAAGAACTCACCTTGTGATAAACCTGCAAGAGAAAAAGCATTTGAGCTCTATACTATTTCAGAAATAATCCTTGACGTGGTTTAAACAGGATGGCGTTTTATCACAGCAGAATTTAACTTTATCTCCGGTAGAATTCTGATCAGGCATTAGCTCCGCCTCCTCTTCTTTTATTTTTTTCAAGCTACGGACCCAAGATCTGCGTTTCTCTAACAGGGCTGCAAAAGAGGGGTTTGAGCAGTATGAGGCATGGCTACAATGGGTGATCTGTTTGGTATTTTTTTTTTTAAACTTCACAGACATGTTTTGTATAGGTATGGCCCTACAATATATGTTTCAAATATAGCATGATAGGTCCACTTTAAATAAAATAAATAATATTTCACATCAAAAGAAACAACAATGTTTTAACAAATCGTATTAAATAATGTGATAACCGAACTGTAAACAGAATAGCTGAAACTTTAACAAAATAAATAACTCCGTTACCTCTAATCATTAACCCATGTTTGTATAATTTTGTTAACTCCGTGTGTTGCTGACGTGGAAAAGTTATTTGTGGATGGGGCTACAGAGCTACTAGAAAGACAGTCGAACCCGGTGCATTTCTCCGTCTGAATGTGGTGCACGTTTGCTAAATGTTTAGACAAATTGCTCGTGTTACCGCCCTTACATGCTAAACTCTTATTGCACTATTGGCAACGAGCATTGTCCACATCGAGACGGGTAAAGTTTAACCACACCTCGGAGTGCTTCTCTCCGCCATCCCCGCCGTGTGTTGCATGCATGTAGCAGGGTTAGACGGGGGAGAGAGAGATCTCGTCTGGATTGGAAAGATCGAAAATACATCATAGACGCAATTTTTTTTGTCTTTTTGCATATTAGAAACGAGTTGGCGACACTAACACTGCGATATAATGTTTATGTAGCAATAATACATATGACATATATTTTTTAAATGTCTTTAGTACCGATAAAAAGACCGATAACGTTGGAGCTCAACGGCGCGTAAAACACACGTGATGACGTCACCAACGAATCGACGACTGAATTAGTTGGCAACTAATTTGGAAATGATAAATATTAGATCCTGTTATTTTCCTCAAATGAAAAGTACATTTTATGTTTTGTTTTTTTATTCAGTAAGTAGTAAAATAAAAGGATTTCATGAATTTGTGCTTTATATTTACAAAACTCCCACCGCCATAGCAAAGAGGGATTATTTTATCCTAATAGAAATTCTTCCTTTAATGTTCTCACAATCTAACCAAACATGACATAAGCTGGCAAATCATCTTATTACCCCATTGCTAATCTGTCTTCCCTGTGCTCCTCAGGTATCTTGCGGTACAGGGTTGATTTCCAGGGCATGGAGTACCAAGGAGAGAACGATGAGATCTTTGATTTGGATGACTACTAGGTAGTCGGGGACTGATATTGGGAGAAGAAAAGCAAAGGAATGAATGAAGAAATGAGGAAAGAAAAATGCCACCTCTCTTGCAGCAAGTGAGAGGTGCAACCGTGTTGACCATATGTATGACAGACACACCTTCCAATTTACCTGTTGCATACACAAACTTGCGCATACATTTCATCTGTACACACATGACACAATGTATAACACAGGCTGAAGAGGAGTGAGATTTTCTTTCATCCAGAGAGGGAGAAAGCCCTTCCTGAATAAATCCCTGCCTTAGAGTGCTGGTTCCTTCCCCTAGTTGGATTGGACTCGACTCATTTTGTTCTCTTTTTTTTTTTTTTTTCTCCTACCCTCCATTTTGAACGAACACAACAGCAAGTTCCCAGATTCCTCGCTCTCCCAGACCCGGTCTGAAGAAGAACTTTGGACTCACTCCTCGCATATAGAAAATATATTTTCCTTTCTTGCCTCTTCATGCCTCTACCCTCTCTCTCTCTCTCTCTCTCTCTTATCCCTTCTATGCTTTCTCTCTCGTTTTTTTTTTTTGCATTTCATTTTTTTACTGGTAACTGCTGCTGTTGTATTTTATGAGAGTGGGGGATTTTTTTTACCTGGGTTTCTGTAGAGAAAGGGGGACAAAGTATTAAATTTGAACTGCTGAAAACCATTGCTACCTCTTCATCTGCTCTGGTCTCAATCCTGTGCTGCGTCTGTCACCTTCCTGGCAGAGTGGACCCCCTCTATGCTTCCCTGACTTAAAATGAATACATTGTTCTCCTGTTAGTGATAAGTACCCATGATTGCTTTTAGGTGATTCTGTTGTCCAATTGGTTTCTCAGGATCCACCTCTTCTTATTACAATTGAATTCATCTTAACTTGCTGAAAACAAAGGCCTGATAACTTTGCTTTCTTAAATTCCAAATCAATTTAAAGGTAATCTCCCCGTTGACAAAAGATGAAGTAGTCATGAGATGAATTTTTTATTTTTTTTAATCCTTTTCCCAATTTTAAAATTCTTCCTGTGTGTGGTTTCATTTTAAAATTAGTCACAGCTTTCTGTAATGAGACATCTGTTTAACATCTGAATTAGTTGATTCATTCCAGTCGATATTTTACAAAAATGTGTGTGTGTTGATGATTAGGAAAATCAGATTTGGTGCTTGCCTCTATTAGGGAAACCCTAAAGATAAAGGTGAGTTTTTGTTCTTAATGCTTTGTTGAGAAAAGGTGACAGAGCTTCACAAAGCGGTTTTTAAAAAATGGCCATGTGAAACACCACAGTCATCCATTAACTATTTTACAGAAAGAGTTACATTGGTTCAAAGGACACGATAAGGTAGTCAAATTGCACTAAGGCTCCTGCTTAGATGAATTCTCAGAATAGGCACTCTGTTTAGGAAGGAAACTCAACATCCTGCACATTATAGCCGTGAAAAATGTCCTGTGAAGATGACGATACAGTTTTCTGATTATCAGATGAGTAATTTAACATTAACACTCAATTGACTGAGCAGCCAACCTTATGTAATGCCTGTGGGATTCATGTGGAAAGCGTGAACAAAGGTAAAGGATGAGGAAATATCATGCCTGATGAAGAGTTCTTAGGATTATTTTGATTACTTCCATCTATGCTCATGCAGTTTCATGTTTACTCAAAGTTGTGATGTGAGCTCTGTGACATGCTTTTATGCAAGAGGTCCCTGGTGTAACTTTCATCCCTCTGTGTATTCACTTGCATTCTTTTTAAGCATATGTCTAACATATGCAATTGGGTGGAGATATTATGAAACAACACAAACATCTTCTCTGAATTGTATTAGACCTTAATTTTTCAAATATTTGAAGAAAAAACTACTTGAAAACACAATCTCGGTTACTGTTTTTTGGAGCAGGATTACAATTAACATTTCCTTTAACCACACATGACATTACAATCGCCGACATCATGCAGCAGCTCATAGCAAAGCTATGCGGATGATTGATTTTGCCTTAGTGTATTCCACTTCAGGATAGCAACAGCATCTTCATCCATTTGCCCTTTTGTTTGGGGGAGTCACCGGGGAAGCCTTGGTAGCACGGTAAGCCAATCAATAAAAAGCAAACTTACCAAATCACTCCCCCTTTGACAAAATCTGTCCAATCAGCGCGTTTTTTCATCGCATGGGCGTTACCATCGCCCCCACCCACCCTTTTGACACTGCCCTACCAAAGCTGTGTGGTTGAGCGAAGTGAATGACGTCTCTGCATTTGCGGGCCGCCGACGCAGGGCTGGGTTTCCATTTTCAGAGCGAGTTTCGGGGGGGATCGTCAACATGGAGCCGGAGATGGAGGACAAAACGTTGGAGCTTATGGTAAGAATCGCTTCGTTATGGCATCCTGGACATCCGAAGTGTTCAGTATCGCTCTTATTTCTGGGGTAAGAGCCGAGACTCGACTCGACGGCAGGAACGAGCTGAAGCGGCTTGAGAGGTGGAGGAGAAAGGAGGGGGGACCAGAAAACAGAGGGAGGGCCTGAAATTATCGATACATTTCGCTAGGATTGCTCCGCATACTGGATAGACAAATAGCCGAGACCTTGACTTCGGCATCTGATAGATTATAATCATTTGTTGTTTGAGATAACACTGGTACACAGCGGGGGAATTGAACGGTAGACGCCCGGTCGTCGGCCGAAGACAGGATCCTCGGGGTAACGCTCACTGCGGTGACGCTGCGCCACTTTAACTGGGCCCTGTCTGATACCTAGCCTCGCAGCTAACACAGGCTACAGGGCGATCAACCACGCAAATGTACGGGTATGTTATATTATGTACTTTATGTTAGGCGTCTTCATGGTAATCGATACGTGGATCAGTCAAGTACATTTCATTATACAACGGGATGTTGTTAAACATCGTAACAGTGTGCTGGTTCTCTGTTTATATTTTCAAAGTGCGTAGAAGGAAGTGTAGTACTTTTTCATTCACATAGCGTTTACCACGATTAGCGAGGTAGCAATTAGCTTTGTAGCTAAGATGCTAAAAATGCTAGGTGTACTTGACAGCTATTACCATACCAAAACAGACAATTGACCTGGGTGATGAAAGCTCTATTGTTAACCAGAATCACGAACTCTCCGTTTAATGTCGCTTCCTTTCTATATACGGTCATATTTTGGTCAATAAGGTCTCTTTCCTGTTAAATGATAAGCTATCTTGATAAGCTAACCAGCTAGGCTAACGTTAGCTCAGTAATAGCTAACATTAAGATTACAGGGGTCAAAGTGGTCTCCAGGAAGACGCAAATTAAGATTAGGCACAACTGTGTTTTGTCAATTAATGTATGGATGTGTTTCCTTTCGTGTGGCAGGTCCTCGTACTACATATCTGAAATACCGCACAGCCCTCAGCTTCCCAACAAACACATCAATTGTATTGCTATTGACATAGCACGTTAGGCCCTAAAAGTTACATTAATATCTTAGATTGTTTTGTCGATTATAGGGACCAGACGTCTCCTGTGACACACTCTAGTGCATGAGTGAGCAGGTAGTGCCTATTTTTTGCTGAAAGGTCCTATCCAAAACTACTACAGATGTTTTACAAACGGTGAATAACTTACTTCAGAGAAATGAAAATAAACTAAGAGACCGAAGGATACTTAAGTAAGGTGTTGATAAGCATAACAAACCTTTATACAATGAAATGTAATAGGTGAATTACTTTCAAAATCTTCCATTGGTGTCTGGTATTTGAAGATAATGACTTGATTATAAATACAGAAAATATAAATGTGCCAACATGTTTACCAAGTAACATAAAGACATATTAATGTTGGAAGGAGTTTATTAGCCTAACATAGTATGAAATGTAATTTATCTGTCCACAATAGCACATACTACAGTATCCTAACAACTTAGTTACATTTACATCATCTATATTTGTCTATCGCTGAAGAACGAAACGTGATAGATGGACACAACTATTACAATTAAAATAAATCTACATTTGAGCAGGGGTTGTGGTCCGTAATCTCACAGTCCTACGAACCATTTTCAATTTTGTCCAGGTTGTCTCTGCATTTATTTGTTTTAATATAATTTTTGTCCCAGTGATAATCACTAATCACTCATGAGAGTGGGGTTGGCAGAACAGTGGGTGGGGTTTCTCTCAAAACAAGAGACCAACATTGATGATTACTCCCATCCCCCCGCCCCTCCCTCTCTACCTATCCCCACCCAGTTCATGTCTAATAATGCTTCTGTGTGTATGTTTATCAGTCTGTATCTTGTGTGTGATGGAGTGTGTGTTCCTGCGCTCACTGTCAATGTGTGTGTAGCTCTAATACTGGTTTTTCCCCTCACTATCCCCCACCTCCTCCCCTCTTCTCCTCTCCTCACCTTTGATGGTTACACACCCACCTCCTCTCAATTTCAAACCAAACCTTATTTATTTATTATCCCATTATATTTATATTTGAACTTTTCCACACTCCACCGCCTGTCCTATTCCTCGCCAACTCCTCACCACTTCCATCCTTTCATTCATTGATCCATCCATTCACTCATCCCCTTTGGTTTCCTCCTCCCAACTTCCCTCATCAACACCCCCCACCCCCCCTTTTCCTTTACTTCCCATCTCTGGTCTCTTGCTCTTCCCTTTCTCTGCCTCCCTCACCCTGTCCACTTGGTTCTCCTCCTCCCTTCCTCTCTCTCTTTCACACAGTGCTCTGTGCCTCGCTCTCTCTGGCTGGGCTGCTCCTCGGTGGCTGAGAGTTTGTGTGCACTCAGGTGCCTGCAGAGCATCCCCTCCAACCGGGCTCACAACCAGGTTCTCTCCTCTTAATTCTGCTGCTCCTTCTCCTCTCCCTTCCCTTTCCTCCCTTGCCATCTCCTCATCCTTCACTTCTGAGCCCACTCCACATGACTCCTCATACCACCCTGGTGCAGACTGCACCCGCTCACCCTCCTACCTCCTCACCTTATGTTGTCCTTTCCTCACTGTTGGAAGCACACTGCTCTCAGGTTCTTCTCTGGTGTGTCCTCAGACTCTCTCTGCTTGACAAAGAATTGTAGCTTTATAAACTGTAATTAACTTACTTATAATGATGTCAAATCACAGTTGTTGCATCTAAATCAGTCCTCAGGTCACTTAAAAAGTCAAACAGGGTTTTGTGTAATGAAAAGGGAATGCTTTTACATTCAGCGTAAATAGTAGACTATTTGCTAAGTAATTTGGTGTGAGTGGAGGGAGGATGCAGGGGGTACCAGAGAAAAACCCCACACTGAGTAACATTTTCTTGCCTTCTACCTGGAGGTGCGGGGTCTCCCTTCAAGCTATGAAAGGCTACATGCTTGCTTGCCTGCCTGCCTGACCAAACCTGGTCTGTCTGTTTTATTTTTCTTTCCTTCTCTTCTTCTGCTCTGCATGATCATCAACATCAGCAAGCCCATTCTGGCTTCTCGTCCCGTCTGCTTGGGTCTTGGTACCTGACTGTTTGTTTGTGTGTTGGTTAGTGCCAACAACTTATATGTTGTTTTTTGTTTTTGCTCTCCACATTTAGCTGTGTCACCATCTTAGATGGATAATTACATTAAGCAAAACATTTTAAAGATCTTGAAGGGGTTTCGGGTTTTTCTTAAAAACGATCCTGTAAATAAGTATAACTTTTAGTATAATTGATATAAAAAAAGCCAGCTGAAGAAGCAGTAACAGATAAATACAAAGAGATCTCTAATCTACCTTTTTTGCCAACAATGTTGTTTTCAAAGACTGACCTTGGCTCAGTCATCACCTACGCATATATTTGATAGGATCAACTCTCTCCCAGGTAAAACCTTTGTTTTTCCTATTTCCTTGAATTAGTTAGTGGCTTGGAAGTCCATCTGGTAATAATGGATGCATTAATACCTTTTTTTTTTTTTTGTGCTCTGGTTGTTGGGTCCCTGTTCATTTCAGGAGAGTTTTCAAAGGCTTCATAGTTCAGGAATAGGCTTGTTTTGTGAAAAAGTAAATGTTACCGTGTGCAAACATGTTGGTTTAAGGCGGTCTCCTGACATCAAAACTCAGGCGTATCTTTAGTCACAACTAAAACCAGTAAACACAGCCGTCATAGATAATAGCAGGTCTCCATGTTGGTTTTTACTTATGTGATGATGAATCAAATATTATGATATTGCTGCTGGACTGTCCAAAGAATTGTATATGCTATAAAGAACCTGTATGTTTATTAATACTAAATATATTTTGTATAAGAGACAGGTCAGCCTGTCAATGAGTGATTTGTGCCATCAAATTGTTGCTATTGAAATGACTTGAGGCTCTGTAGCATCTTTGCAGTGCACTAAGGGACTTGCTAGATATGGGTAGGATCCGGTTAACTCCCAGTATTTTTTTATTTTTCTGTCCTGTGTATGTTGTTAGTCACTATCAGATTTTATTACAGTCCTGCCCGTGCTGCTGCCAGTGACATACCCAAGATGCTGCAGTTTAATTTCCTGTCCAGACTACTTAGCCAACATCGTAGACAAGCAAGCGAATAGATTCCCTTTGTTGCGGTGCTTAGTTTTTTTTACTCCGTGTGTGTGTGTGTGCGTGTGTGTGTATGCACGGGTGTTTGTGCTCGCCTCAGAAGTCATGATGGTTCCCCTTTCTTGGCTGTGTTTGTGGCACTCTTGTGTCCAGCGCTGTCCACACCGCTGCCCCGGCTCTCACAGTGCCTTCAACACAGATCATGCAAAATAAAATAAAAACAATAACCCACACCTCTGTGTTGTTTTTTTAATTGTCTACAGAACACGTCAGGGATGGATTCACAGACCCTCGTGGACGATTTGTCGCCAAAGAAGACCACAGTTCTCAAGGTGTGTGTGTGTGTGTTAACTTTGTGGATCCATGACAGCAGCTTCGTGTCAACAAATAAAGACCTCTTGCTTAGATCCTTTAAAATTACAGTTCTTTTCAAATATGTATATGCTACATAAGAATGTCATACTTAATAAGTTCATTACTTATATTAAAATATCCTACCAAGGTGAACCCTCCTATAAAAGGTTGATGATATTGTAGTTAAAGCACAGCCTTCAAAATCATTACAACATTTAAGGAAGTGCAGTTTATTAGTATTTTAAATTGTGATTGGACTCATAGTATACTGTGATATTCTGTTCAATTCAAGTATAAACTTCACACTGATGTTGACATTAACATTCCTTTAAATAAATTCTTATTCCCACAAACACCCACAATACTGCAGGCTTTTAGTGGTTTAATAGCATTAACCCTCGGCAATGGAAATTGATTTTGAGCCGAGTCCACCAATAAGAACTTCCTCTTGATCCTGTTCACAAGCTGTTTTTAAGGATGGAAAAATTACCTGACAAGGATTGAGTTGCTATTGTTTTTGTATTCTAATGTAGTATCTCAAATTGAATTTTTAAAATGTGTTTTCTCAAATTTACAGATTAGTAATGGTCCTGTTGCCGTGTCCCGCAAGCGTCCGTCAGAGGGGAACTACGAAAAGGAGAAAGAACACTGCATCGCCCTGTTCGACCAGTGGTCGGAGGCCGACCAGGTTGAGTTTGTCGAGCGCCTGATCTCCCGTATGTGCCACTACCAGCACGGCCACATCAACTCCTACCTCAAACCCATGCTGCAGAGGGACTTCATCACTGCGCTGCCAGGTACAAAGACAAAATAAAAGGCAACAATTGGTAGCAAGAACTCCAACAGTGTGCGCTCCATCTTCTCTGATGCAGTGTGACCACAGTTAGGCTGCGTATCTGTGCTCGATACCCTTTAAGGTATTGATCATTATAACCCAGCACCAAGTAGTTTTGAAACTTCTCCAGTCAGTCAAACGATAACAGCATTTAATCCTTTTTGTTGCCAGAATTTGAAAACAATTGCCTATCTCTCTGGTTGTGTTTGAAGCAAATCACCTCTAGGGTGACTTGTGGTCCACTGATGACCCCCAACTCATAGTCTGTAGTCGGGAGATGTTGAGCGCAGTAAAAATATATATTTTTGTCATTTCAACCTTTTCAAAATGTATTGCTGTTAAAATAATTTGGGTGGAGTGGTGGGATTTTTACAGTATAGAATGCTTACAGTAACATTATGGGTATTTCATAAAAAACTGTTCGGTGTAGTGTCTTTAAGGGTACTGGATTTGGTACTGGTATCGTAACTTTTTAAACAATACCCGTCAGTACATACAACATTTCTTTTTTTTTTTTTTTACAGATTTGCTCAAACAATATCCAGATCTTATAACGGAGAAGTTTATTCAAGGGATTTTTATCCATGGCCAAGTTTTTTCTCTGCTACAAACCTAGAAGTCAAGAGTTAATGTGGCCTTCTGATAAACTCAGCAACAACAACATAGATTAAACTATAGAACGTTTGTGCTACATGGTATTCCTAAAATGTTCAAGCAGGTTTTGCTATTGCTGATTTAGTTTTAAAGACATTTCCAAGTATTGATAATAAATACCAACAAACAAGGATTACTTAAAAAACCAGGCACAGATAAAGCGAGCGTATGAAATCCTATTAATTTCACAGCAAACACTCAGACTCTTCCCTTCCTCCCTCTAGCCCAAGGCTTGGATCACATAGCGGAGAACATCCTGTCTTTCCTGGATGCACGCTCGCTTTGCTCGGCAGAGTTGGTGTGTAAGGAGTGGCAGAGGGTCATCTCTGAGGGTATGCTGTGGAAGAAGCTCATCGAACGCATGGTCCGCACCGACCCGCTCTGGAAAGGCCTGTCTGAGAGACACCAGTGGTGAGAGGATATAGACACATACACATACTTTAGTGTAAAATGGCTGCATGCTGTCTGAGTTTCTAGATAAACTACGTGTCTTCAGTAAACTTGTTAGTGTTCTTTTACATGGCATTTATTTAAGATAATTTAAAGTGGATAGTAGTACAGTTATACTTGGTTGGTCTTGAGTTTCTGCATTCAAAGAAAGGAACAATCCCAGTGGATACAAAGCAGCTGTCATTTTTATATTTTTCTTCCCCTAGGGAGAAATATCTGTTCAAGAACCGCACGCCAGAAGTCCCACCCAACTCCTACTATCACTCCCTTTATCCCAAGATCATCCAAGACATAGAGGTAAGACGCAGGAAATGGATTTCAGTATTAACGGTTTTCTCCAGTAATCGACTCTAAAAGCAGCCGTTATTATTGCATCAGATTTCCTTCATTGTTAAAAATGACATTTTGCAGGCAGTGCATTTCAAAACTCTATGAAACATGTTCCTAAAGGCGCATTTCAAAATGTCATGAGCAGACTTTTTTGAGCAATTACGCTCTACTTCCCATTGGCTAATCTAATGGTTTTATATTCAAATTACAAATGTATTCGCACTTTTCAGAAGTGTTGTTTTTTTTACACACATGTAGAAAATGTTGATTACAGCTAACAAAAGATGTTTAGGTTATTGTTCTGGTGTTACTGATCTCTCTAGTAACATAACACTACATACGGTTTGACTCCATAATCTCACTCTGTTTAACTGCAGTGCTTCTCTTCCTGTGTTTGCCTTCTGTGTTTCTGTTTCTCATTGTTTCCCCATCTTTTCTCCAGACTATCGAGGCAAATTGGCGATGTGGCAGACACAACTTGCAGAGGATTCAGTGTCGCTCAGAAAATAGTAAAGGGGTTTACTGCCTCCAGTACGACGATGACAAGATCATCAGTGGCCTTAGAGACAATTCCATCAAGGTACGCTTTTATGAAACAACAGTCAACAACCGAGGTCTATGAGATTATTACCATGCCCATTTCATTTTTTTTTAATCTTTACTAGACTACCTGGCCACACAAATGTTTCTGGTCCAGAACTACCCGAGCTGTCTGTATAGTGGACACGTTAATTTAAAAATGGATAAAAGGCTGTTTGTTTCATTATGTGAGATACTCTTCCTTTATGTCTAAGGGGGCCGTGTGCAACAGGAAAGGGATGCATGACATGATTTAATATCCCACATCAACAATAACCAGAAGTACCTGCTTCTTATGGTTGATACCAAAAGGATGATCAATAATTTCGCACATCTGAGATATAAAAAAAAAACGGAGGTGTGGTGAGCAAAGATTGATGATGTAACAGTAATTTATCGGGACAAATTAATTGCAGAGTGAGGCTAGTTGTTGTTTCTATACACCGCATTGTTCCACATTTCACTCATGAAATGTTTTACATAATACATTTACTGGCCCACAACAGAGCTGATTAAGGACACAGTAGCTGCAACCCCCTCTTTGATCAAGGTTAGAGAGAAGAAATGTGGTGAAAATAAATCACAAAGCTCAATTTGACCTGATATTTCTGTTGTACTTTTATTAATGACTGATTGGTATCTGTCAAGACTGGAATATAACTACAGCCCTAGTAGTTAGGCATACATTAGACTTGAACATCTTATTTGTGTGTATAAGCAGCAGCAGTTGAGAGCCCAACATGTTGGCTATGAAAGCACATGCATGCTGTGTGTGAGGTTGTTTTCCTCTACCTGCTGTATGAAATGAATCTTTTCTCAGTGCTCAGTGTGGCTTAGCATCTTATTGTCTGTGGCGCTGAGCTAACCCAGCAGACACTGAGAAAAAAAACACAAGTGAATTAAAGGATAAAAGGGCTCAGCTCCAAACCCGTTGTGTGTTCCACTTAGCTGTCTGGCCTAGGAGGGGACAAGAAGATGGTGATGAAGAGGAGGGGAGGATTTAGGGAGGAGAAGGGTGCATTTGTCGTATTGTTTGGAGGAGGCTGACGCTTACCCAGGACAAGGCTGAATGGCTCTTACGTACTCAATCAGAGCTCAGCAGTGGGGAAGTGGGGCATGAACACTGCTGTGAGAACAGGCCGATGTTAACATAACCCCAATCTGCAACCTTTATACAACCACTTATCTTGCCTCTTTCCGTCTCCTCTTCCTCGGCTTCACTCATCTTTCTCCCTTCTTCTCCTCCTCCTCCTCCTCCTCCGGTCTCCTGACAGATCTGGGATAAGCAGTCTCTGGAGTGTCTGAAGATACTGACCGGTCACACAGGATCAGTGTTGTGTCTGCAGTACGACGAGAGGGTCATCGTCACCGGGTCTTCTGACTCAACTGTCAGGTACGACACACATTCAGTAACCGAATGAACACAATGTGTTTTTGAAGAGTGACCAGCTGAAGAAACACTGTTACTCAAGAGTTAATTAGGCTGGATGTTTGGATGACTTCAAGGGATTAACTGCTGGGATCAAATGTCATCTGTTCATCTTTAGTTCATATATTTTTAGTTTGAACACAATGTACACCCTTGGTTAGCCTTGGCACTATAATGAGATGTGGGGGGGGGGAAGAAAGAGGAGAAGATGGGCTTTTATAAAGACAAGATTTCTGATACTCCATTATATTTACTACTAGGCTATTATCTCTAGCGGTCAGGTTATAAGTCAACAGTAATGAGCTTCTCCTTGTTTCTTTTTGTATTCATTAGTCAGCCTTGGTGTTGAAGAAGTCATTTGTGCCAAAAGTACATGAGACGTTTGTTTCCGTTTCAAAAATCTACAAAACAGAGTAGTTAATACTTTTTTTTTTAAATAGTTTGGGCGCAGTAAAGCCAATGTAGTTGTGAATCATGTATTCCCCAACTGAAGGAAAGCTTCATAATGTATCAGGCATGGGACAATGGGGACATTTGATCAGATTTATCACATCCAAAATGTGTTTTGCGATGTTATCCTTATATTCATCAATATGCTTAAACTTAAAAAAAAATTATTGTATCACAGATGGGTCCCATCTTTTTGTGCACTTCTTTAATAGTGAAACACATCCAATCAGATAGTTTAAATAAGATCAGCATAATGCCCCCTGCAAATATATAGCATACAATGGCAACATTGGGTTAGCTTGTTTCTTACATGTTTACTCCTGTATTATTTTAAATCAAGCTCCATTTTTAATGTTCTATTAAATCTTATAACCCCCCGCCCCATGCAGTAGAGCTCAGATACACAGGGGTGTACTTGAATAATAAAATCCATTTTGTGATCTTAGCCAAATGCTGCATTCCTGCTCTTTGTGACACACTGACTGACTTGTAAAGTAGCTTAAGTCTCTAATCTACTTTTCTCACTCCACTAATTTGTAATTGTAATAGCAGAACAATCTGTCTTCGTAGCCACTATTCTGTTTGAATACATTACTGCCAACAACTGAACAAAGCGGCAGCTTTAACAATAGTTTGGCTTACAGATTAAACCTACAGCATCTCTTTTCTTTTGCAATATCCGTATCATCTTTCATTTATATGAAAGAAGTCACATGGCAGAAAGATGTACTTTTCAAATATATGTTCACATCTGTAAGGGATTTCACTAAATTCAATAAGATCACTCATCCTAAAGGTGCTAAATGTTTGTTCAGATTTGAAAAGTGAGTGCGTCTGTAGAATAAAATGAAAGTTCACAGAGAAACTCACATGACGTGTTCTCTTATCACCTGAAACATCGGCCATTGTGTTTTATCTTTTGAGAGCCTGCCAGCAACCTTAAGCAAAATATCTGATGCAAATTTCACCTCTGCTAAAAAAAACCTGGTTATTGCAGTGGACAACGAAACATTTTGAAATAAATGTAGAAAATGAATTTCAGCAGTTTATTAACAACTTAAAATGAGCGTTCCTAACCATATTGCACCAAGCTCATTGAAGCTGCTCAAAGTAAGGTCATTTATCTGTAAACAGCCATCATATCACATACAGTTTGATTATAGTCAGTTTCTTAGTCATGACTCAAGCATCTCAATCTCAATCTTTATTTATTTATATAGCACATTTAAAACAACCTGAGTGGACCAAAGTGCTGTACAGGCAATAAATACAATATAAAATAACACAATGAGAGTCCAATAATTAAAAAGCACAATAACTAGAAACATATAAAAACAAATACAAATGTAACCATGTTATGTTAAATTGTATTAAAAGTACCTGAGGCGCCTCCAGTTTACTGTTAGTTCCCACCCAACCTGCTCACAGTGCTTACAAGAAATAAACATGAGTGTGTTTATTGTTTTATGAGTCAGATTTACTATGATTACCAGAGATAGTACAACAGTTTTATTGCCGATATTTAAAGACCTGGCGTGTTTGTATATGTTGACACATGCTTGGCTACTGCACACAGAAGCTCAGCATTAATTCTCTTATTACTTCACACTTCAGCCCTACTTGCTGGGCGGTATCCAAGGAAAATGTGACTTCACTTCCTTAGCAACAACTTGACGGGCACTTTGTTTGTAGTTTTGGTTGTCAGCTTTTCCAGTGTTTCCTATATTTCCCTCTCAATGCCCAGCGGGACAGTTCAGTGACATGTTAGTGTGTGCGTGTGAAGCTTGAGTTACTCACCATTGTAAAACTAATAAACATAATGATCTCTCCTGTCTCTATTGTTCCCTTTTCTTCTTCATTCCCATTACATTTCCTTTCCACTCTGCATCCTCAACCTTCTTTTCATTTTCACTGCTCTCCCCACTGCCCTCATCTTATTTTTCCTACTCCCCCTTTCCTCCTATCACTTTCCTCACTTCTTTGTCATTCCTTCACATCTCCATTTTTCCTTCCTGCCTTTCCTTTTCCTCTCTGTCTCCTATGCTCTTATCATTCCTCCTACTTCTCTACTCTCTCCCTTCATCCTCTGCAGGGTGTGGGAGGTCACGACGGGTGAGGTACTGAACACACTGATCCACCACAACGAGGCAGTTCTTCACCTGCGCTTCGCCAACGGCCTGATGGTCACCTGCTCGAAAGACCGTTCAATTGCCGTCTGGGACATGGCCTCTCCTACTGACATCAGCCTTCGTCGTGTCCTTGTGGGACACCGAGCTGCCGTCAACGTGGTCGATTTTGACGACAAATACATTGTGTCCGCCTCAGGGGACCGCACCATCAAGGTAACATAAACTGAGGAGTGTTTAATGGCGCATTTCCACCACACGGTCGGCCTCGGCCTCGCTCGGTACTGCTAGGCCGCGTTGGGCCTTGTTAGGGCCGGCTCACTTCATGCTGCGCTTCCATTACAGTTTAGGAACTGGGGTAGTTACTATAGTAACGCAGTGTAGGCGGAGCCGTGACGTCATCTTCAATGAGAACCCCAGAAAAACAACACAGCCGTTAGCTGTTAGCACTCAGAGCTCACAGCTCCTTATATATGTTCAGAAACTAGACAAAAGTTAAACAAGTACACACCACAGACTGTCTGTGTCATGGCGAATACAGTCGCTGCTTTATTTATGTCTGTATAGGCCGTTGTTGTGAGTGTGGACGGTCGGAGCATATATTGAGTTAGCTTAGCCAATCTCCACCTAGAAAACACGCATTTTAAAAGGTCTTTCGCCTGCCGTCTGTCTGCAGACTTGCCAAAGCATTAATTCATGGTTTTTACTAACCGGTATCAGTATGTTGTTACTTCGGCATCATTTTGAAACGTGTATTACAATTTAAATCACGGTCAAATATGTTCATCTTGTTGTAGTTGTAGCCCCCTTGCCAGCGATTCTCTCTCTAGTTTAGCAAACTCAGCCCGACTCAGCCCTGTTTGTTGGCCCCGATAGAACCACGATTTTGTCGGGCCAGAAAAGAGGTGAAAAAGTACCCCCGGGCCGGAACTAGGCCTAGTGGAAGCGCAACCAAAAACGGGCCCGACACGGCACGCTTAAACCGCGCTCCGCGCCATGGTGGAAATGCCCCATTAGAGAACTGCTGCAGGGCTTGGGCTTTATGACATGTTATTTGTATAAAGCCTCTGTCTCACACAGTTCATGGAAAATGACTAAGATAACCTTTCAGGCAGTGCAGCTTATTTTCACTATTCACACATGTTCAACTTTCAGAAACATTTCTTTCTCGCACCATTATTTTTATACGTAACATGGCAATGTCTGAAAACATGGGGTTAGGGACAGTCCAGCAGGTGGCGGTATTGCAACAGTTAAGCATTCCAACTGCCATTAAACTAACCAGAAGAATAAGTGGCAAGACAGTGTATGGATATTTGGGTGTTGACTTTTCCTATGTTAAGGATTACGGCTGTTATTAAAAGGGCGGCCTGTTTGACTAAACTATAGTAAAATGTCAAAGTTTCAACAAGTTGCAATCGTTTGTCATTGTTATGCTGCGTGTGTTACTGTAACCTGAATCATGCATTATTAGAAAAACAATGGATGACTTGTGAAAACGTGTTGTTTATGGTCTCTCACTGTGTGGGTGTACGTCATTATTATACTCTTGTGATTGGTTTGATCGCCCCACATGAGAGCCCCTCTTTCTTGTCAATGCAATCATACTTTTAAATACAGCTTTCACACTTGGCCCCACGTTACATACATTATTTATTATTAAATAATCATTTAAGAATTATTCGGTAACTGCATGTGTGAAAATGGCTTAAAGTTTTGAGCACAAAGGGGATTATTTTTCATATTGGCTGAAATTATTCGTCTCTTGTGAGGTGTCCACTGCTCTACTGCAATCCCTTTGTTCCTACATTAAATAAATCATAATGAGCTTTGGTGAGATGCACTCCTGAATAAATACAGGCCACTGTTTCACAGCGCTCTCTGTGTTGCCCCCTGTAGGTATGGAGCACCAGCACCTGTGAGTTTGTGCGCACTCTAAATGGTCATAAGAGGGGCATCGCCTGTCTACAGTACAGAGATCGCCTGGTGGTCAGCGGCTCATCTGACAACACAATCCGGTACGTGTGAGAATTACAATGTAAATGGTTGATATCATGTTGTATTTATATTTAAAATGTACATTATTAAAATCACTTCCAACAAAATTGTTTGTTTGATGATGATCTTAATGTAGTCCAAAGATTGGGCATAACTGGCCTCTGCTCTTCTGTAATTTTTTTTGCAAAAGTGGCCCCCTGTCAAAGCCGAGTGATCTTATGTGTTTACTGAGACTTCTCTCTCTCCAGGTTATGGGACATAGAGTGTGGTGCATGTTTGCGAGTGCTGGAAGGTCACGAGGAGCTGGTGCGTTGCATCCGCTTCGATAACAAAAGGATTGTCAGTGGCGCCTACGATGGGTCAGTATCACTCACACACCATACACACAGCTTTCTGCAAGGAGACGCATTTTGTGTCTGACATTTTGTCGTCTCACGTTTCGTCCTGCAGCAAGATCAAGGTGTGGGACCTGCAGGCAGCGCTGGACCCACGAGCCCCCGCCAGCACATTATGTCTGCGCACTCTAGTGGTAAGTCCCTTCTGAGAGCCTGTTACGTATGTGTAATGTATGCTTTATAATTTAAGAATTATTCAGTAAACTGTATTGTAAAGCCAGATATAATGATCAGTTTTGTTTTCAAAACATTTTGTAGAATCTGCCTCTCTTAAGTGTATTATCACTGGTTGATCTGCTGTGGATTTACTCTGTGAGATGTTACTGACATTTAGTCTACCATCATTGATCCTGATGGGATCGCCGACTGTGTGTGACAGTCCTTTAAGGTTGGACTGCCAAGAGGTTTTCAAAATGTATTATAATATATATCTGTGGGTGAAGTCCAGTGCTTCCCATATTTAAAGCCTTTTATATGTGATGGACAAATCAAACCATTTTACATTAATGTTTTTTCAGTCAACCTGCAACCAATGTGTTATTTTGCTGACACAGAAACATCCACGTTCTGCCTGTTTGTATGAATGTAAACATTATCTCTGAATTGTGTTTTCAGGAGCACTCTGGCCGCGTGTTCCGCCTCCAGTTCGATGAGTTTCAGATCATCAGCAGTTCTCACGACGACACCATTCTGATCTGGGACTTCCTGAACGTCTCGACCAACGGCCAGTCAGAGGGACGGTCTCCCTCCCGCACCTACACTTACATTTCTAGATAGCAGGTACAAACAAACAGTCACACTTAGATGATGAGACCTTTTCATTCTTTTTGTAAACATGTCCCATGATAAGGTTGTGTTTGTGCATGTTGTATTCAGCCAGTATGATAACGCTCTCTGCCAAGACCCTTGTGTGATTGTTAAATCTTTACTACCCTCCAGGTGGCGCCATCCACACACCCTTTCTTGGAGGAGCCCAGGGCTGTTTGGCTGATGGGTGCGTCCATCTTTTCTCCTTCCTCCTCGTCATCTCTCTGTCCACCCTGACACCTCCTCCTGCCCGTTCTGACAGACTCTTGAGCTTGTGCCCATTGCCTGCCAGTACTCTCACATGCACACACAAACACACAGGCCAACACTGATGAGGATTCCTTACTACAGAATCAACGCAACTCCCCAAAGAAGTTCACCTTCTTCTACTAATTTATGTTTTGTAAAGTACACTAATGACAGTATTAACTTAGACCTTATATAAGTCACAAGCTCCTTTTTCTCCCCTTAATACAAGCTAATAGCAGCTTCTGCTGCTCAGTTTTCAACCCCAGGTTTCCACAGACATGGAATTGCTTATAGATATATATTTATATATATATTACACACGCATACACACACACAAACAGTGGCACAGTTGGACAGAGGATGACCGGAGCTGTGATGCGGGAGACAGAGACTCTTTACTCGGCTCTAGAAAAAGAGGGAAGGATGGGAGATGAAGGGAGTGAATGAGGGAGAAATGTGAATGGGATGACTTCTCTGCTCCCTCTCACTCCCCCAGACTCCTCCCTATCTCTCTCCACCCTCCCGTGCCCCCCCACGCCCCTCTAACCCCCAGAGATGCACACTCGCTTGGAATATGGGGGCGCACACACTCAAATTTGCGTGAGTGTTTGTGTATGTGGACTTGTGAAGCGGCAGAACAGAGCTGAAGCGTCAAACAGACAGACATGCATGTGAGGTTGCCTTGGATACAGCATCCCGGTAACCTCTGCTTTTTTTTCTCTTTAACTCTTACTTTCTTACTGTTTTTTATTACTGTTATTTTCTCATTTTATTTGAGTATTTTGGTTCTTAGTACAAAAATCATACTAAGCGTAGTCCTCTTTCTATTTCCCCTCTCTTACTGTCTTCTCCTCATTCTTTCTTCTAACTTTGACCCTGTCCATCTGTCTCTTCCACTCCATCTTTCTCTTACCATCATCTACGTGCTTGCTTTGGTTATGAGAGAAGCTGGAACTCAAGAGCTCAAATTTAGCTGTAAACGGAGTTGTCTTGTCAAAAATTGTGTTGTATATTAAAAATGATTTTTTAAAGAAGAAAATGACCTTATTGTGAATAAAGTACTTGACAGTGGTGGAGTGTCGAACCAACTGTAACATGAATGAGTGTCTAATTGTCTGTCTGTTCTTGTCTGTGTGCATGTGTGAGTGGGTTTGTGCTATGCTACCGCTATCTGCCATGTAGATGCAATTATTTGTTGTTTTTTTGTTTTCTGAATAGCTTCCATATCATGCGACTCCAAATCAATGCAGCGTGGTGTAACTACACTAGACAAGTAGGACGCCTCTTTTGATGGGATTTTAGTGATGTTTATTATATATATTTATCGAAATTCAGCTTGTTTCTTTTCAAAAGCTTGTTGTGTGACTCCAAATCAACACAGCATAACTGGACGAGTAGGACACACCTGGTTTTGTGTGTTTGCTGCTTCTATTTTATATAAATATCGTTATTTAACAGTTTCCATATACTGCAACCCAAGGACTACAGGTTGTATTGGCACCCTGGAAACTTTTATATGAATATATTTTTTGAAAGTGCATTTTTTCTTTTGTTGAAAGTCTTGATTTACTCCATTAGCTTCCAGACTGTGACCAAGTGACTCCAAATCAATGCAGCACATTGTATTACTCCACTGGACTAGCAAAGCCACATATATTGTTCTTTCTAGTGCTTCAACTATTGAACATGAATATTGTTTTGTTTTGTAAATGGCAGTTTTTGAAAAAAATGTACACTGCACAGGAAGGACACAAACTGCTTTTTCTATTTTGTATGAATATTTGTATGCGAAAATCCATATCTTCGGCCTATAAATCCAATCTAAATATAATCTCTAAATTAATGCATCATGTGTATTGGGCTACTGGACAAGTAATGGTTTGTGCATTGCTAATTTACTTTTATCTTTACGAAAAAATTCAGCAGGCTACTTTCTAGTCTGTAAGTGAAACCCTGTGGTTAAGGGCGAGGGCTACGATGAGAGCTACGTCCTGACTGCCGACACTGAACATGACTGGAAGACTCCGGAGTGAATGTCCAATATTCATCCAAAAGCTATCTTCACTGTGGACACACCTGCCATCCATGCCAAGTTTCAGCCTTTAAGGGGGAGAAACTGTAGTTGTCGAGGTAAGGATGCAGAGCTGCTGGTCAATGCTTCTTTATGTCAAACTGTTTGGAAGGTCAAGTGAGATTGTTCCACTTAAACCAGAGTGTATCTCATAGATGTGTGAAACCTGTGTGTTCATATCCCTGTACACATGTTTCTATCCAGGTTCCTGATCAACTTTGTGCAGCGATCTTGATTTCTCAGCATCTCAGTAGTAGTTAGAACCAACTAGCAATCCCGGTTTCTGTTGTACTCCAGTAGCATTTCCACATTTCTCTAAACCAGTACAGGGTGTGTTAACAAAGGCAGCACATAAGCTGGGAACTCCTAAAGCCTTGTCATAACTAATACACTAGTGCTCATGTAAACATAAAAAACATACATCATCCCTGTTGCTGCACTTAAATGTAAGTGATCTACTATTGGCTAGAAGTACATGTTATGCTCTTGTATCCACTGTGGCATTAATGGATAGCAGCAATTGGGACGTTTTGGATATACTTGTCCATTCACATTTTATTAAAGGTAGTATTTCCTGAAAAAACATTTGTATCAGATATAAATATGTGTAGATATAAATATGTGTATATATATATATGTGTATATATATATATATGTGTATAACGTTGACTTCAAGATTATATGTGTCTCAGTCGATCTACACTGTCCTGTTACTTTAATTTAACTTATGCATTTGAAAACCCCAAAGAATCCTACAACTTACCATCACTTGTCCCCATACCAGCAATGTTTCAGTGTTCAGACCCTCATCAGTTAAAAATACCCTTTTTTTACTCTCTAAAGGGAGTACAATTGATTGACAGGATCTTGTTTGCATCCCATGCAGTCCAGTTTGCATTCACTGACTCACAATATTAAAATCTACTTTGTTTTATTTGTAACCACATGTTATATGCCTTACAAATTAATTTGATTCTCCCTAACCTATCATAGGCTTTCCAGGGTGCAGTAACTTGTATTAAAAATTGCATTGCATTACAATCATAATTACTTTTTAATAGCTTTGACTTAAATCACCTCACAAGAAACAAATGTTGGTTATACAAGTGTGGACTGCACTTTATAAAGCATGGCCACCAGGTGGGAGTATACCCTCAGCTTTCTCCCACAGTGTAATCTGTTTGTTAGACATTGGCTTTGTCGGTTTGGCCGCAAAGTTTGGAGTCTAAACAACCTGTTACAGTAGATCACATTCTCAGTCTTGTAAACAATGTAACTTGTAAGTAGGAATGTGTGTTTGAGATGCATAAAGTGATGCCTTTATAGCAAAGATCTGTTTAGTGTAATTGAGCTCGATAATGTCTGGTTATTGTACAATGTGCATTCTCTAGGTTAGAAGAAGTAGGGGAGCGTTGGTTTCCTAAATATCTGGGTTTAGTTTAGTATAGTTAGATGTTTCAATTCTGGAAATAAGTTATGTGGGATGGATTTGTGCTTGGTGGAGCACCATTAGTATATGATGTGTGTATGAGTTGAATATGGGTGTGTGTGCTTCCTCTGGGTCTGTGGGATTTTGGCCCATAATTCCTGCAGCTCTCAGGTCACAGCTCCGTTCTCACGCACATATTTGGCATTCCTTCCCCGACATGATTACCATACACCTTCCACTCTGGGTTTGGCTACGCAGAATATTTCCATCATTCCCGAGTGGAACTGGAGCAACGTTCCAGAAATGAACAACTCACCCCACCACCCCCTACTCGCTCTTCTCTATCCCACACCCCGTTTCCCTTCCACCCCGCTGTCTCCCCCTTATACCACCCCCTCCAGCGCAGATTCCTGCTGCCTTGCAATAGGAATCCTCTGGTACAGCCCTTTTTTTTCCCCTGAGTCAGCTGTTTGTGTCTGCAGGCATGATTGGGTCATTTGGCAGCGACATCTCTTCGGTGACCCCCTGCTAGGATAGGGAAGGAAGGGGAGGGATGGGGGATAAGAGCCGGAGAGATGAGAGGAGAAGCAGCTATGAAACTCTATCTCACTACTGCATGTTTCCCTTCCACTGTTCTGTCTGATCCTTCATGCTGAATACACATGGCAAAACTTTATGATGTGGAGGTCACTGTTGATTTTGCACAAAATAGTCGGTACTCAGCATATTGAAGGGGTTCCATGAGTAAGGTTGTTCCATCTTAGATTGTTTTCTTTATGCAATCTAATGTCTGAGTTTTGACCTTCAGTGACTACTTCAACCCGTGTTTATGAGAACTATGAACTACAGAATCTGTTTTTCTGCGTATCTGACGTTCTTGCACCTTGTCTCTATTAGAAATCTGCTAAGGAAGTTGGGATCTTTTCCCAGTTTGGAAGATGAGTTCTGAGAAATGGTGAATTTCCCTGTCTGACTTTCTTACTATAAATTGCTAACATTAATCATTACAAATTCATTGTTTGTAAACGGTAAAATTATTATTTACCACATTTTATTTAACTACATTACTATTTAATTTACCCTTTATTAAAGATGGCTGTTAATGGATAGAAACACAAAAGGGAAATGTTGGTTTTTGGTTAATCCAGATGATTAGATAGGTGAAACAAATTTAGGGTCATTGGTGCAAACATTCTGCAACCCCAATAATAGCATTACTTATTACCCACTGATCGCAATAATGCCAACAATGATCTAGAACAACCAGATATATTAAACTAATGAATATCTTGGTATAAACTGTATGGTATATATCATCATATCTTTAACCCTACAGCATTTCACAAATTCTTTGAGCCCAGGGAAATGTTTTCAGACGGTTGTTTTGTTCAATTAACAGTCTATAACCCAGAGAAGATAAAACAGAATAAACCATTACACCTTCAAACCACCTTTTTGGCCCTATTGCTTGATTCATGACATAAACATTTTCTGGAATAATTTGGCAATCATTTTTCGTTGAACAACCAATCGAACAATAAATCAAGGCGATCACATCCAGATTATTAATGAACATGAATCTCTTAAATATAATCATTGTGAGAGAAAAAAAACATGAGAGGAAGCATTTCAAAGAGGCTGAGACACATAGGAAATGTTTCTGTAAGGTTTACTGAGTCGAGAAAGACTGCTGCACACAGAGCTGAAATAAATAAATGAAATAATTTTATCGTAATAATTATAATAACCATCATAGTAAGATTGCTTATTTAGGGTTTCTGTCTTCTTTTATATATATAATATATATATAACTTTCAATAAATTGTTCCCTTTAATATGTTTCTCCTGTTTGTATGCATGAGACTTTGGTTTGTTCCACTGAATGTCCTGGTAGCAGCATTCTGTTTCCACGGTATCGCACAGGAGCATCATCCCCTGGGTCGTTTCTATAGCAATGCTAATAGACAAGGCAACCTCCGCACCGTGCCCCAACCACACTTGTCATCCTCTGCACCTATAAGCTGAGGGTGTAGTGTCCTCGGGGGGGGCAGGGTGTGTGGAGGAGTCATGAAGAAGATCTCCAGTTGTCTTTGGTTGGTTTGGTTTGCTGTGTTTGGTTGGCTGTTTTTGGTGCAGCTTGGTTATTATACATTCCAGTTCTTAAAGCTTCAGTCCCTGCGGTGAGTTGTCACGGGTTCATGCAGGAGCTGGATGGTCCCTTTCCAGAGTCCCTCGTGATCCAGCTTCACTCATGGTTGTTTGTACACTCGCTCACTCACACACAAACACTCTTGCATACAACTTCTTGTTCTTACAAACATGCGTTTATTCACTAAATCACTCATTCATCCAACAGTCTCACAGGTTCACACCAATTTAGCAGTGAGACAAATAAGTGCGTCACATGTCAACAGTCCATTTTTGGTCCATTTGATCTGTGCAGATCACTCAATCCCTTTGTCCGCTTTCCTTTCCTCTCCTTCCTGTTTTCCCTTTATCCGTAGGACTAGCACCCACTCTCTTGTTCAGTCAGCCTTCCCAGCCTTGTTCTCTCTCTGTATGGTCCAGTTGTAATCCCAAATTTAAATTGTCCAGCTTGTCCAGAACAGGAGACATGAAGGCCTTGTTTTTGTGGTTGTGGAAAAAGAGGCCTTAGTAGAGTCTGGGACTTTGGCGGCCTTCAGGTTCTTTGTCAGTATTTCTGGCCAACGAAGGGGAGCAGACCAGGTCCATAGAGCTTCCAGCGATGTACCAGTTATGATCCAGTTTGGGATCTTATATTGAGAGGAATGATCACTTACTAGGGGGCTGTAGTGGCACATTAGTAGGTGTAAAGCTGAGCCCCATGAATGATTCATCAATTCCTGGTCAATGTTTGTCCCAACAAACGGAGGTGTTCAGTCTTGTGCGACAGAGGAGATGACTGGGTTAGCCATTCGCAGGCTCAGGTCAAGGCTTTGGATGACAGGAAAGTGGGTGCTAGTGTTAGCCACTACTAGCGGGGCCCGGTAGCGCGCACCCGCTTTCCCCGCTTGCTGACGGTGGTGAAGCGGAAGGGGGTGGTGAGGTCAGGCTGCTCCCCTGGCGGGAAGCGCTTCATGAAGTGTACGTCCTGCTGGTTTGGGAGTGTGTGGGGGCCACGGCGAGGACGACCTCTTTTAGTGAAGCCCACATACCAGCCTGTGTAGCGCGCTGACATCAGAGCTGTGTAGTGGTTTTCCAGAACCTTTTCCACAAAGACGCAGTCCTCGCTTCGATTACTGGCCTTCTGAGAGAGCAGAGAAACCAGAGGTACACACACACACACACACACACACACACACACACACACACACACAAACATATGGAGAAACAAAGAGAGGCTGGTCAGGAAACTGGAAAATATATATTTTTCATTTTTGTCTGTAAAAGGTTGAAGTCTCACCTTTCCTACCAGCTTGCCACGGCGGTTCATGCACAGGTAGAAATTGGTTTCTTTGCCCCGGATTCTCACCTGGCTACCAAAGGTATCAGCCTCCACTACGAGCTGGGCTTGTGAAGGGACAGACAGAGGGACAGACAGACATTAGAGCCACAGGCAATTCAGATAAATGTATGTTGATAGGGCAGGACCTAGTCACAGGTTTAATACATTATATCACACAAATATAAAGGGAAGAAAGTTAAAGATGACCCAGATTCAAAGCTAAGTTAGTTTCATGTTGTATTCAGTTAATAAAGCAAATAACCACATTCAAGCTTACAAGGACAAACCGACGACCAAGTTAATTGCACAGATTACCAGACACCATTTAATGACATTAGGGGTTTTAAACCAGATAAGGCATTCACATTGAATCACCGTTTTAGGATTCATAGTTGCTGTTAAATGTGCTGATAAATCACAGACCGGTGTAAATGTCCCGGGCTGGACAGATGGTTGTCAGATAAGCCCGGTCACACACGGCCGCTGACCACAAATGGGCCTCGTAAAAAAGATAACAGCCAAGAGTAGACGGAGCACGGTGGGCCGAGAGAAGCTGGAGAACACAGACTGAGTGTCTGTGATACTGTTGTTTTAAGGTAAGTGTGTGTGTGTGTGTGTGTGTGTGTGTGTGTGTGTGTGTGTGTGTGTGTGTGTGTGTGTGTGTGTGTGTGTGTGTGTGTGTGTGTGTGTGTGTGTGTGTGTGTGTGTGTGTGTGTGTGTGTGTGTGTGTGTGTGTGTGTTCATCCTCCCAGGCAATACAGCTTTACCAACTACACATCTTCAGAGAGCGCTTGTGCCTGTTTAAAAATAAATCCCTAAAATGGTTCCTACATGACCTTAGTCAACAAAGGGGTCAAGAGAAATCAATACCTCCCTCCCTCTTGCCCTCTTCCTCTCTCTTCCCCCAACTCTCCTCTCGTCTCCCTTCTGCTCATTCGCTTCATGTTTATACCTTCATGCACCCGCCCCTTCTTTGCCTGAATTCCTCTCTCTCTGCTCTGTTCCCCTGTGTACTACCTAATCGCCAGAATTGGTCAGTTTTGGGTAGATTGTTCAGTTTAAGAAAGGCGTCTAAAAGCGGACATCCTTTTGCATCTATTTTCCCATCAATGGCTTGAAGTGGCATCTTAGCCATTTCAATTGTTTGTGAATCAATCAGGATGTGCAACGTGAGCCACCGCTGGAGCACATGCAGAAATATGAACTGCGGCTTTATGGCTTGGCTTTCTTCTGCCCATTGATTCTGTGTGTGGTTTAAGAATGGTTTAGACATCATTACAGATGGAGAAAGGTGGAGAGGAGGAGGGAGTGGGGGATGGACATAGGGAGTGTTAGAGGATGGAGGGAGGGAGGGAGAGGAAGCCTGCTGTTTTAAATCCAGAGGAGACAACAGGGAGGATGAGAAATCAATGCAGGGATCGATGAAGGAGATGAGTTTCTAACACTCGGCCCAACACTCTACCTGCCAGGCTTCTCCAGCTAACTCACACTTTTTTTCACTGACACCTTCTTTCTCTCTTTGTCTCTCTCTCTCTTTCTTTTGCTCTCTTGTGAATCATTGAGTCAGCAGCCAGTCGATGAGGTCTTTGTACTCCCAAGACAAGCTCCACTGCCCCTCTGCCAAAGCCTGGGGAGGCCTGTGTGTGTGCTTTTGTGAGTGTGCCTGCACAGTTGCATTCTGTATCCGTTCATGCATGCACTTGGTCAACCTTCAAGTCTTTGTACTTGCACCCGGTGTGAGTGTGCATGTGTTTGCAGGAAACTGTGCATGCACTCACATGTACCAAAGAGTTTGTGTGTGTTCTACTATGTGTGTGTGTCTTACCAAATTTGTCTCCATCTTCTCCTCGAGCGCTGATTCTACGTCCCAACACCTGGACGTGTTTGCCGCTGGTGCGGCTGTAGAGCTGGTAGACCCGGTGGTGTCGCCGACTCATGGTGTCTCTCACCTGCGTCTGGTTCTCCACATGCACACTGAAGTTGACCCCATCCACACCAAGTACCTGCTGAGAACACACATACACACAAGTCATGAACAGGCTAATACAAAACTGCATGTATTACAAAAATATAACTTGTCCTTTATGATCGCTCTTTGTCATGCATGCACACTCTTACCTGCAATGGATTGGACATCACCAGCAACATCTGGATACATCTGGAAAAAGTTAAAACAGACGAGTTAAGAAATATGCAAGCATCATTGAATGTTGGAAGAGTTGTGCGTGACACCATCATTTCCATCTCTTTCTTCTCTGCCGTTCTTTCTGTTCAACATCTCTTTTCCTTATTGGGTGACTACTCACACTGCTGGGTGTGCGGCTGGCACAGAGACAGGACATACAGACAGGCAGATGTCCAGGCATCGGCAGACACACAACACCCACAGCAGTGTTTATTGTTACGCTACCAGCCTTCTGTCCAAACCCCCTTTCTGACCCTTTCCTGACTTTCGCCACACCAAAATCTGGCCTCCAAATGACCCGATTGGACCGTGGCGAAATGGCAAACATGCCTAGACAACTAGAACATGTTTTGGTTTGGACATCTAAGGGATTGGGCTGGCTCATTTGGCTGCTCTGTGTATGTAGACAGCTGGGCTGGACTACAGGTGTAACCTCTGCTGTGATGTGGCTTTGGAGAGCGGCGGACTGTGGTTGCATTTAGAGATGCTATGAATAAGTGAGAACATGAGCTACCAAAACGTGTGGAAAACTGGTTTATGTAGGAATCAAATCGTGGGAAGTAAACGTGGTGATGTAGCATGCAGAATTTAGGTGTGTTTTCCTTATGGAAATATAACATTCATGCATACTTTCTTATTAATGACTTAACTACTTCTGATCTGAGACATGTTTGTTATGAAACAGCTGGTTACAGTTACAATACAAATTCTTCACAGTTTATCACAGTGCCTAATTGAAGTTTAGACCTTGACCTTGGTCATGTATCAAATGTTATTCACAGCTTTAGTAAGGGAGTGATCGTGTTGCACAAAATTTACTCTGGCAGTCCTTGAACTGCTCTGAATTAGTGGCTGAAGACATGATGAAGTTCAGAACCAAGTGTGTGGGCTGAAAAGCTATTCTACGAATTGTGTCTTTCCCCACCTCATCTTCTGCTATCTCTCTGCATGCCTCTTCTCTCCCTCTCTCTCTACTCCACTCTTTTTCTCTGGCTTGTTGTCCTCCCTATCTCTTCTCTACCTTATCTCTCCCTCCCTGTCTCTCTGTCCACTCTACCTTTCTCCTATCGTTCCCTGCCTCCCATTTTCCTTTATGTTTGGGGTTAGAAGGGTGACTCCTCCACACTGTCATGGACATGCACACAGATGTGCAGATGTGTGCAGGGTGTATGTGTGTGTACAGGAGGAGCAGGCAGCTGACAGCTGGGCCAAAGCAAAGACATATGCACTGCTGAGAGAGGCAGACTGAGAGGTACACAAAGGGAAAGGGAGAAGAAAGGTGATGTAAGAATAAATAGAGGGGAGATGAAGGCTGACAGATAATAAGAGAGGTGAGAGATAACATCAGAAAAAAGATGCACAAATGTGAGAAAAGACGAAGGTAACATCTTGAAGGAATGAGGAGAAAAAGTGGCAAAATGAGAGACAGTAGTGTAACCACAGAGTGTGGTCTGGCGTGAGAAGTAGACAAAAAGATAAATAATGGGAATGAAAGAGACAGGGGGGGGGTCAACTCATGCACATCGTAACACATGTCACTGCCTCCTGACTAACACACGCATACACATATGCTTCCTTTTCCCCTTCCCTCCTCTTCTTTCCCATAGCTGGTGTGTTGGCCCCTGAGTCGATCTAATAGATGCAGATATCCTGGGCAATGCAGTAGAGTGTTGGCCCTCATATTTTGCCTGCGCAGCCGAAAAAACCTGAGCGCCTGTGCATTGTGAGGACTCTCAGCTGTTAAAACACTACGGCTGCACTGCCGCCGAGGACACTAAATGAAAAGTGCCTCGGCACTGGATTCCCCTGCTCCCACAAAAACCACAGACACTCCATATTATGCCAGCCACAGAGAGAAAGAGAAAGAGAGAGGAAAGAGGGAGACAGGATCAGCCGGGGGTGGGGGAGGGGGAGAAAACGAGAGAATAAGAGAGTGCAGAGTAAAAGTTGGAGAGAGTAAAGACAGAAGGAGGTATGAAGCCCGGTGCGTTTTGGCTAACAGCCAAAATAAGCAAGGGTCTGACATCATAAACCTGCGTCCCAGCAGATCCACCGTATGGAGTCTGTGGTTAGACTAGCAGGCCTCAGCACCGAGGACTGGGCAGCAGCGTGGAGTGAGAGCGGTCGGCCTGGTGGGACTCAGCACAGAGCGGCGGTTTCAGCTGTGTGTAGCAGTGGTTAGCGTGGTAGGCCAACACTGGGGCAGTGGGCTTCGGCACGGTGCAAGAGTTTCAGATGTTCAGCAGTGAAGAATAGTGGTTAGGCTAGTGGGCGTGAGAGTGGAATCAGCAGTAACAGGGCCTATGGTGGAGCATGGTTAGAGAAGCAGAGGGCCTAGACACTGAGCTGTGGCTTTATGAGAAGAGCTGTAACAGGTTGTTGTGGCAAAAGGCCCTTTTGCTTTTCTCACTGGATGAAAACTTCCAAGTACAATAACCTTGATAACCTAACAGCATGGATGAAGTGAAGTTTTAAAACTGATAGGCAAGAAGGAAACTCAAGGAAAGAGGATTGGCCAAGAAAGAACTAAACCAGCAGACTAAACAGTGAGACTGCTCCTCTTTGGATACTGCCAGGGGCGCCATCATTCATCAGTTATTAATTCATACTTTTTATCTGAGCAAGTATCTGTGAAAAAATGGGGTATAGGCAAGACAGGACGACAGATGTAGGCAGTTAGGTGGGTAAGTGGAGAGAGTGTGAGGGAGACAGAGGAAGAGAGAAAGTCAGGCAGACACCGGCAGCAGCAGCACACACCCTGTCCAGGTTGTGTAAGGAATGAGAAGTATCTGGAGATGACTGCCATCTGGGAGAAGTACAGCCGACACAAAGAAAGAAAAATAAATCCCTTGGCTTTTAACAAGACACACCTCAAATGGGCAAACTCAAGCCCACAGAGTCTATACCCCCCTCCCTTAGATTTGCTCCTGGCACTTTATCATTTTCCTATCCCACTAGATAAAGCCAGTGTTATTTAACTCAACTTCTATTTTCAATGGAGGGGGTGGGGGCGCTTGGCCATCCCTGAAGTAAGTGCAGATGGTGATGGAGATGTTTATGGCAGGTTTTATGAGTAACAGGGCACTGACTCTGACCCAGTGACCCTGAACCGTCAGCCAATCAAAACAGGGCCTTCCATGGCATGTTTTCTATGGGGACTGATGAGGAGTGATGTAATCGTTAGACACTGCAACCTTCCTCTCCGTCATCTTCATCCTTTAGCTGGGCATGTCAATGTACTAGTATAAAGAACTGCAGATATGGATAATTCCTGATTGGTTAATTAAGATTATAACATGAAAAAGTGATAAAAGTGACTTACAAGACGGTCAGCGTGGAGAGAAGGGACCACATTGCTTCCCCCCTCCACTATGGAACTTGTCCCAGAGACAGTCTCCTCGCTCGGTCTGAGCCAGTCCGACAGTCCGGAGAGTTCCCCTCTGTGTTTTGAATCCGCTGGATGTTATGTAGAGTAAAAGAGTCTGCGGACACTCCCGTTGGCATCGGCGGCGGCGTGCCCCGGTTCTCCCGGCGTGGGGAATTTGGGATGTGAGGCAGGGGTAACTGTGCCACTGTGACCGCCGGGCAACCTCTAACAGCTGTCCAGAACGGCGGAGAGACGGATGGGCGGGGGAGCAAAGGGGGAAGGTTAGGTCTTTAAAAGGCTGCGCGTTCCCGACAAGGAGAGGAACAGGTGAAAGCGCGCTCACGCGTGATAGATAACCAACTCCAATCGATCTTGTTGACCCTCAGAGTGATGCTCGGTATTTGGACAAATGCGGTGCGTGCGTAATCTTCTGCGTAATCCAATGCGTAATGTTTCAGCGCAACAGCAAACTTCTAGTCACAAACATGAATTAAGCAGTCGGTGAGATAATAAAAATGTTTTGGAGTAGGAGATTTATTCCCAGCAGAGCAGGGTGAGGAGCTGTTGGAGGTGGGCTACCTGGGCTAGCTGATGGAGCAAACGGCGAGCTGGAGACGGGGGCTCTGCGGGCGCAGGGTAATGCAGGGCTGCCTCGGTCATGACTGCGTCCCCACGCTGGCTCAACGGGTCTGTGGCTCAGGTGACACCCACCAACAGTGTCAGACAGGGAGGGTGATAAGGTCCCGGAGCGGTCCAGCTCAGTTTATCGAGAGTGCTGAATGAAAATGGGAGGGGATAATAAAAGGAAAAAAAGACGATGGAGGGCGGGGTGGCGGAGAGGATGGGAACAGCTGTGACTGGGTGGCGGACTCAGCCACCCGCGACACAGCGAGGAAATGACAGCCGCACTTTGCACCTGATTTTCCGGACTTCCAAGCTTGCTTCAGACGCTGGTTACTGCCTGGCTGCAGGAGTCCTCCCTGCGCCCTCTCGACACAATACCAGCCAAAACACAGCACGATGACATCACCTCCAAAATGTTTGAAGGGGGAAAATGCAATCCGATCTTTTTATTTATTTTTTTAAACGTAGAAAGTTTAAGCAGTTTCTCTGAAGGAGAGGGAAACACCAAAGTCTCCTTGTTACGAGAAAAAGCGAAATCGGAGAGGAGAGGAGTGGAGCTCACCAGTTTCAGAAGAAATAAAGTTAAAACAGGCGCACTGGAAACGTGTTTACCCAAAATCACTCTGACAGATCGACTCCCAGTTCAGAACCTGCACCGTCCCTCTTCCCCTTACATTTGCCTCCCTGTTTCATTCAGACACAAGGGGAGAAAACGCGAGAGAAAATGCAAAAAAACACCCGGTCGTGCGTTTTTTTATCCACTTCTTTGGTATTTTGCAGATTCTTCTCGCTTTCAAAAGTTCCAAGGTTACCTTCCATAAAAAGCTCTTCTTGAGGGGGGCTGCTCAGTAGAGGCGCGTCGGCAGGCACAGACCTCACTCCAAGAAAAACCAGAACAAGATTTTAACAGACGCGGATCAATCCTCCCTCCCTCCTCTCCTCTCCTCACTCCCTCCCTCCTCTCTCTCTTTCTCCCTCTCTCACCTCTCTGTCTCAAACACGCACATGCACACTTATTGGATAAAATGGGATTAGTCAGTCGCTATGATATGCCGACCCAATTTACACAGCAAAATATAAATTTGTATTGCGTTCTATGTGAAAAACATCTGGACATGATAAGGACATTTTCACTTGTTTACAATACAAAGCAATTTGTTTCTGTAATTATGCACTTTTCTTCTGGACTTTTCTGCATTGTTTCAAATAATGTGTCGGTGGAAAATATAGGCTACTTGAAAAAATATATGCATTGGAAATACTTTTAAAGATTACATGGATCCTTGTTGTGGGTTTTTTGTTTGTTCGTAGCCTATTTTTAAGAAAATACGATTTGAAAGTGAAGAAAATGAATGTTAGGGACAGAAGGAAAAAGCGAAAAAAACGTTTTGTTTTGTAAAGATCTCCACTAAACAAAGACACCTGCCTCAGTCAAGTGAACATCTGTGTTAAAAGTTCAAACTAAGCGTACTTCTTGCCCTCCATTATCTCCCCTTAAGATAACCTCACCCCTGCAGCCTCAGTGGCCCCGGTCTCAGGGTTGAGGGTGGAGGGCAGTGCAGTGCACACACACGCGCGCACACACACAAAGCCACCGCCGCGCTTTCAAGTGATGTATTTTGACTCCCCATTTCATAACTTTTAAGTTAAACCTTAAGAGGGAAAATGAAACGGAGAATGAGAGACAGTCGGGAGGGCGGTATGTAAGCACGGACACGGATCCAAAACGAACATTTCTCAGGGATTTCGGCAGCAACGCCCGCTCTGCGTTCCCAAAACTCCCTCTCACCGCCGCACAACCGCAGACGGTCAGCCAAGCCAACACAACACTCCTGCCATACCTTTCAGTCACACACACGCACACGCAGGGAAAGTAGGTAAATGTGTACATACTGCAGTATGTCTTCATGTGTATGTGTAATAGAAGTGTAGAAGTGGGAGAGGGTTGGCTTCATACATCAGGGACAATTTTCTTGGCTTCAAGTGTAGGTTTATTCTTTTCAACATTGTACTTTAAAAACACACACACACACACACACACACACACACACACACACACACACACACACACACACACACACACACACACACACACACACACACACTGGACAGGGTTGAGCTGGACTGGGTAGGGGTATTGTGGTTGAATGCCTTTCCAGTCATGCTCCGTAGACAAGCCTCTGGCCTTCTTTCCTACTACTGGCTCTCTCTGTCTTTGCACCTGTGTCTGGGTGCTTTTTCGCTGCTCACCGCACTGCTGCAAGGGACACGAGTGTAAATGTTGTGGAGAGGGATTTGAACCACATTCTGGTGATGAGGAATGAGGCCCGTCTGGTACTCTTAAGCCCAGATGGAAGGGTTCAGAACAAGGACTATAGCAGATCTTGGTACAATGGTGGAGTAAGAAAAAGCAGACAGGAGAGCTCAACTCCATTCACAACAGTGCATGAAAGCCTGATTTGACTGGAGCAGTGGATTTGTAGCTAGATTTTCCAAAGGATCCTGATGCTGCGACTCTCATTGTAAATCTGGGAAATTAACATTGGTCTAAGCTTCTTATGGGAAACCAGACTAAGAGTATACGGCTCAGCAACATACACACATACGTTTTGGTTAAAAATACAAATAGAAAAATAATTAAACTAAGACCCATTTACATCTGCATCAGTTATAATGTTGTCATACCTCACTAATATTGGTTCCTCACAAGATAAAGGTGTCACAGCAAGTCTTAAAAACGTCGTAGCTTGCTCCTTCTGCGGAGTTATGTGAATAAATGTTGAACCAAGATTTGGAAATCACATTTTGGGATCCAGAAATAACATAACGTTTGAGGGAGGGAGGGGGAGGGGGGGGGGGAGGTGGTGTGTGTAAACCAACCTGGTATTTTCTTCCTCTTTCTCTCTCCTTCTGTCACATCACTCGTTCTCATTCATTTTCTGTCCTCCCTATCCTTCTCTTTAATCTCCCGGCTGTTTTTTTATCTGCTCACTCTGTCCCTCCCTCTGTTTGCAGCCAGCATATTGATTGCCCATGTCTTTGCCTCTGCAACTCCTGCCTATTGATCCTTAGCTAAGACCCACACACACTTGCACACTCACACAATCATGCAGACCAACTTTGCCGCACACATTATTCATAAATGCACACATGCATTCACTCACGTGTGCATAAACACACACAAAGAGACACACACCAGGTCATCTATTTTTTGCATATACCCTCTGTTGTGTTGAATAGACTTGGCATTGATGGACGTTATGCCTTTGTGCTCCTTTCTCGACTCATTAAAGTGAATGAGAGCTGTGTGTGTGTGTGTGTGTGTGTGTGTGTGTGTGTGTGTGTGTGTGTGTGTGTGTGTGTGTGTGTGTGTGTGTGTGTGTGTGTGTGTGTGTGTGTGTGTGTGTGTGTGTGTGTGTGTGTGTGTGTGTGTGTGTGTGTGTGTGTGTGTGTGTGTGTGTGTGTGTGTGTGTGTGTGTGTGTGTGTGTGTGTGTGTGGCTGCTGTAGGTCTGGGGCCAGCAGCTTTCACTCTGTACCTCTCTCTCTCTCTCTTTGACTGGGCCTGCAGGCTTCTTCATCCAGGGAGCCTGGTCAATATGGCCATTCTGTCTAGCAATTAACATCGATCAGCACTCGTCAATACCGTCAGCACCCAGACAAAGACCCAGGGTGCATTGCGTGTGCTCGCCCTTTCTCTATCACAGTCCAACAAATCCCCAAACAGCACTCTCATTATATGAGGGCATTCTGGCCTGACCCCAAGGTCACCGTGGAGGAGAGGCATGGTGTGCTGGACTCTGTGTTATGGGTGATTGGAGTGGAACCTAATGCAGAGCTCGGAGCTCTGCAGGCCAGTTGTTGACCCATTATGACAGTTGTGTTTGAGAGGTGTGGGTGAGGAGTCAAGTTTAGATATTCCTTGGTTTGGATGCAGTAAAGAGAAGTTGGCAGACGGGGATATCGTCCCCCTGCTGCGTTCTCTGAAGTGTTAGACACTGTGAGAACTTTGAACAGCATAAATGTAATCCATCATTCTTGTGACACACAGATTTTGAGTTTTCAGATGTGTCAAGTGCAGTGGATTGTGTCCAATTAGCTTTGTCTATAACGTATGGTCTGTATATGATTGGATGGGAGGAGGGATCGGGGAAACTGGCCTGTTTGATCTCTGGAGGGAAAGGGGGGCTTTTGGCTTTGATTAATACCTGCAGATATGGGCCTTAGACTTCACATGAGATGTTGAGATGTCAGGCTTACATCGGTTTCTGGGATAGATATCCCTACTCCGTTAATCATGGGCCAAGTTTAAACTGTTCCCCAATGTGTAAATGTATGAGACACTTAATAAAGGCCCTTTGATGACAGGGGGGCCCATGTGAAGTCAAGGAATGCGTACAGTGTGCAGGGCTTTGAAATGAGAACCTGTTCGCCACTTGTCCGCGTCTGTGAGATGAGAGAATCGACAGCTGCAACTTAGTAAGAGCAGGAATTAATTAGCGAAGAGCCGTTTGCGCGAAAGCAAGCCGCTGTTGAGATGAAGAGAAAAGCTAAATATTGTTTTTATTAACGGCGATGTTGGTGGTGCACAGCCTGCTCCCTTCTCTCGCTTAGCAAGATTAATCCAGTTAATATGAACGTTTACTCTCCTCCATTGCACAATCTATTGCAGCTGTTGCTCTATACATAGCCCAGCTGAAGCACTGGAATAACTTTACTTTGACACTTTCAAATTGGATGGTTTGATGCTGCTTTGGACTCGTGTCAGGATAATCATTATTTTAATCCAACCTGTCATTGTAAGGCTTAACCCTGATTTTGCAGACTGAATTATTGGATTGTGTTCTTTGGGGGTTCTTTGAACCTGCTTTCTGAGTGAGAGTCATAGTATAGTTTTCATTCCTGAAGTTATTATATGGCTTCAGGAATGTTTTGTCATTGTTGTGGAGAAGGTTTGCCAAAATACCAAATAATACAAAACACATGTGATTAAGCAAGTGCACAATACTGACTTCAAATTCACCAACACATGCAATCCAGCAGTACGGCTGTCTCATCTTCACCTCTGCGCCATCTGGCATGGCCGCTTGTTGAAGCTAGGACACTTTGCATTGATGAAGTGGTAGATAACAAAAACATAAAGACATCAAACTGGGAAGGAGCCATCTTCGTGCACCTGGATCATAAATCAGCATCATCAGGAACTCATCACTGAACCTCATGCAGCAGCCAACTATTTAAGAACCTCTGACAATCTCAAAGAAAGACCAACATAAATGTCAACAACAGCAGACACCATCTGCATATTTGGTTGACATAGAAACCAAAGACACTGTGCTTAAAGTGGCAATTGTACAATTTGAAAAACATATTTTGCTCAGACAGCTTTTTCTTTAAAACTTCCTCTACCTGATCACTTGAAATGTGCCGCAAATGTCCCCACTTTTATGGTGTCTTTTAGCATACTCCTGGTTAATTCAGCAAAACAACATGCAATCACATCAGTTTTAAAATATAATGTTTTTAATGAGAGCATTATTCTTTGCTGCTGTTGAACATTCCTTTCAACCACTATCCTAATTTCCCAGTTTCATAAAAGTCCTTCTAGAGACAGGTGATGCACACTTGCATTGGATAGATGTTTTCAGATTATGTTAGATTATATATTTCTCTATCAAAAAGACCCATAAATAGATAAAAAAGATAAGTCTGCCACAATATGTGGAAAACACACAAAGTCCCGTGTGATGTGGATGTGCATGATATCTGACTCAGATTGGCAGGGACTTTTTAGTGCGCTCCGTTAGGGTGTAGAGAAGTAGAAAGAGCTAATTGCTTTTGACCAATGAGGTTGTATGTAAATATGCAATGCTCAACAACTTGGTGGATGTTTGTTTAATGATGGTCCTTGTGGTTGTGTGTGTTTGGTTGAGTGAGTGTCATGACCCTCAGTGACAGACTCTGCGCAGCTCAGTGTGGAGATGCTGTGGCTATAGTGTGAGTGGTTACGAGTGTATGCAACAATTCAACAAAGTTGTGTAGGCGTGTATTCCACATGTCTGCAAGTGTATCTGAATGTGTGTGAGAGAGAGAAAGTGATCCTGTGCGCTTCAGGCAGCTGTGGCTCCAGCATGTCGTTTTCTTTCTTCCTGTTTCATGTTCAGGCGCTCACGGTAACCTTCACTCCTGTCATCTTTTCTGTTCATCGCTTCCACACTCCTCCCTAACTCCCCCTCCTCACCACTAAGTGCCCTTTACTCTTCCATCCTCTCCACTCTCCTTTGTGTAGCTTCTGCTCCCTCTGACTGTCTCCATTTCTCTCAGTCTGTCCCCCCCCCCCCCCCCCTCTCCCTTCCCCTTTAGCCTTGCCACCGGGCAGAAGAGGAACTGTAATGTTTATGAAACCCTTTAATGTGCTATGTAATTACCCTGGCAAAACCTGCCATCATTACTCACGCCAATAAAGCGCTGTCGAATTGACATGTCAGAGTGGGAGAGCGAGAGACAGAGAGAAAGGGAGAATGATGGAAACACACACTTTCCATCATTGACCCCCCCCCACTTTCATTAATCTCTGCTCCTTCCTTGGTCCTTATTTGTTCATCTCTGTTTTGTCATTTCTTTCATTCTTTCCATCCACAGCTCCTTCCTCTGAATCCCCTTCTTTCCAGCTCGCTGTGACTTCTGCCAGATGCCCAGGTGGTGGTCAATTACAGCACAACTCCTTTTGGAATAACAAAAGCATTCTTAAACATGCTCTACTAAACCTATTTTGGGAAGATTCTCTGAATCTTGGAAACTGGGTGAATGGGTTTGAAGTAGAGGAAGAGGGAGGGATTATAAAAAATAACACTTACGGAAAGAGTGTGAATGAGGATGCATAGAACAGTTAGGCAGCTGCAGGAGTAGCCTGAACGGTGCATTCCTAACACATGTTGTTGTCAGTAGTGCAGAAATGTTTGTTTATGCTATAAACTTCCATATGCAATTAACACATTCTCATATCCTCTTACAGCAGTCCCTCCCTTTCCAGCGCACCCACCCATGAATGTCCTGGGGTCACTATACCTCCCACTTAGACAGCTGAGGCCCTGGCCCTTTTTGTGTTCGCACTTATGCTAAGTCCCTTAACTTTGCTATATATTTTCTGGGAATGCTCAAACCCAATTTGTTGCCTGAACAATTGGCTCTTACTGTAATACCCATTGCCCTCGGTTCATCTGCAGCTGTAGCCTTTTATTCTTCCTCTGTCCTGGGAAAATCCTCATTTGTAAGACAAATATTATAACAAATTAAGCAGCAAAACAATAGGTGGGTGTCTGCCTGACGTCAGCCTGCATTTCATTAGCAATCGCTAGGCTAACGCGTTCCATATGGAGGAGCCTGCAGGGTAGCCCCCTGCTGCCCAGCCCCAGCCTAACCCAGCCCAGCATGGCCCAGATCGACTCGGTTGCCACGGTCTGCCCCCACCCTCAGTCTCAGTCAGCCCCCAGTTTGGACCTCATCCGGGCCCCCACCATTATGTCATCTTTAATTTGGACTTGTCACACATCACCTGACACCTACCCCCGTCATGCTGTAACCTTTTGTCCCGTTGGAGCGAAAAAGCACTCCGGAGGCTTTCTCCCTCTCCTTTTCTCTCCCACTTTGCCTGTTGTTTTATTCTCCCTTTACTTCTCATTCTTTCTCTTTCTCTCACGCTCTTTCCCCCTCGCTAACACTCTCTCTGTTGGCTTCTGTCACTTCCTCCCTTTTTCTATTCAACCTCTCACTCCATGTAAACCCACCTGCTTTTCCCCTCTGCCCTTTGTCATTCAGACTTATAGGTAAAATATATGTGTTTGCATGTGGGTGTGTTGGGGTGTGTGAGAGCAACCAAAACAGTTTCAGATAGGAATTTGATGACACCTCTACTCAGTCACCCGTAGCTTTTTTCCCCAGACCCCCGACAGACGGGCTGAATGACAGTGATATATGGGAAGTGACAATCAGTGGGAAAGTAAAGTGATTTAGAAAGAGCTAGATTTAAGCACACGGCAGTATTCTGGAGTCAGAGTGGTGAGTTGGACAGAGTTTTGGACTTCAGGAGAGCAGGGCCGTGGGGCTGTCTCCTGTGATGGAAATATGGAATGTGACGGATCTCTGGAATTTAATAGAAGCAGGAAGGAGATGGAGGCAGAAAGACGAGAGGAAAATTACAGATAAGAAAGGGTTCATGATTACAAGCATGAATGATGTGTTAAGGAAAGATGTGTATACATGTGCACTACAGGTGTGATGTATGTTTATTGTGTGCAGGTACTTTTGAGCAAGGCCCAGTGTGTGTTTTTGCCTTTATATATGCAGTCTATGGTTTGCATGCCTGCCTTTTACTGGTCTGTGTATCTGTATATGTGTGCAATCATGTGTGTTTAGGCCCATGTGCACCGGTGTGTGTAGGTTGCTGTGCACACCCATGTGAGTTGTCGGGTGTCTCTGGTAGCCGTCCCTCATCACTGCTCTGTTCCCCCGTGTCTCTGCTGTTGGCTTCACTTTACTCTCCTGTTCTGCCATATGCTTTGTTTTCAGCTCTGTATAACCTACTCTGTGCAGAATCATTGATATGGATTATATTAAAACGTAAATAACTATTGTAAAAAACCCTAACTGGTTTATGGTGAAAACATTATTATTTATATAAAGAGGTTGCTCATGAATCCAAATTGTTAAACATATATTACCAAAGTACTTAATTCATTATTTTTCACTACTAGGAGACAATCATAGCGACTTAAAATGACAAACATCATATCTATTCGATTCAAAAGCCAAGTGGGAAAATAACACGTCAAGTACCGTGGACTAATCGTCCCACACATTTAAACAACATTTTTTCTAGTGGCCGTAAAACATTTTTTTAACATGTTGTAAAGCTCTACTTTACCAAGAAAACAACAGCATCCGCCACCTGCTACGTTGTTTGTAATGTATTGTGTTGTAGTGTGTTAGTGTGATATCAGAGGACCAGATTGGAGATAACCAGCTGGAGCACTTGGAAAGACATTTGCCGATGTATTTCTATGATACAGATAATCATTTCTGGCTTGGCTGGTTTGAATCTTAAAGTCGGATAGCTTTTTTTAAGCTCTATTTTTATATCTTGCCGGTCATAACTCCCTTGAATGAATGACAGCTGGGAGACAACCATTTGGTTAAATTACTCTCTTCTTCTAAGTGTCCTGTATTCATCTTGGAGGGGGTAAATTATTTGTATTATAAGAAACTATTTTGGACCAAAATGATCTGGTGAGAACATCGCTGACTGCAGTAAAAGGAAACTTCAGAGGCTATAAATACTCAAACAAACATACTGGATATAACATTGAAAATAGAAAAGGAACAGAGCAACCCACAATATACACAACTAATCATCTAAATTCCTTTTCTTTGTGCAATGCCAAGAAATTATTCCCAGACATTGTCTAAAGCCTTAGAATTACATTTGAGAAGCAACTTCTCTACTTGAACTTCATAGTTTTATTAACATTCCTATAAAACTGAGAATTGACATTTTCCATACATTGACAAGTGATCGGTCAAATAAACCAATTGAGCATTAAAGAAGTGTTTTCAATCTCATCTCACAGTTTTTCTTAAATGGACGGAGTTGGCTCAGCATGGATATGTCATTAAGTGACAAAGCAGCTGAACAGCGACAGGAATTAATGTCAGTGGCACAATCTCAGTCCTCATTTATGATGAGGACTGAATTCCCAGACTTAAGTGGACTTGAGTTAAGGGGAGACACCTTTGACCCCAATACTTCAACTCAATTAAAACACATGTAAAAATTATAGCTTGAATGTAAGTAACAACTGTGTATATATGTATAGGGAGGCTGTGGCGCAGTGGACTAGTGCATTGGTGTTCGGAACAGGGTTCAAACCCCACTGCAGTCAGCATATCGTTGTGTCCCTGGGCAAGACTTCACCCCAAATTGCTCCTGTGGGGATTGCCCACAGTATTGAGTATGTAAGTCGCTTTGGATAAAAGTGTCTAACATGTAATGTAATGTATAATTCATGGTTATATCTATAGCAATTCACTTTCAGTGTCCTTTTTGTTGTAAAACCATATTTGCTTGCACCACAGTATAATAGTTTTAATGTTAGGATTATGTTAGGCAGAGAAGTTGCAGGGAGGTGTTTTAACAATTTGATGACACTGATTTCTGTGACAAATTTGCGTTGTCTACATCAATGCTTAAGGCGCTCAGGAAGATCTCTGATACGTGACGATTTCCAGCTTTGTTCTCAATCTGCAGTGAGACTGAGATGTTAACCATGTCTTCGTAGGGAAATCTTAGCACTTGAGCTCTTTTTTCATCCAATAACTGTCACATAACGTGAGCTGTACTTTCATCACGCAGCTAAAATCACAATGCCTGTACAAAGTAGTGAGGCTGGCTAATAAAGTGACAGTGGAGGAGTGGTAAATACCAGAGTGACAACCTCAGACGTTTGTTTAGTGAGTTTGAAGTGTCTGGTGGCCTGGTATGCTCAGTAGCAGTGAGTTTTTAGGGTGTGTGTGTGTGTGTTAGTGTATTCGAAAGTACGGTTTGTTCAATGGCAGTTTACAATGTCAGTGTGTGTGGATCACGTCAGCTTGTGCGTTCAGTAGCCTGTAGCGCTGCAGCGGTTTGTGTGTGTGTGTGTGTTGGCTCTCTGTGGGGTTGTTGGTTGCTAATGCTGGTTGGAAGTTTATGATCAGTATTTTCCGGCTTGCATGACTTAGCGTGTGAAAATCCATTCACATCCAACACACACACACATACACATAAACACACACAAACACACACACACAAATGGTGTGGGTCTTGATGATATTCCATGGTTAGTCCGTTACTGTATGGTAGTCTTGGTAGCAATGCAGTGCGTGGGGAGTCAGGGTGTGTGTTTGTGTGAGTGTATGTAACTCAGTGTGTTTGTGAGTGCAGCTGTATGTCGGTGTGTGTGGAATGAGTGTAAAAGACATCAGACACCACCGTTAATGGGCTTAATCAATGACAGATGAAATTCCTGTTGTTTTTCTCACCGCAGCACTGTCTGCTCCAATAGAAACACGGCACAGAATGTGCAGAGAGACTGATGGGGACGACTGAGGTTGGAAATCTCACTTACACTACGAGC